>NC_089746.1:13914694-13939694 GCF_040412425.1 Macrobrachium rosenbergii
TCCAGCTAGCGAAACCCCCTCCTAAAAATTCTACCAGTCAGGAAATTTAAATAATCATATAACCTACCTACTCCAAATTACACGGTGAGGAGATTAT
Organism: Macrobrachium rosenbergii; assembly: GCF_040412425.1. Classification (NCBI taxonomy): domain Eukaryota; kingdom Metazoa; phylum Arthropoda; class Malacostraca; order Decapoda; family Palaemonidae; genus Macrobrachium; species Macrobrachium rosenbergii. The sequence goes on from NC_089746.1 coordinate 13,914,792, forward strand.
AACATTTTAAGTGATAAAGATTAAGAGAAAAGCTTAGGGCGAATATCAAATTTGCATGTAAACAGGACACTGCATTCAAATACAAGTTAATAAGTACATTGACTCCATCCAGTGGAACCAAAAAATAATCCTGCCAATCAGGAAATTTCAATAATTATGTGACCTATCTATTCTAAATTACTGGAGATATCAAATCCTACCTAAAGAAAGCTGCGTTAATCTGACTAGCTCTATTAAGCTGCATTTTCACGCGGACACACTGAACAGCTGAGACTCTGAGGTGTCAATAAAATATAAACGCTAATAAATTACCCTAAAAGGTATTAGATAACCCATTACTAAATTCAAGTGATAAAGTCATCATACTGTTGTTTCCTCACAGAATATACCGTATACACTGGTAAATTTTACTGCTACAGCTGATAGCATATCTACAAAAAAGAAATGATCACACTTGCAGATATTATCATTATTATCTCAGTTGATGAAACCTATTCACATGGGACAAGCACACAGGGGCCACTGACTTGAAATTCAAGCTTCCAAAGAATGTTGGTTTCAACCTCCCACTACAGACCCCAAACTGCAGCAGTAACTCATCATGATACAGAGCCAGTGATTTTCCATCACTTTGTGGGAGATGCGAACCCGCAACATCTGAGTGGCATTCCGTGACATTAACCACTATACCAGCGGAACAGCTTTTATTTATCAAAAACACGAGGACCAAATTAGTTTGTTGAAATTCACCAGTCATGCCCAGAACTTTCTGAATCAGTTAACCAGCCCTTTACTGAAAGGCAGGTTCGCCATCATTTAAAAAGAACATCCATTTTATTTGCGCTGGCTAAAATTGACTTTGGCTCCCATACCTGTTGCAATTAGTTTGAAGAATTAACAGGTAAAAAATGCGCCGAAGTTTCTTCAGAGCAATCGGGTTTTCTGTACAGCGTATAATGTTGTATGAAACTCTCGGCCATGGCCCATGAAACTCAGCCGCGGTCCATGAAACTTTCAACCACGGTCTGGTGGTGGCCTGTGTTGTTGACACTATCATGGCTAACTTTAACCTTAAATAAAATTAAAACTACTGAGGCTAGAGGGCTGCAATTTGGTATGTTGATGATTGGAAGGTGGATGATCAACATGCCAATTTGCAGCCCTCTAGCCTCAGTAGTTTTGAGATCTGAAGGCGGAGAGGAAAAGAGCGGACGGACAGACAAACAGCCATCTCAACAGTCTTCTCTTACAGAAACTAAAAAGGAATCTTCCTAAAAAATAAACTTTATGAACTGTGTTCATTGTACTAAAACCTTAAGTCGGAAGATAAGAGTTAATTTCACAAAAGCTTTCAAGAAAACAGGTCTCTTTTTTAGTACTACCCAAACTGTTCCAAGAAACTGTGATTTTATTTTACTGATTACATCTCGATGTTGAACTTCTAACAACGCAACCAAGTATCCCTTTGGCATCAGAAAATTACTTGCAGAATTCCACTGCAGTTTTTTTTTTTTTTCTCACTAAATCTCTTAATTTTCTGAGCTCTATCCAGTTTTCCCAAATACAAACGCTACATCTTGTTTCTTTTACCTGCTAAAGCAAAGGAGAGCACAGTGACCACGGAAGTAAGCAACAATGATATCACGGTCATGACATCAACTCCTGGTTACACCTTCCTTTTTTTCAATGTATCAGTTTTTTTCCATTCTTTTTTTTTACAAGCATTGGAAGAGACCGGTGTAAATCAAAGTTTTTGTGACAACAATAATTATTTATTGTTGAAATCATATTTATTGCAGAAAAGGGTCCCAGAAGTCATCTGTTGGCCGAGGCATCAGATAATATTTTATTTCTATTTATAGAAAATTATCTAATAGAAGAAAGATCCTTCACAACTCACCTAGGATTTTGCCTTGTTCACAGTATATGTTTTGATAGAAAAATTAGTTTGAGAGAGAGAGAGAGAGAGAGAGAGAGAGAGAGAGAGAGAGAGAGAGAGAGAGAGAGAGAGAGAATTTTTGATCCCTAGTTAAAATGAGTATCCCAAGGAATCGCTTGTTCTCGTTTTCTATAATATCTGGTCACATTCCTTCGTCATTTTCTTTGCTTCTTCCTATTAAGGAGGCACTAATGGAATTTCTCAGCTTATCTTACGACTGCAAGATTCACTGGTAACTGATGAAAAATAAAAGTAAACATATTAATATCAAGAAACAATACATAACGCTGGAAATTTATAACTAAACCGTGAGTCCAGACTTTTGGGAAAAACAGGTTCTTTTAAATGAACACCATGATACTCTTTGGAAGTTTGAATTTTAAGTCAATGGTCCCTGTAAGCCTGTTCCACATGAATAGGGTAAGTAATAATAATAATAATAATAATAATAATAATAATAATAATAATAATAATAACAATAATAAAATAATATGATGAAATACAGCATTTCCACGAGAGCTTATTCATTTAAGCTATTCTCATGTCCAATGAAATAACAGGCTTGGCCGCTGAGAAAACTAAAATATTAAAAGATTTCGATGAAAAACACGACGTTACAATCCCTGTGAACTAGAGGTTGGGGGCTGGGATGGGGGGGTTAGCCACTGGACTACTAAATAGGATTATCTGCAGGAAACTGTCATCACAACATCAACACTGGCTACCCATTCGATAAACCCAAACTTTATATAAAGTGATTTTAATGTGAAACGCGATTTGAAGAGCAGCCTAATGCCTTTTGTACAGTTCTGGTCTAATGGAAGGAAACATTCTGATAAAGCTATTCATATAGAGAGAGAGAGAGAGAGAGAGAGAGAGAGAGAGAGAGAGAGAGAGAGAGAGAGAGAGAGAGAGAGATATTCCCAGGGGAGAAGGAGGGGGTAAACAGAATAATTTATGACTAGAAAAGAGTTTTAAAAACTAATCTGAAAACAAAAGGCTTCTTATTATGATTGTTTTTCAACTAGTCGTTATCATTATTATTATTCAGAAAATGAACCCTGTTCACATGGAACACGCTCACAGGGGCCATTGACTTGAAATTCAAATCTAGAAAGGTATATATCAGTATGGTGTAAAAGTATACCTTAGTTTTACCAGACCACTGAGCTGATTAACAGCGCTCCTAAGGGTGGCCCGAAGGATTAGACTTATTTAACGTGGCTAAGAACCAATTGGTTACTTAGCAACGGGACCTACAGCTTATTGTGGAATTCGAACCACATTATAGCGAAAAATTAATTTCTATCACCAGAAATAAATTCCTCTAACTCTTCATTAGCCGGCCGGAGAGTCGAACTTGGGCCTGGCGAGTGCTAGGCCACAACTCTACCGACTCTCCCAAGGAAGAGCTTAGTGTGGTGCATAAAAATTATGTATATGAAAATGTTATACAGTATATAAAAAGGGTAGATATAGAAATAAAATAGTATAAATAAAATAACAAAAGTAAAATAATAAAATACAAAGAATATGCTGTTCATCTAAGAGAAGTAACAGAAGGCAATAGGAAATACAGAAAGAAGAGATAACTTGTTAGAAATTAATGAAATAGATTAACAAATTAATAAATAAACATATTTAAATGTAAGTACATTATTAAATTGCAAGAACTGTATTAGGACAGTAATGCATTACATCTTCGCTTGAACTTCTGAAGTTCCAACTGCACGACATCCTCAGGGAAACTATTCCACAGTCCAGCGGTGTGAGGAATGAAGGGCCTCTGGAACTGAGACGTTCAACATCGAGGCACATTTACTGCATATTGGTGCTCCTGCTGTTCAGCAAATCTGGTCGCTCTCGGCAGGAATAGAGGATCAGGGATCAATTGTGAATATGAAAGGACTTCCTGTCTTCCTTAAACTTTTCGCATAGGAAAAAAAAAAAACCTGATGGTCCAAATTCTGAATTCTGGAAAACTTCATTTCCATATATAAGATTTCCTACGACAAAAAGTTTCGCCATTCTTAACATTTTTTTTCCTTTGCTCAGGATTCCTGCTTCAGGGTATGGAATTAGTTTTTAGCTTATTTCCTCACAAACAAAATTTCTTTCAAAATATTAAAGTGATAGGAGATTCAATTATGAAACTGAATAAGTACCTCTGAATAGAAATGGAGGAATGAAGACTAAAATATTATACAGCCTTCATTAAAATCAAAGAATGAATTACAAGGAGTCAGAAACTCCTGAGCTTTATTTGACTCATTTATAAAGCGATAGAGAAAAGCATTTCAGATCCCGAAAACCTTTTTAAAGTGACTTTACACTAAATTTACTTTATACAACGACAGGTCCCGTAAACTTTATAAACTGACTACATAACAAAATTTACTCTATACAACTCTAATGCGAGGGATAAACTAGTTCTACTCTTTTACCCTGTTCATGCTCGCCTCCTTTAAAATAAAGTACCTGTGAATGAGGCAGCCAAAGAATATAATGTATGAAATTCTTAATAATATTCTCTTGGCTTCTGCTGATACCTAGATTCATCTTTAACACCCAAAATTAACGCCCCGTCGGGATTTAGAGTTAGAACTCCACAGAGATATTGAAACGTCCGCCGAGATATTGAAAATTAATACTTCCCTGAAATATTCAGGCATATAAGTATTTCACTGAGTGTGGCTCTATGCAACAAGGGTCTAAGGAGGTAGGAGGCTAATCTCTTTAATTTTCGTGATTTCAGCGCCGATACTTAAACAAGTAAAAAATACCACGAAGTTTCTTCTGCGCAATTGAGTTTTCTGTACAGCGTATAATGCTGCATGAAACTCTCGGCCACGGCCTATGAAATTCTCAGCCGGCCGTGGTGGCCTGTGTTGTTGCGTCGACAGAAGCACGATCATGGCTAACTTTAACCTCGAATAAAATAGAAACTACTGAGGCTAGAGGGCTGCAGTTTGGTATTGATAATTAGAGGTTGGATGATCAACATACCAATTTGCAGCCCTCTAGACTCAGGAGTTTTTAAGATCTGAGGGCGGACAGAAAAAGTGCGGACAGAAAAAGGGCAGACGGACAGACGAAGCCAGCACAATAGTTTTCTTTTCAGAAAACTAAAACCTATACTATCAGTAAGAAGAAGAAGAAGAAGAAGAAGAAGAAGAAGAAGAAGAAGAAGAAGAAGAAGAAGAAGAAGAAGAAGAAGAAGTCAGTATATACACAAAAACAATACGTCATTAAACCAAAATCTATTTCGAATAAGGAATATTTTTTCTTTATTTTCTGAATAAGGAATATTTTTCTTTCTTCTCTGAATAAAGATTATTTTCTTCTTTCTTAAAATATTTTTGTCTTTTCTGAATAAGGAATATTTTTTCTTTCCTTTCCGAATAAAAATTATTTTCTTTTTCTTAATATTTTTTTTTCTGAATAACGAATCATTTTTCTTTCTTTTCTGAATATGGAACATTATTTTTCTTTTCCGAATACGGAATATTTTGTCTTTCTTTTCTGAATAAGTAATATTTTCTCTTTCTTTCCCGAATAAGAGATATTTTTCTTTCTTTTCTGAAGAGTATTTATTTTTTTTGAAGAAGGAATGTTTTTTTCTTTCTCAAACAAAAAAAAAGATTCATGGAATCACACCAAACGTCCCAATCTTTACGCCCCAGAAAGGACGATTCTTTTCACCACAGCGATAAAGAAAACCCCAAAACCTTTAAAAAAAAAAAAAAGGGTAAAACAAACAAACGAAAAGGGAAAAATAGAGGGAAATGACGGCGGCGTTCAATCCATCACCATTTGCCGCGTATATATATCGTTCGCGGCTGACAGTGAGTTATGGCGTTCCGTTAGCCACAAATTTTCAGGCGGTTATGTACGGCTATTGTCTTTTCCTCTTCGTCCTCAGTCACACAAAACGAACCGCGCGTCAGAGCAGAAAGACAAAATTCCATATTCAGAAAAAAAGAACAAAGATATCCCTTATTCATAAAAATAGAAAATATAATCCTTATTCAGAAAAAAAAAAAAGGAAAAAATATTCCTTATTCAGAAAGAAAGAAAATATATTCCTTATTCAGGAAAGAAAGACAAATATTCCTTACTCAGAAAAAAGAAAAAAAATATTACTCATTCAGAAAAAAAGAAAGTATATTCCTTATTCAGAAAAGAAAAGAAAAAATATATTCCTCACCCAGAAAAGAAAGAAAAAATACTCCTTATTCGGAACAGAAAAAATATTCCATCTTTAGAAAAGAAAAAAATTCCATATTCAGAAAAGAAATAAAAAATATTCCTCATTCAGAAAAGAAAAAAATATTATTAAGAAAGACTCGACATTCTGTAGGTAAAACATACTTCGTATTTCTTTTAGGCAAATAATTCAGACGGAAATATGGAGACATCGTATAAGCGATCGGAACTTCGGAAATTCAAGCGAAGATGCAATGCATTACTACCCTAATACTATTCTTATTGCATTTTAATACATTTTTATCTATCTATTAATTTTTTTTTCTTTTTAATAAGTGAGATCTCTTCTTTCTGTATTTTCCTTTACCTCCTCTTACTTCTTCATAATGAACACCATATTCTTTGGAAGCTTGACTTCCAAGTCAATGGCCCCTGTGGGCTGGGCTTGTTCCATTAGAATAGGTTTCATCCTCTGAATAATAATAATAATAATAATAATAATAATAATAATAATAATAATAATAATAATAATAATAATAATAATAATATTTTATGTACGAATAATGAATGTGGTTGCTGATTTAGACATGCGCCTCAAATATACAAGCAAACATACACATATACACACGTTTACAATCTAACAGAGAGAGAGAGAGAGAGAGAGAGAGAGATGCGAATGTCATATTTTGCCTATTTTACCGTCATGAAAGACCAAAACGAATGTTATACAGTATATTTAAAGAGCTGTAACAAAAAAAAATTTTGCTCTTCTGGCCCAACAAAGGTGGAGAATTCCTCTTCCATTCCAGTCGCTGTAATGGCGTTAGCGTCTCTAAAGGGAGAAGAAGAAGAAGAAGAAGAAGAAGAAGAAGAAGAAGAAGAAGAAGAAGAAGAAGAAGAAGAAGAGGAAGAAGAAGAAGAAGAAGCAGAAGAGGAGGAGGAGGAGGAGGAGGAGGAGGAGGAAAAAACTCGGCAAGGGCAGACGTTTCGAAGAAGAAGAAAAGAAGAAGAAGAGGAGGAGGAGGAGGAGGAGAAGGGGAAGGAGAAGGAGAAGGATAAGGATAAGGAGAAGGAGAAAGAGAAGGCGAAGGAGAAGGAGGCGGAGGAGGAGGAGGAGGAGGAGGAGGAAGGAAAAGCCGGCAAGGGCAGATGTCTTTCCAATTGCTTCCGACACATTTGGAAGCTTGGGGCTTGAACCCAACGACAGGACTCCTTCAGGAGAAAAATCCTCCGTGGGTGTGAGGGCATTTCATCCTATAGCCACTGAAAGGATGTCTTGGCTGGTGCTCCCGGAAGGCGTCGGATTGCCTTGATGCTCAGGATCAAAGGCGGGAGAGAGAGAGAGTGGTCATTTCAGATATTTATTTATAGGAAAACAAAATTACGTTAGTTGAAGATGCCGTACAGTCTGGAAAGAGGGAATTAAATGGAAAATATTATGGGATATTGAAAGACTTAAATACGGTGACATGATGTTTTATGCTTGAGCAAAGCAAAACTACTGGGGAGTAAATAATTGGAGAATATTATGGGATACTGAAAGACTTACTTACGATGACATGGAGATGTTTTATGCTTGAGCAAGGCAAAACTATTGGGGAGTAAATAAATGGAGAATATTATGGGATACTGAAAGACTTCATTACGATAACATGGAGATGTTTTATGCTTGAGAAAAGCAAAACTATTGGGGAGTAAATAATTGGAGAATATCATGGGATATTGAAAAAACTTAATTACGATGACATGAAGATGTTTTATGCTTGAGAAAGCAAAACTATTGTGGAGTAAATAATTAGAGAATATCATGGGATACTGAAAGACTTAATTACGATAACATGAAGATGTTTTATGCTTGAGAAAAGCAAAACTATTGGGGAGTAAATAACTGAAGAGTATTATGGGATACTGAAAAACTTAATTACGATGACATGAAGATGTTTTATGCTTGAGAAAAGCAAAACTATTGGGGAGTAAATAGCTGGAGAATATTATGGGCTTCTGAAAGGTCTTCTTAAGAGGACACGAAGAAGCTTTGTGTTTAAGAACACCAAAACTATACAAAGGGTTCTAGGATTAGATACTGCAAGGCTTAACTAAAAAGACATGAAACAGCGTCGTGTTTGAGAATAGAAAAACTTTATAAAGGGTTCTAGGACAAGAAAACTATAGAGAGGCCACCAAATTCTCGCAAGGAATTGCTCCCATTATGGACCTACAGGAAGGTACGTTGCTGCATCTACTGGTATCACTTACGGAGTGGACATATGAGTGTTGAAGCAATGACAGAAAATAATAATAATAATTCCTTAGTGACTGTGGCACTTACAAACACACAGCCTGGAGAAACACGAATTTTAATAAGCCACTCTTTTAATGTTTAACTTTAATAAAAGGTAGGTTATTAAGAGCAAATAAAGGTTTTCAAGGTGGAAGTGAAGCTCACGTTGGATGAGGTATGCAGGAATAGGAATACAGAATTTATGCCAAAGGCCAAGTGCCGGAACCTATGAGGTCATTAATCGCTGAAAGGGAAATTGAGAGTAAAAAGGTTTGAAAGGTGTAAGAAGAACACAGCACCACAGTTGCACTATGCAACGATTGTTGGGAGAGGTGGGATAGCAAGATGGAAGAAAGAGAATAGGGGCGGAGGTACAGTAAAACGAATGAAAGGGGTTGCAGCTAGAGGCCAATGGGACGCTGCAGTAATGCCTACAGTGCACCATGTGAGGCGCACTAACCAACCAACCCACCCCCTTACGGGTAACGTATGGAGAAGAGTCATTGATTTGGTTAAAATTGGGACTGAGAATATGAGACGGAGAGGCTGTAGATGTGTGTGTGTGTGTGTGTGTGTGTGTGTGTGTGTGTGTGTGTGTGTGTGTGTGTGTGTGTGTGTGTGTGTGTGTGTGTGTGACTAAATGCAATATCCTGGGGCAGCAAAAGAAAAAAAAAATTGTTCGTTTAACGAAGAATGGTAACTGAGTTCACAGACTGAGTCTTATGTGAGGAGAATGTTAGATGCAGTGTTTTTCCGATTGTGTCTAGACATGTCTTAGCCTTTCTTATCGTGAGAAACGTTTATTTTCTAGTGTCCTGAAGTTCCCTTTTCCCCTTTTCCTTAATTTTATTTTTTTATATTTTCTATTTCCACTCATCAGGATTTTTTTTTATTTACTGCAGTAGACCACGGCAATTTATTTCACGTAACCATTTTCTTAGTGTAAGCAACGTAGTTTACATAGTAAATGTTCTCTCTCTCTCTCTCTCTCTCTCTCTCTCTCTCTCTCTCTCTCTCTCTCTCTCTCTCTCTCTCTCACATCTATTTTCCCGACAATGTTTTAGCAATTTAACTTCCTTAAACCACCGGAATTAGCCAAGCCTGAAGCAAAGGAAAAATAATATATTTTGGATTTATGAGAAGTAATTTCGATTATCTGAGAGATATCTGTGCTCCTTCTCCTTCTTCTTCTTCTTCTTCTTCTTCTCCTTCTTCTTCTTCTTCTTCTTCTTCTCTCTTGGGAATGGGAGGAAGTAAGGGCAGCGGCTCCAGCTGCCTCGGGACGTGCCTTACACATAAAAGAGCGATTTCTAGGAAGCAAAAGACGGACACACAAATTGTAGCGTTTGACCTTAAAAAAAAAAAAAAAAAAAAAAAAATATATATATATATATATATATATATATATATATATATATATATATATATATATATATATATATATATATATATATATATATAATGTTACGCGATATTTTTTTAACTTATTTACTTTAATCGGTCGGATGACATACCTGCATATAAGTTTGTAAGGTAAAGAAACGAAAACCATCAAAAATATTTACCCAAGTAGACGATACATATTTTCTGAAGCATATGCCTTGACCCTGACAATTTAAATCTAAAAACACCACGGGGGGGTGGGGTGGAGGGGGAGATTTTACCAGGCACTCACTGTTGCGTCATGATTTTTATTTTATTTACATTAATTGAAAATCATTAAAAGATAATTATCCAAGTGGACGACATATAATTTCTTAAGCATCTGCCCTGACCCAGACGATTTAATCTCTTTCCCAATATTCTTTCTCACCGTCATTCTCCTTTTAAATTTCTTCGCGTCACCTTTTGAAAGATACTCATTACACTCAATGGGGCCTCGAGGAGAATTTTCTCCGGGAATTATTCATCCCTCGTCCCGGCATTATGGAAAATTTCCGCTTCATCTCCATCATTATGAACCCGTCTTGTTGACACCGAGGTAAAGACTTTCGCAAAAAAAAAAAAAAAAAAAAATTCATCATTGCAGCAATTATTCTCGATCTCTAATGATTTTTTTTTCTTCGACTGACGTTGCGTAAACATCTTTATTCAAAGATGGAAAAACGAGGTTTAGATTAAAGGTAGAATGCCTCATATCGGAGTTCTTCACTAATGAAGATTTTACACCTGAGACTGACAAAAATCTACGTATTGCTGTTGATGCAGGAATAATCTACTCTTAAGGAACATATTATAAGCGATTCTTAAGGAATATATTAATGAAATGTTCAAGGAGACGACGAGACTGCTCCCCCTCCCCCTACAGTGATCATTAGTTCAGCACCAATAAAATTAGCTACGAAAAAAATTCTCGTTTAATTTTTTTTTTAAATCATTAGGAGCCTCCGTATACGGGATGTAGTATATATGAAATAACCTTTGTTTGGTGCCAATTATTAGATAATAAATTTTTAAATATATGGCTTCTCAGGAAAGATATATATATATATATATATATATATATATATATATATATATATATATATATATATATATATATATATATATATATATATATATATATATATATATATACATACATATATATATATACAGTATATATACATATATATATATATATATGTATATGTATATATACTCATATAATTGCAAAACAACCTCAGTTCAGTCATGGAAATTCTGCTAGAGATCAGTAACACGAATGTATTGCCAACAAGTACGACGATTTTCTATATCCTCTGTCTATATGCTTGTTAGATTTGTAAGCAGAAGTGTGATTGTTTTTCTGTGGTTTTGGTGAAGCTTATGTAAATTGTAATCCACCATGTAATATTCTGATCTTTTGTATATAAGAAAGCGTTTTGTTTGTTGCTGGCATCGAAGGATGATTTTCCAGATTTTGTTATTGTTGTGAGTGTGTAAACGAGCCCGCCATATTCTGTTCCAGCTTTGTAAACATAGAAGATAATACACGCTAACAAGCACGTCAGCGATGAGTTTCACTTAACCCAAAATTCCGACGAAAATGGGATCAATTATGACAGATTTAATTGGGACCGATACAACAATACAGAATATCACTTCCTTCCAGGTAAGAGTTAATTGTATAGACCAGGATAGGAGACGGTTGACGTAGGCTAAGCCAACCCACGCGTGCCATTGCTAGACATTGACCATAAGGCCATCTGTCAATGCTAACATAAAATTTAGCATGAAAAAAAGATTTACGAATACTACACAATAAATACGGATGAAAAACTTACAATTTCTAAACATGAATGTGATGCCAACAAGTGCGACGATTCCCTATATCCTCTAGGCTGAATTGAATTGATTGAACTGAATATACAATTTAGGCCAAAGGCCAAGCACTGGGACCTATGAGGTCATTCAGCGCTGAAAAGGAAACTGACAGTAAAAGTTTGAAAGGTGTAGCAGGAGGAAAACCTCGCAGTTGCACTATGAATCAATTGTTAGAAGAGGGTGGAAAGTAAGATGGAAGAAAGAGAATATGAAAAGAGGTACAGTAAACGCAACGAAAGGGGTTGCAGCTAGGGGCCAAGGGTACGCTGCAAAGAACCTTAAGTAATGCCTACAGTGCACTGCATGAGGTACACTGACGGCGCTACCCCACCTAAGTGGCCTATATCCTCTAAATACTGCCACCAAATTCAGCAAGGAAGGAACCGAAAGGAAACCATACCACTATCACAACTAAATAGACGTCATGATTAGAAGATGAAACTCGCATTAATCTTCTTCAGCTGGAAATACTAACATTTAGGAAACGCCTGCGAAATCTGCCACTACCAAAAGCGATACTTATCGAACGCAAGCTTTTACAAACGGCATATCAAAACGCAAAATCCAGGGATTCCAGAACGACAGCAGTAGCGTTTAAATGCGCTTACAATGACCTCGGTCATATATCACAGGTCAAGAATAGCGCAGCGGAAGTTTTACGCGAAGTATTAATCAAAAAGCGTCGGGTTCGCGACCCGGAATTAATATGTTTCATATATTCCAATGCCATCCGCCATATTTCAGCTTTTTTTTCCGCTGAAATTGCGCAGCCTCCGTGATTTGGGGAGAGCTGGAATTGGTGTTATTCATTCTCTGTTGATAAAGAATTAAGTTTGTTACTGATGTTTCAGATTTCTAAGGGTTAACAGCCATGATACAACGTAGTGATTTACGTAACAAAGCTCTTTTTTTTCTTTTTAGCTAAGTTTAGTCTGGGCACAATTTTCGTTTTATTTATATCATACGCCAGAAATAACACAACAAGGTCAATGAAGCTACTGAAATATTGTTTAAAATACACTAGATCATCTTTCCATCTGTGAGCATTTAAAACAGAGAGAGAGAGAGAGACTATATATATATATATATGTATATATATATATATATATATATATATATATATATATATATATATATATATATATATATATATATATATATATATATATATATATATATATATATATATATATATATATATATATATATACTGTATATATATATATATATATATATATATATATATATATATATATATATAGATATATATATATATATATATATATATATATATATATATATATATATATATATATATATATATATACTGAGAGAGAGAGAGAGAGAGAGAGAGAGAGAGAGAGAGAGAGAGAGGAAGGTGTATTTATGAGAACATTCTTCCAATGAAAAGGAAATAAGACCTCATTTCTGAACAGTACATTTTAGTGCTTATAATAAAGTCATTCTTTGAGTTGAAAGGCGTGACGCCTCCCGCAAGAAAAGAATGGGATTAGTTATAAAATGAATCTCAGAACTTTCATCTACGCTCTCCTCCCAATCTCCTGTGGACGCCCTGATGCCAACACCGTCCCCCCACCCTTCCCCCCCCGTTTCGCTGTTGATTAAAACCTGTGTTATTATTTTCTTCCAGACTGGTTAGCTTGAATAGCGAAGACTTCGAGATTTTTAGTTTTCTGTAAAATAAAACCACTGTGCCGGCTTTGTCTGTCCGTCCGCACTTTACTCTGTCCGCCCTCAGATCTGAAAAACTATTGAGGCTAGAGGGCTGCAAATTGGCATGTTGATCATCCACCCTTCAGTCATCAAACATACCAAACTGCAGCCCTCTAGCCTCAGTAGTTTTTATTTTATTTAAGGTTAAAGTTAGCCATAATCGTGCCTCTGGCAACGATATCGGATAGGCCACCACCTGGCCGTGGTTAAAGTTTCATGGGCCACGGCTCATACAGCATTTTACCGAGACCACCGAAAGATAGATCTGTTTTCGGTGGCCTTGATTATACGCTGTAGCGGCTGCACAGAAAACTCGATTGCACCGAAGAAACTTGGGCACATTTTTTACTTATATATATTGGAGAGTTTATGTAAAAAACAAATTCACTACTGTTCTTTTGGTGCATATTTTTGTATCTTTTTGTAATCGAGTAAATATAATTATGGACTACAGAAAACTCATTATTGTTGTAGCTTTATTGGAGATCTTTGTACCTTTGTTGTATTTGAGTAAATACTTATGGACTGCAGAAAGAATACAACTGCAGTTGCAAATCTACAGAAGTAGCTATTTTTTTTTTACTTCACTTTGTACACAGTTATTATAAGGATAGAGATTACGCTTTTAGCAAAAATTCCTACTTAGATTTGACGCTGACACAAAAGTATCAAAATATATCAATGAAGATGCTGTTATATTAACAGAAAAAAGAAATCTATCAATTAAATGCGACTTCCATTTCCACATTAGTTTAGCATTTTAACTTTCCCCAAGCAAAAAGAATTAGACAAGCCTGAAGCAAGGGGGAAAAAAATAAGGATTTACGTCAAGCGAGAACTCAAGCGACGCCGAAGTCATTTTGATTATCTGGGAGGTATTTTGTGCTTCTTCTTCTCTCTTGGGAACGAGAGGAAGTCAGGGCACCAGATGTAGCTGCCTCAGGAACGTGCCTTACATATGAAGAGCACTTTCAGGAAGTAAGAGACGGGACCTCCTGTCACCTATAACATAATTTGTAGAATGGACTGTTCAGAAAGAAATGCTGGCGAGAATGAGGCTTCTCCAAGCACTCAAATGCCATGCTATGCGTTTTATATTACTTATATTTGTCAGATGTTGTAAGTGAAGGCAAAATTTGTCTACGTAGACGGTACATTCCTTAGGTATTAGTCACGAATTACATAAAAAAGGCTATTTTTTAATGCATTTCTGTACCATCATTCTCTGTGTTTTCAAATAAATTTTTACTATTCATCACGAAAACCTAGGTCATGGTACAATTTGTCCATGTACGCGATATTTTATCCCAAGTATTTATCATGAATTACAATAGAAAAAATAAATTCTCTCACTAAATTTCCTTGCCATCAATTTTATGAACATACTTTTATAAATATAATTAACATACTGCAGGGAATCATTCCTGACAATTCTGGGAAATTCTGTGAAATTCTTCGTGATTTGGGATCACAACAGTGTCTTCCTGTTGACGTCCAGGTAAAGTCTTCACAAAAGAATAAGAGACAATTATCCGGTGCAGTAATTAATCTCGATCATCAATGATGTTTTTTCCCGGCTGATGACGTCTGATGAAATAAGACTTTTTTCAAGACTTCTTTTTTCAAAGAGGAAAACAAAAAAGGCTTGAATTAAAGGACAGAAAATTTCGCATCAGAACTCAGTTAATCAGGAATCTTTCGGACCTGATATCTGCGGAAATCAATGCAGGGCCGTCGATGTAAAAAATAATTTATTCTCGACTCAATTACCCCGAAGGAATATATTAACGATTTTGGCTCCAATTTGCTGTATAAAGAGGCCGCGGTACCCGGGCTGGTCGTTAGTGCTGCATCACCGCAAAAATAAAATGCTTTTAAAATTTTATTTCTATTTTTGAAGTCATTAGGATTCCCCTTGATAAAGGATGTTGTAAAAGTTAATGAACGTGTGGTCGGCACCCAATTTTTTAATAAATTCATAAAATGTATGGTGCTCTAAAAAAACAATTTCTTCAGTACTTTACTTTTCCCTGACTATGCAGTATAGCATGAGTATGGATGAATTTTAAAAATGAACAGTGTATACATCAAATTGTTTTGAAACCACACTCGATATTAAAACCCTTCAGAAATGGAAAACTATATTTGATAATTTCTATTGGAAAACTATATCTGATAATTTATCATGGAAAACTATATTTGACTTTTTCTAATGGAAAAATATATTTGATCATTTCTAATGGGAAACTATTTTTGATAATTTCGAATAGACCACTATATTTGATAAATTCTAATGGAAAACTTTATTTAACAATTTCTATGGGAAAACTATACTTGAAAATTTCTGATGGAAAACTATATTTGACAATTTCCATATGAAAACTATACTTGATAATTTCTAATGGAAAACTATATTTGACAATTTCTATGGGAAAACTATACTTGAAAATTTCTAATGGAAAACTATATTTCACAATTTCTATGGGAAAACTATATTTGATAAACTCTCATGTAAAACTATATTTGATAAAGTCTCATGGAAAACTATATTTGACAATTTCTATGGGAAAACTACTGTATACTTGATAATTTCTAATGGAAAACTATATTTGAAAACTTCTATGGGAAAACTATACTTTATAAATTCTCATGGAAAACTATATTTGACAATTTCTATGGGAAAACTATACTTGATAATTTCTAATGGAAAACTATATTTGAAAACTTCTATGGGAACTCTATACTTGATAATTTCTAATGGAAAACTATATTTGACAATTTCTATGGGAAAACTATACTTGATAATTTCTAATGGAAAACTATATTTGACAATTTCTATGGGAAAACTATACTTGATAAATTCTAATGGAAAACTATATTTGACAATTTCTTTGGGAAAACTATACTTGATAAATTCTAATGGAAAACTATATTTGACAATTTCTATGGAAAAACTATATTTGATCATTTCTAGGCGACGGAAAAACATACCGAGCTATATATATTACATAGCTATATTACAATTGTGATGAAAATTTACATTATGAATTATGAAATATTTAATTGTCACAATATTCCGAGGAATATCTGTTGGAATACAAAGTCATCAGCCATGCGCAGTAATGTCATCACGAATAACATAACACGCAATGGAGAGTAATTTGAGAATGTTGCAGAGAAATGTGAGCCAGAAATTGTGCAATACAGTGTACACCGAGCACTGACAAATTAAATCTTAATTGCTTGCGTCATTACACAACGGAGCATGAAGGAAGCGACCAATATTCCATTTTAGTTAACAAAAAAGAAAAAAATTTAAACCTGAGAATTATTTGCATAATGCAACGATGCTGTCATCATTCTTACGGAAGCTTTATTCATGTTTGAATGTATAGACTACAATAATTTTTTCCATAAAGGAAAAGAACTCTCTCTCTCTCTCTCTTTATTTGACCTCCTAAGAGGATATGTACAGTGTTTAATACAATTTAAACTGAATGATAATGGTAACAAAAAAAGTCTCATAAAGTCTCTAATTCCTCGTAGGAGTGCGACGCCGCACGTCAGTGCACCTCACGCGGTGCACTGTAGGCATTACTCAAGGTTCTTTGCAGCGTCCCTTTGGCCCCTAGCTACGACCCCTTTAATTCCTTTTACTGTGTCTCCATTCATATTCTCTTTCTTCCATCTTACTTTCCACCCTCTCAAAACAATTGATTCTTAGCGCAACTGCGAGGTCTTCCTCCTATTACGCCTTTCAAACCTTTTACTGTCAATTTCCATGTCAGCGCTGAATGTCCTCATAGGTCCCAGTGCTTGGCCTTTGGCCTAAATTTTAAATTCAAATTTCTTAAAGCTTCTAATTAAGTATGCATAACATTTTTGAGTAAATAACCGGAAATTACAAACACAAACACCGTCCTATCTTCTTTATTCCTTACTTTACAATTTCTAGCTCATTTGTCTCCGATGTGCTGTAATGAACAGTCACGAAAATACAATTTATCACTGGAAAATGAAAAATATGTAAATCAGACATCAACTAACGGGATAGGAATGAAAGATTTAGGCCAAAGGCCAAGCGCTGAGACCTATGAGGTCATTCAGCGCTGAAACGAAAACTGAGAGTAAAGGGAGTTTGAAAGGTGTACCAGGAGAAAAACCACGCAGTTGCACTATGAAATAATTGTGAAGAAAGGGTGGATAGCAAGATGAAAGAAAGATAATATGAATGGAGGTACAGTAAAAGGAATGAAAGGGGTTGCGGCTGGGGGCCGAAGGGACGCTGCAGAGAACCTTCAGTAATGCCTACAGTGCACCCTGTAAGGTGGACTGACGGTACTACCCCCCTAAAGGGACATCAACTAACGAACCACAGGTGTTTCCAGAAAGCTAATCAATGTCCTTGCTCAGCAATTCACTGCAGTTGTTACTGTAAATTAATATCTTTCGATTCTGTTCTCTCCATTGCACTGCCAATATAATGCCCAATAATACTCAATTCGCCTTATGATGACTCAATATATATATATTCAGCTCTTTGTTGGGTGAGTCGGTAGAGTTGCGGACTGTCACTCGATGGGCCGGAGTTCAATTCCCCGGCCGGCTGATGAAGAGTTAGAGAAATTTATTTCTGGTGATAGAAATTCATTTCTCGCTATAATGTGGTTCGGATCCCACAATAAGCTGTAGGTCCCGTTGCTAAGTAACCAGTTGGTTCTTAGCCACGTAAAATAAGTCTAATCCTTCGGGCCAGCCCTACGAGAGCTGTTAATCAGCTAAGTGGTCTGGTAAAACTAAGATATACTTTTTTTTTTGTAGTATACTCATTCCTCATTGTCCTGTAATTTTGGAATATCTCTAACCTACACATTCCAAGAATCTTGTTTGCTTCACCATGACAACTCCGGGAACAAGATTTCAATGACAACATATATATGTTCATTTCGTAACTATTGATATCAGTCCACGTGTCGCCCATCTTTTGTGCTCACTCAAAACTAATTTCGTTAATCAACTGCTCCATTTTCTTTGTTTTCGGAATCGCATTTCAGTCAAGAGGTGATTTTTGTCCTTGCTGAATACCCTTGATTAATGTCAGTGCGAAACTTTAATAATAATAATAATAATAATAATAATAATAACCTCTTTGCTGGATATTGTCTTTAATAATAATAATAATAATAATAATAATAATAATAATAATAATAATAATAATAATAATAATCATGCCAGGACCGTCCATAACCAGAGGATAGCAAGAAAAGACATAATCACGAACATCGAAGTGATTGAATTAACCGCCGCCTATCAATTGCAAAACCAACACTTTAATAAACCTTTCTCCTCCCCACGGCAGCCAGGAATAATAATAATCAAAATTCGGCAATCTTCTTTCTTCATTCAGCACTACAACGCCGCTCGGAAGACGAAAACAGAACTTGGATGGAAATATACAGCCAAAAATTTCAACCTAATAATAATAATAATAATAATAATAATAATAATAATAATAATAATAATAATAATAATAATAATCTTTTTGTCTTTGCTGGATAGCTTGAAAATATACGCAAAACTTTAATAATAATAATAATAATAATAATAATAATAATAATAATAATAATAATAACAACCTTGATTAATATCAACGCAAAACTATAATAATAATAATAATAATAATAATAATAATAATAATAATAATAATAATAATAATAATAATAACCTTCCTATGGGACCGATAACTTGAATCTCCCTTCTAACTCTCCAAGATGAGACGCCAGCAATTGCAAAATATAAAAATATATCGCATAAATTATGACCCACTTGTAAAGGTTGTCTCCTGTAGTGGACTGATTCAAACTGGGTCAATATCGATCATTTTTAAATGTCCATTTGAGTATCTTTCCTTTTATAACTTACATATTACAGAATTAATAAGGTTCTCGTAGTTATCGGGGTCTTGAAATCTCCCAATATATATATAAAAGTGAAGAAGCATTAGAAATAATGAAATATAAAACTAAGTTAAAAGGGAAACAAATAAATACTGACATCTAAATCAGCAATACGAGCTAAGGTAACAGACCATAGCTCTTAAAATTAGCTTTACAGCCACTCTTAAACTTAAGGGCGCTGGCATCACTAATCTATGCCTTTTCATTAAATGCAGCAAAAGACCTATTTATACTACTGGGCAGTGTTGGCACAGTGCCATTAAAAAAGCAATAATTTTTGACCTAGTATGACCTTCGCCGTAATGAACTCTGGGTTTTTTCCGGCAAGTAAGTGGAGTTTGATGAGAGATGTTTTAGAATGACGGTTTTCTCTATGACCGACTTTATTATTTAAATTATCACAATGCATGGAAAATGGCCACATTTGGAGAATTTATTGCAACCCAGCCATATTGCAGTGGGCCAAAAGAGGCCCGAGTAGTAAGGCTGTAGCCTTGAGTATTTTGGGGGCGAAACGGACTTTTCCTTGAAACTGAGAAACAAGCAGCCTATTGGCAACCAATTGATCACAATGCATGGAAAATGGCCACATTTGGACAATTGACTGCAGTCTGGACATATTCCAGGGTGCCAAAAAAGGCCCGAAGAGTAAGGCTACATCTTTTCCTTGAAACAAAAAAATGCAGCCTATTGGCAACCAGTTGATCACAATACATGGAAAATGGCCACATTTGGACAACTGACTGCAATCAGGCCACATTGCAGGGGACCAAAAAAGGCCCGAATAGTAAGACTATAACTGCTGATTTAAGCAAACATTTCAATTTATCTCTTGAAGTACGTACTTTATACCAAATGTATGTATTAATAAGATCAAACTATCTATTGGCAGAAAAAGAGAAGCATCATTCAGTTAATCCGCATAACCAAACAAATTGTCTCTGTTAAATCTAAAGCACGTAAACTAATAAAGAAAATGTCTCTGTTAAATCTAAAATACGTAAACTTAAAAAAAAACGTAAACTAAAGGTCCAAGTTGACAAAAAGCTTACTCCATAATATTTAAACTTATTACCATTTGTAAGCTGTGAGTGAATTTGATCGAGTCTTGAAAATGAAGGAACTGGCATCTTTTTCTAATCACTCTTCAAGTAATGGCATAAAAATGCATAAAATTAACGTCTAGTGTTCACTTAACAACATCTTTGCTAAAACAAGTTATATTTCATTTATTGGAGAAGCAAATCCACAGTTATGTATATGTACATATATTTAAAGACAACTCAATATAGATGGCTTTCGGGAGCTCGTTCTGTTCCCCTTTTCAATCTGATGCGTTGATGTAGCACCCCAACCAAGTAAACATAAAAGGACTCAAAACAAGCGAAGTTGTTTATAAACTGTGGAACCGGTCGTCAAACATAGATCAGGCAATGCCGTCGTTTTCTGATGAAAGTCCTGCCTGTCGTCTGGAGCGTCTAATTGGTCCTTGCTCGATGCGGTCGTTTTGCTGGTCATCAACTGCCTAGGCGCCTGCAACAGCGGTTACTGGAAGCAACCGAGTTACCTGAACGGGAGAAAGACCAATTAGACCAATTGGTCCTTGCTCGATCCGGTCGTTTTGCTGGTCATCAACTGCACAGGCGCATGCAACAGCGGTTACTGGAAGCAACCGAGTTACCTGAACGGGAGAAAGACCAATTAGACCAATTGGTCCTTGCTCGATGCGGTCGTTTTTCTGGTCGTCAACTGCATAGGCGCCTGCAACA
This sequence comes from Macrobrachium rosenbergii, assembly GCF_040412425.1. NCBI lineage: Eukaryota > Metazoa > Arthropoda > Malacostraca > Decapoda > Palaemonidae > Macrobrachium > Macrobrachium rosenbergii. Next base: position 13,935,984 of record NC_089746.1, read on the forward strand.
GTGGTTACTGGAAGCAACCGAGTTACCTGAACGGGAGAAAGACCAATTAGACCAATTAAACCAATTAGACGCTCCAGACGACTGGCAGGACTTTCATCAGAAAACGACAGCATTGCCTGATCTATGTTTGACGACCGGTTCCATAGTTTATAAACAACTTCGCTTGTTTTGAGTCCTTTTATGTTTATTTGGTTGGAGTGCTACATCAACGCATCAGATTGAAAAGGGGAACCGAGCAAGTTCCCGAAAGCTACCTATATTGATTTGTCTTTAAATATATGTACATATACATAACTGTGGATTTGCTTCTCCATTTTAAGACTCATGCTACTATGAGTATTTTTTAATTTCATTTATTGTTCAAAACAATTTAGATTTTAATGGTATCAGTTGACAGCATCTGTACCCTAAATTCCTCTACTATACTCGGTTTTTTTTACCGAGGCACATTTGCACCGAATCGCAGGGGTGTCCTTTTAGCTCGGAAAAGTTTCCTGCTAGCTGATTGGTTGCAAATATTTTGTCCGAATAGCATCATTGCTTTCAAATAATTACCAAGTAATGTGAATCGAAACTTATTTACTAACCTAAATTTCTCCCTCAGATATGTGTTTTGTCAATAAATAATGTTAACGAATAAAGAGATTATAAAGGATTGTGATGGTAAGTCTAAATTTAATAACAACACCTGCCGAAGTCAACGACAGGAGCTTGTTTTCGGATGTACGTTGCATAATTTTTTTACTTTTCACATATTTTAACACCAATCGGGATAAATTACACTAAGCATAAGAAAAACATGTTATTATAAACTTTCTTTGAATACCAGAGTCTACTAAAAACATGGAATTAATAAAACTCGCTATTATCGGAAACTTCCAGGGAGGTAAAAGGAACAGCCTGCGGCGGCCTGGCGGGAAAAACTATCACAGGTGATTGTCATTGCAGCATTTTCCTGATTTATGTAAATGTTGAAATCAGTGTTATGTTACTTAGATTACTTTAATGGCTATATCTGCAATGAAAAAGTTTCTGTGCTTCTTTTTGTAGGTGCACGCTAATAAAAATATATTTCGCAGACATTAACAACTTACTCTTTCATGTAAGTTACAGCAGACAATGCGAGATAAGAAAACTTTTTTTCTTATTTTGCGTTCTGTTCAGGACACATATAAGGTTAACACGAGTTTCTGCGGATATTTTGAGAAGTAAAAGAATATGTGACTGAGTAGAATATGTACTATACACATATACATTTTAAGGATTAGCTGGCTATATGCGTCTACTGTCAAATACCGAGGCGGGGATGGAAGGGAGGGGGAGGGGTATCGCGTTGTAACTCGGTGAAATTATGAATTCGTTTAATTATGATTTTTATGCAATTTATGGAACACTACAGTATCCTCAAACCGAAAATGGTGCTATTAATAGAATCTATACCTTTACGACAAAATTAGCAAATCCTTTCTATACGGACTTACATCATAGGCCTACATACACCTAGCTTAACTTACATCAAGCATCAGCTACTGTTTACTGTTACTCCTTACCTTAAAGAGTTAAGCAAACTTTATTGCAATTGTCAAAAAATGGTGTAAGACACATAGACATAGGCTAGCCTAGTTTGAAATCTGTGCAAGAAATAAAGCCATAATAAGGGAAGTACATTATTATTATGTAAAAGAAAAAAAGAGCGTCTTCATATTTATCATCATATTTATCATAATGATATAACAAAAGGCTTCAGCACAAAAGCCTATAAAAGATGATATGTATCTGAAAAGTTTTCTTGCCCATCAACATTTGCTGGCATGTGGATACCATATGAATAACTAGGCCTACTTATCTAGGTCATTTTATCTAAATTTTATCTAATGCCACAGGCTGTTCCTTTTACCTCCCCGGAAGTTTTCACTAATAGCGAGTTTTATTAATTCCATGTTTTTAGTAGACTCTGGTATTCAAAGAAAGTTTATAATAACATGTTTTTCTTATGCTTAGTGTAGTTTATCCCAATTGGTGTTAAAATATGTGAAAAGTAAAAAAATTATGCAGCGTGCATCCGAAAGCAAGCTCCTGTCGTTGACTTCGGCGTGTGTTGTTATTAAATTTAGACTTACCATCACAATCCTATATAAACTCTTTATTCGTTAACATTATTTATTGACAAAACATATATCTGTGGGAGAAAATTAGGTTAGTAAATAAGTTTCGATTCACATTACTTGGTAATTATTTGAAAACAATGTTGCTATTCGGACAAAATATTTGCAACCAATCAGCTAGCAGGAAACTTTTCCGAGCTAAAAGGGCACCCCTGCGATTCGGTGCAAATGTGCCTCGGTAAAAAAAACCGAGTATAGACCTAGCTTCATCTTTAATGAATTTTCCAAATGTAAAATAAATATAACTTTCTTAAAGATAGGTCTACGTTAATGCCATACAGGCCGAGCTGTAGGCCTATAAACAATCACACATCCGGCTATTCATTTCCGAGGAAATTTTCAGTGCACATTTTTTCTTTAAACTCTTGTTCCGTGTAGTTGTTAGAAAAAGGATAATTAAAATGTTGTTTGAGCTACTATATTGCTCTGGCGCCTCCATAAATCTCCAACTTTAGCAATAACCGACATTCTGCGTTGGCGCAATCTGTTCAGTGACTGCGCCATTAAGAGATCGGTGCTCCTCTGACAGATAGCTGTTTTTAACATTAATTCTCTATCGCTATTCGATCTCGGTAAAAAGCAAGCCATTAATACAGTGGTTCTGAACCTTTTTCGATGTATGCACCCTTTTCAAATCAGCAGTCAGTTTTCGCACCCCCTGAATTGCTGAAATAATAATGATAATAATAATAATAATAATAATAATTATTATTATTATTATTATTATTTATTTTATGACCATATTAAAATATATTTTACTTTAATTACTCATAGGCATTCTCGCACCCCTTAGGAACCGGCTTCGCTGCCCCTAGGGTGCGAGCACCCCTGGTTATGAACCACTGCATCAATATGTTACCGTTATTGTTTAAGGTTACTGGTAGTCGCGGTAGCTACTGACGAAGAGCTAAAAGGTATTTTAATGCCTTCATCATTACTGAGACACTGTTGTAAGGGCTGATAAGCAGACGCAAAAAAATGGCGGTAACATTTTAATCCGATCAAGATTTCAAACGGAAGTTAAGTATATCTTAGTTTAACCAGACCACTGAGCTGATTAACAGCCCTCCTAGGGCTGGCCCGAAGGATTAGACTTATTTTACGTGGCTAAGAACCAACTGGTTACCTAGCACCGGGACCTACAGCTTATTGTGGAATCCGAACCACATTATGACGAGAACTGAATTTCTATCACCAGAAATGAATTCCTCTAATTCTTCACTGGCCGGTCGGAGAGTCGACGCTGGGCCAACAGCGTGCTCGTCGAGAGCTCTACCCAACCATCCAATGAAGAACTATGAAACGGAAGTCATCTGTAGAAATGTTTGATGTCATTCCGGATGGTATGATTCGCTGTTTTTGTGAATATTCTTTTCATATGATTTTTTTCGCGTTTGCGTCGATCACCTTAACCATAAAAATATGGATGATGGGATGAATAAAGGCAACCTCGCTTAGTTAACATATTACACCTTATTTCTCTATTCACACGTAAGACTGGATGACTGTTCTGTAGCGTACAATCGGTCAAACGATAGAAAAAAAA
>NC_089746.1:13944694-13972194 GCF_040412425.1 Macrobrachium rosenbergii
TTTTACGAACACAAATAAGCTGCTAATAAGTGATAAAAACTGACTGAAAAATTTCTTAATGAAGGGCCCAAAAACATACTAAAAATATACTCAACTTCGATAAATGCCTTGATAATCAAATACTCATAAGCTTATATCATGTTGGACACGGCTCACTACAATGATTATCTTATCAGCAGCCTGGGAGACTAATCAGTATCAGTCAAGGGACGATGGGTAGTTCTACCATATATGAATAATAGATATAATAACATAGTTCAGCCCCACAGCTTTAAATAATAGATTTATTATTACCTTCGATAACAAGCTATTACGAACGAGGTTTAATCATTGCTCGCCGAAGGACGAAATAATTAAATGTCACAAAATGTTACCAGTGGTGAATCATGAATTTCTTTTTCCCGTTGCATAAATAATATCACGTATCTAATAATTAAATTATACTGTCATGCAAAAAAAAAAAGATTTAATTTCCATGGGTAGTTCGCAACTTTCATTCTGCAAATGATTCGTATTCTCGTCTTCTACCTTACGCAACATAAAGATAGATCTTAATTTTTATTTCTCCAGTAATTTCATAACTTTCTTTCTAAGTGAGGGATTGTTTTTTTTGGCAGAATAAATAATATTACGTATCTAATAATCAAATCATACCATCGAGCTAAAAAGAGCTCAACTTCCTCAGGCGGTTCGCAACTTCCTTTCTTCAGATGATTCATATTCTCGTCTTCTATCTTGAGCAACGTAAAGATAGATCTATATCTTCATTTCCCCGGTAACTTTATCACTTTATTTCTAACTTAAAGATAAACTGTTCTGGTCGAAAGATCTGACCCAGCCTCCGAACTAAATATTATCTATGATATCTCTTGTTTCCAAACTCTCACGAGAGTTGAAAGAAAGAATTAATATTGTATTTTTCTAGTAACGCTGCGATTTTCAGAAAATTATACGAAAAAGAAAGACATAACAATTAATGACAAGACTGAATCCTCACGAGAGTCGAAAGAGAGACAACAGCAAAAAATATAAAATAGAGAGAGAAAAATAAAAAAAATAAAGTAAGGCCGGACTGACGTGTAATCCCCACCTACTTAGTCTCAGTAAGCATCATCGGGAGGAGTAGAGGATTCCGAGGATAATCCTAATGTATGGAAGGATTAACACCTGATCGAATTAATCCTTATTCCATAGTCGCGTCCGTGAGCTCGCGGATTTCAAATCCGTCGGCGCAGACGAGTTCGCTCTTAAATCCCCCTTTCTGAATTGTTCAGTAATCCTCCTATGCAAACGACGTTCGATTTACGGTGTCGCTTGACTTCCGCTAGCGCTCCGGAGATTTGTGTGTGTGTAGGTATGTACGTAATATATATATATATATATATATATATATATATATATATATATATATATATATATATATATATATATATATATAATGTTCATATATATGTAATTTATAGAAGTTAAAACTAAAGTTAAAATAACAATATATAAAGTCAACATAAAAGCAGAAAAAATATGAAAAATAAAATAAAATAAAAATTTTCTGCTTTTATGTTGACTTTATAAAAATTTTTTACTGTCGGTATAATAATTGTTATTTTAACTTTATTTTAACTATTTATTGCAGACTGTAACTAAGACTTTTGTCTTATGGATCTCCTGATTGTGAGAGTTTGCTGCTTGAATATAATATATATATATATATAATATATATATATATATATATATATATATATATATATATATATATATATATATATATATATATATATATATATATATATATATATATATATATATATATATATATAATGTTCATATATAATTTATAAATATATATATATTAATATGTAACTCGTATATAAGCATATATATAATATAAAAATATGTATATATATAAATATATATATATATATATATATATATATATATATATATATATATATATATATATATATATATATATATCATGTTTGTGTTTGTCTGTATATTACCAGAAAAAATTGAAGGAAGCTAAGAAACGATCAACCACTGTCTTTCTTCCTCGGAATTTTCATTAAATAATAAATCGAGAAAAAAAAAGTCTATCTTAGGCTGGTTGTGGTGCCCCGTATATACTGTAATAGAAGATAATTAAAACTTTTCATTACGTCACGTGAAAAAAAAAGTTCTCCTGGCAAAGTCCTGATGTAATGTTATAAAAGACCTTTGATGGAGTTTGCTAATGTCATAAAGGTCGAGACGCGGCAAAACTTTCATTGTTGGTTCTTTCTGTAAGAAGTGAGTAAGATTGCTTTTTGTCTTCTTTTTTTTTTTTACTTAAGAGTATGGAGGAAAAAAAAAAGAAGTAAAAAATGCCCCCGAAGTTTCTTTGGCGCAATCGAGTTTCCCCTACAGCGTAAATACTGTATGAGCCGCGGCCCATTAAAAAAACTTTCAACAACTGCCCGATCATGGCTAACTTTAACCTTAAATAAAATAAAAACTACTGAGGCTAGAGGGTTGCAGTTTGGTACGTTTGATGACTGGAGGGTGGGTGATCATCATACCCATTTGCAGCCCTCTAGCCCTGTAGTTTCTAGGATCTAAGGGCGGACAGAAAATGTGCGGACGGACAAACAAAGCCATCTCAATAGTTTTCTTTTACAGAAAACGAAAAACAGATAAATCAATGGAGTTACTTGAGCAACAGAGAGAGAGAGAGAGAGAGAGAGAGAGAGAGAGAGAGAGAGAGAGACTTAGTTCACGTAAACCAGGCAGAAAGTGCGCCCTACCTCTTGTATAACATAAAATCAATGAAGCTCTAAAATTAGGTATCAGAGCAGACAGAATGAAGTTAAGTTAGTATGACGAACATAAAAATGTTAGATATAGTGTGACATACATAAAAAAAGTTAGATATAGTGTGAAGTACATAAAAAAGTTAGATATAGTGTGGCAAACATAAAAAAGTTAGATATAGTGTGAAGTACATAAAAAAGTTAGATATAGTGTGACAAACAAAAAAAATTTATAGTGTGAAGTACATAAAAGTTAGATATAGTGTGGCGTACATAAAATAAGTTAAATATAGAGTGACATACATAAAAAACAGTTAGATATAGCGCGACATACATAAAAAAGTTAGATATATTGTGACATGCATAAAAAAAGTTAGATATAGTGTGACATGCATAAAAAAAGTTAGATACAGTGTGACGTACATAAAAGAGTTATAGTGTGACATACATAAAAAAGTTAGATATAGTGTGACATACACAAAAAAGTTAGATATAGTGTGAAGTACATAAAAAAGTTAAATATAGAGTGACATACATAAAAAACAGTTAGATATAATGCGACATACAGTACATAAAAAAAGTTAGATATAGTGTGACATGCATAAAAAAGTTCGATATAGTGTGACATACATAAAAAAAAAATTATAGTGTGTCGTACATAAAAAAGTTAGAATAGTGCGACATACATACAAAACTTAGATATAGTATGGCGTACATAAAAAAGTCAGATATAGTGTGATGTACATAAAAAAAGTTAGATACAGGGTGACATACATAAAAAAGTTAGATACAGGGTGACATACATTAAAAAGTTAGATACAGTGTGACGTCCATAAAAAAGAGTTAGATACAGTGTGACATACATAGAAAAGTTAGATACAGTGTGACGTACATAAAAAAGCTAGATATAGTGTGACGTACATAAAAAAGTTAGATATGGTGTAACATACATAAAAAAGTTCGATATAGTGTGACGTACATAAAAAAGTTAGATACTAGAGTGACGTACAAAAAAAGCTAGATACAGTGTGACGTACATAAAAAAGTTATAGTGTGGCATACATAAAAAAAGTTAGATATAGTCTGACGTTCATACAAATGCTAGATACAGTGTGACGTACATAAAAATGTTAGATATTGTGACATACATAAAAAAAGGCTAGATATAGTGTGACATACATAAAAAAAGTTGAATATAAAGTAACGTGCATAAAAAAAGCTAGATACAATGTGACGTACATGAAAGGTAGATATGGAGTGACGTACATGAAAAAAAATAATAAATAATAAGTCTTCCGTGATGAAGTTCCCCACGAATCCTGGACAGTTGTGGAAGGAAAACAAATTTCGGGAATTCTGAGAACAGAGCAGAGACAAATGTTGGAAAATGTTGACACTGTTATGAAAACATTTTTATCATTCCTGCATCTTTCAGCCCAACCCCTCGTCCCGGGGGGGGTGGGCGGGGTGTCCTCACTAGAACGACTTTCCAATGCGATTTTTCACGAAACAAAATCGCTAAACAAGAAACTCGTGCGTATTTTGCAGTGGCAAGTCGCAGCTGTAGAAAGGAATGGACGATGCAAAAATCCCGAAATGGAATTTGCAACCGGAAATGGTATACATGAATAGTAATAACTGCGATGGACGAAATTTTTTTCAAATCACAGAAATTAAAATGATTCCGTTTCAGCTGGAGCACGAGAGAGAGAGAGAGAGAGAGAGAGAGAGAGAGAGAGAGAGAGAGAGAGAGAGAGAGAGAGAGAGAGAGAGAGAGAGAAATTTTGAGTGAGAAAAAGATTGATAAAGAAAGAAACTGAGAGAGAGAGAGAGAGAGAGAGAGAGAGAGAGAGAGAAAGAAACTGTGTGTGTGTGTGTGTGTGTGTGTGTGAGAGAGAGAGAGAGAGAGAGAGAGAGAGAGAGAGAGAGAAGAGCTTTCCCCCATCAAAATTCCTTTTCCATTGGTAGAATTTTCCTACCGGGTGTAATCATATCTGCGTTTGGCAGAAGGGGGATGTCAAACCGAATCAAAGTCACATTCGCGCTTCCAAAGAATTACTGATACAAACTGGGGACCCTCCGGAAGCACAAGGATGCATTTTTATTGCTTTTCATAATCCGTCTCTTTATCTAAAAACAGAACGAATGGGCGAAAATGCGAATTAACTCGTGGTTTTGTAAGGGTTTTCATAACCGTTCTCTTTATCCAAATGATACGAATGCCTTTAAAAGGGAATTATTTAGCGGATTTTTGGGGCTTATCATAATCTCTCTCTTAATCTAAAACGCAGATTCGCTGGTGTCTTTTCAGGGATTTTCATAATCGTTCTCTTGAAACGATTGGCTTCAAATACAAATTAATTGGCGGTTTTTCAGGGCTTTTCGTAATCGTTCTTTTGAAACGAATGTCCTAAAACAGGATTTAATTGGTGGTTTTTCAAGGGTTTTCATAATTCGTTCTTTCGAAACGACGGTCTTAAAACGCCAATTAATTGGTGTTCTTTTTAAGGCTTTTCATACTCGTTCTCTTTATCCGAAAGGAAACGAATGGCTTCAATCAGGAATTAATTGGTGTTTTTTTTTTTAAGATTTTCACAATCGTTCTCTTACAACGAATGCTTCAAGAAGCGTCAGATGCTGCAGTCACATGACCTCTTGGAATATCCTAGGAGCAAATAGTGGGGACAACAACTTCGTCCCAAAATATTTATTGAAAACCGGATACACATCACCTCTGGGACCTCTCCTTCTCAAGGAAAATGGCGTGATGATGATAATACATGATTGCATACATATGTACAAACACACATTTCATATATGCATGTATGTATGTATATATATATACTGTATATATATATATATATATATATATATATATATATATATATATATATATATATATATATATATATATATATATATATATATATACATATATATATATATATATATATATATATATATATATATATATATATTATTGTATATATATATGTGTGTGTGAACGTGTTCTGAGTTATATAATGATAAGAACGGCATATAACATTTAATAAAGTATAATCAAACAACGACTGCTGCCCTGAATAAGAAATAAAATATTCCTACCTAAAAAAATGATTCCTCACGCAATTACTAACTAATTAGACAGTTACTAGGGGTAAAAATGAAAGTTCTAATTAGATAGATCGAACGGTAGCAGAGTACCCTTGTAAATACGATAAACATCAATGAACTTCAACAACTTCGGACGTTGATAGTCTTCGGAAAACTATTTTTCCACTAATCTTTTCTCCTCGGATCAAAACAAAATTCTTGTTAAGATTAAGAAAATTCATGCTTATTTAATGGCCAAAATAAAATGTTCTCCCTTTGTGTCGTATTAGTCCCATTAAAATGAACTGATAGGAATCATACTTGGGTGATACACGTCTTGCCATAAAAATGTAAATTTCTAGATAAAAACCTTTAGCTTAGTTTCTGCAGCAATATAAAACAGTTTCCTTATTTGTATTGTGAAAACAATGAAATGATCAGAATCGAGTACAGAGATCTTACGTTTCTGCAGCAAAATAGAAGGTTGTTATTTCCCATCTTTGGAGGGGCAGTGAAATTGTCAAAATCAACGGGTTTTTGGGTACTAGATCGCATGTCTAGACTAGAATCTCAAAACGTTATAGTGTGACGTACATAAAAAAGTTAGATAAGTGTGACATACATAAAAAACTTAGATATAGTATGACGTACATAAAAAAAAGCCAGATATAGTGTGATGTACATAAAAAAAAGTCAGATATAGTGTGATGTACATAAAAAAGTTAGATACAGGGTGACATACATAAAAAAAAGTTAGATATAGTGTGACATACATAAAAAAGTTAGATACAGTGTGACATGCGTTAGATACAGTGTGACGTCCATAAAAACAGTTAGATACAGTGTGACATACATAAAAAAAGTTAGATACAGTTACAGTGTGACGTACATAAAAAAAGCTACATATAGGTGTTTTGTACTTCGAGCTTGTGTGTATTGTTCTGAAAGAAATGGCCTAAAAGACACGTAATCTACTTCCTCAAGTATACATTTTAGTCAAATTTTACAGCGTCATGTATAACTACGAATGGATTTCAAAGTGGTATTTCATCTTCATAAATGAAAAATAATATACTTTTCTATGGTGCAATTATTTAGCGTTGTTAGTGTTAGTGTAAAATCATTGTTTATAACTGTGTATTTCTTACGTTTAACGAAGTAAGCATTAGATACAAACCATATCATTCAATTCTAATGCTTCTGACACGAACCCATTTTAATCAGAGCAACCGCCAGAAAAAAAAAATACAAAAAAAAAAAAAAAAAGGACGCTTACTTGACAGTTGAAATCCTCCATTTCATCTGCCACCCACGAGAAATATAGCCGCCCCTTCCTCACCTATCGTCAACTATCGCATTTCTTACCTTTACTCCCCTGCTGCTGCTGCTACCCTCATCTGAATCTCGTTAATACGTAGGGGCGGCTCTCGGCTGTCATCTAAATTCAATCTCACGTTTTTTTCTCCCTCTCTCTCGGTTGTCATCTAAATTCAATCTCACGTTTTTTTTTCTCTCTCTCTCTCTCTCGGCTGTCATCTAAATTTAATCTCACGTTTTTTTCCTCTCTCTCTCTCTCTCTCTCTCTCTCTCTCTCTCTCTTTCGGCTGTCATCAAAATTCAATCTCACGCTTTTTTTCTCCCTCTCTCGGCTGTCATCTAAATTCAATCTCACGCTTTTTTCTCTCTCTCGGCTGTCATCTAAATTCAATCTCACTTTTTTTTCTCTCGGCTGTCATCTAAATTTAATCTCACGTTTTTTTCCTCTCTAGACTGTCATCCTAATTTAATCTCACGTTTTTTTCCTTTTTCTCGACTGTCATCTAAATTCAATCTCACGTTTTTTTTTCTCTCTCTCTCTCGGCTGTCATCTAAATTTAATCTCGCGTTTTTTTTTCTCTCGACTGTCATCTAAATTCAATCTCACGTTTTTTTTATTTTTCTCTCGGCTGTCATCTAAATTCACTCTCACGTTTTTTCTCTCTCTCGGCTGTCATTTAAATTTAATCTCACGTTTTTTTCTCTCTCTTTCGGCTGTCATCTAAATTCAATCTCATGTTTTTTCTCTCTCTCTCGGCTGTCATCTAAATTCAATCTTACGTTTTTTTTCTCTCTCTCGGCTGTCATCTAAATTCAATCTCTTTTTTTTTTCTCTCGGCTGTCATCTAAATTTAATCTCACGTTTTTTTTCCCTCACTAGGCTGTCATCTTAATTTAATCTCATGTTTTTTTCTTTTTCTCGGCTGTCATCTAAATTCAATCTCACGTTTTCTCTCTCTCTCTCGGCTGTCATCTAAATTTAATCTCGCGTTTTTTTTTCTCTCGGCTGTCATCTAAATTCAATCTCACGTTTTTTTATTTTCTCTCGGCTGTCATCTAAATTCAATCTCACGTTTTTTTTATTTTTCTCTCGGCTGTCATCTAAATTCACTCTCACGTTTTTTCTCTCTCTCTCGGCTGTCATTTAAATTTAATCTCACATTTTTTCTCTCTCAGCTGTCATCTGAATTTAATCTCGTTTTTTCTCTCTCTCGGCTGTCATTTAAATTTAATCTCACGTTTTTTCTCTCTCTTTCGGCTGTCATCTAAATTCAATCTCACGTTTTTTCTCTCTCTTTCGGCTGTCATCTAAATTCAATCTCACGTTTTTTCTCTCTTTCGGCTGTCATCTAAATTCAATCTCACGTTTTTTTTCTATCTCTCGGCTGTCATCTAAATTCAATCTTACGTTTTTTTCTCTCTCTCGGCTGTCATCTAAATTCAATCTCTTTTTTTTTTTCTCTCCGCTGTCATCTAAATTTAATCTCATGTTTTTTTCCCTATCTAGGCTGTCATCTTAATTTAATCTCATGTTTTTTCTTTTTCTCGGCTGTCATCTAAATTCAATCTCACGTTTTTTTCTCTCTCTCTCTCGGCTGTCATTTAAATTTAATCTCACGTTTTTTCTCTCAGCTGTCATCTAAATTTAATCTCGTTTTTTTTCTCTCGGCTGTCATCTAAATTCAATCTCACGTTTTTTTTCTCTCTCTCGGCTGTCATCTAAATTTAGTCTCACGTTTTTTTTCTCTCTCTCTCTCGGCTGTCATCTAAATTAATCTCACGTTTTTTCCTCTGTCTCGGCTGTCACCTACAATTCAATCTCAGGTTTTTCCTCTCTCTCTCTCTCTCTCTCTGTCGGCTGTCATCTAAATTAATCTCACGTTTTTTCTCTCTCTCGGCAGTCATCTAAATTCAATCTCACTTTTTCTCTCTCTCTCGGCTGTCATCTAAATTCAATCTCACGTTTTTTTTCTCTCGGCTGTCATTTAAATTTAATCTCACGTTTTTTTCCTCTCTGCTGTCATCTAAATCCAATGTCACTTTTTATTCTCTCGGCTTTCATCTAAATTCAATCTCACGTTTTTTTCTCTCTCTCTCTCTCTCTCTCTCTCTCGGTTGTCATCTAAATTCACTCTCGCGTTTTTTTTCTCGGCTTTCATCTAAATTCAATCTCACGTTTTTTTCTCTCTCTCTCGGTTGTAATCTAAATTCAATCTCACGTTTTTTTCTCTCTCTCTCTCTCGGTTGTCATCTAAATTCAATCTCGCGTTTTTTTCTCGGCTTTCATCTAAATTCAATCTCACTTTTTTTTCTCTCTCTCGGCTGTCATCTAAATTCAATCTCACTTTTTTTTTTGCTCCCGGTTTTCATCTAAATTCAATCTCACGGTTTTTTTTCTCTCGGCTGTCATCTAAATTCAATCTCACTTTTTTTGGCTCTCGGCTGTCATCTAAATGCAATCTCACGTTTTTTTTGGCTCTCGGATGTCATCTAAATTCAATTTCATGGCTTTTTTGGGGGCTCTCGGCTGTCATCTAAATTCAATCTTGCTTTTTTTTTTGGCTCTCGGCTGTCATCTGAATTCAATCTCATGTTTTTTTGGGGGGGCTCTCGGCTGTCATCTGAATTCAATCTCATGTTTTTTGGGGGGCTCTCGGCTGTCATCTGAATTCAATCTCACTTTAAATTTCTTTTTTTTTTTAAGTTCAAGGGAGCCATCAACAACTGGCTGCTAAGTCACGGTGATCTGGACGTTGCAGAGAGATAATAATATATATCCGAAATAATATTCATTTGTTTTTGCGTCTTCCACGGGATGAGAGAGGGTCGTTGTCCTGACTGATATTAGGATTTGGAGAGCCTTATTGTTCTTTTATTTTGTAAGTTCTTGTTAGTTTATAAATTAGCTATTAGACCCCGGAACTTCGATTGGCTTGTAATACAGATTCAGAAGTGAGATAATGAACAAGGCAATGACCGCCATCTCGTTTTTCTGATATCAAAACTTAAAATAAACATCTTGGTCTCCTTTTTTAATTTTTTTTTATTTTCAGAAAAATAAAATTCGATTAGTTTTTAATATTCAGAGTCCAAGTGAGAGAGAGAATAAGGCAGTGACCACCATCTCGTTTTTCTGGAGTCAAAACCCCAAGCAAACATTTTCTTTTATTTCGGTGGATTTTCTGATGTCAAACCTCAAAATAAAGATAGTTTTTTTTCTTTACGGGATTTTCCGAGGTCAAAACCCAAAATCAACAACTTTTTAATTATTTTTTATTGGGGGGGGCGGGATTTTCCGTCAGAACTCAAAATTAACATCTTTTTCTTGTTTTTTTTTTTTATTTTGGGGGGAATTTTCTGATGTCAAAACCCAAATTAAATATTTTTTTTTATTTTAGGGCGATTTTCTGATGTCAGATTCAAATTAAACATCTTGTTATTTTTTTTTTTATTTTGGGGTGGATTTTCTGATGTCAAATTCAAATTAAACATCTTGTTATTTTTTATTTTATTTTGGGGTGGATTTTCTGATGTCAAAACCCAAATTAGGCATTTTTTTTTTCCTGTGTGTGGGGGGGGGGGAATTGTTTGCTGTCAATAACCAAAGTAAACATTTTTTCCCCTTTTTTTCTCTTGCGTTATTTTTGGGGGAAAATAAACCATGGACTCGCTGCGGCGTTCCTAGATATTATTCCGCATAAATAAAGCGTAATATTTGTGAGAGAGTTTCCGAAGAGCCTTTTATTTCACCGACCTATTTTTCTACCCTTCGGGGAATCAAAGTTTGTCTCCTACTAAACTTTTAGGAATAGCTCAGGACACCACCAAATATATGACGAAAGTCCATTTATTTCCTCATCTCTTTTTCTCTCCTTGGCAGTTTCCACACTGGTCAGTGATTTTATTGGTATTATTTTTACTTTTTATCTTCTTTTTTTTTGACGGAGACAAATTTAGGAGAGATATGGGTTAACCTTTTTGTCTAAATTCTTGTTTCTCTTATGCCTGCCTAATTTTTTTTCATTTTTATCTTTTTTTTTTACGGAGAGAAATTTAGGAGAGACAGGTTTAGCTTCCTGAATAACTTCGTCTGTTTCTCTTACACATATCTAATTTTTTTAACAGAAAAACACAAGACAGACAGGTACGTGAGCTTTCTAACTTCGTCTGTTTCTCTTATGTCTAATTTTTTTAACTTTTATTTTTTCTTGACAGGGAGAAATTCAGGAGACAGTTTCGTGAGTTCTCTGTTTGACTTCACCTGTTTCCTTTATATCTGTCTAAATGTTTAAAACCCACCTTTCCAAATGAATGTTCAATAACCTAACGATTGTTTCATAACAATGACTGCCTTAAAACAAATATTCCTTTCTGTCTGTGAATAAGCTCTCACGGTCGGTTTTAAGATTACTTTTGTTAATGATATTTCTTTCTGCACCATCCACCGTAGCTTTTGTTTTTCTCGCCCAGCCTCCACAGTAACTTCTTTCAAAATCCCTTTACTTTCTAACTTCATTACTTCTTTCAAAATCCTTTTACTTTCTAAGTTCATCATTACTTCTTTCATAATCCCTTTACTTTCTAACTTCATTGCTTCTTTCAAAATCCTTTTACTTTCCAACTTCATTACTTCTTTCAAAATCCTTTTACTTTCTAACTTCATTACTTCTTTCAAAATCCTTTTACTTTCCAACTTCATTACTTCTTTCAAAATCCTTTTACTTTCTAACTTCATTGCTTTTTTCAAAATTTCTTTACTTTCTGACTTCATTACTTCTTTCAAAATCCCCTTACTTTCAAAGTTCATCATTACTTCTTTCAAAATCCCTTTACTTTCTAACTTCATTACTTCTTTCAAAATCCCTTTACTTTCTAAGTTCATTACTTCTTTCCAAATCCCCTTACTTTCTAAGTTCATCATTGCTTCTTTCAAAATCCCTTTACTTTTTAAGTTCATCATTACTTCTTTCAAAATCCCTTTACTTTCTAAGTTCATCATTACTTCTTTCAAAATCCCTTTACTTTCTAACTTCATTACTTCTTTCAAAATCCCTTTACTTTCTAACTTCATCATTACTTCTCTCAAAATCCCTTTATTTTCTACGTTCATTACTTCTTTCAAAATCCCTTTACTTTCTAAGTTCATTACTTCTTTCCAAATCCCCTTACTTTCTAAGTTCATCATTGCTTCTTTCAAAATCCCTTTACTTTTAAGTTCATCATTACTTCTTTCAAAATCCCTTTACTTTCTAAGTTCATCATTACTTCTTTCAAAATCCCTTTACTTTCTAACTTCATTACTTCTTTCAAAATCCCTTTACTTTCTAACTTCATCATTACTTCTCTCAAAATCCCTTTATTTTCTACGTTCATTACTTCTTTCAAAATCCATTTGCTATCTAAGTTCATCATTATTTCTTTCAAAATCCCTTTACTTTCTAACTTCATTAATTCTTTCAAAATCCATGTACTTTCTAAATACTTCTTTCAAAATCCCTTTACTTTCTAAATTCATTACTTCTTTCAAAATACATTTACTTTCAAACTTCATAACTTCTTTCCAAAGCCCTTTACTTTCTAACTTCATTACTTCTTTCAAAATCCCTTTATTTGCTAAGTTCAATTATCTTTCAGAAAATCACGAATTTTCTTAAAAATTCCGTTTTTCCTAAGTAGCCTCAACATCATTTTATAATCCTCTTTGAAGCTCATTCTTTCATCATTTGGCTGACCTTGAGTGAACACTGGCCCTTCAGTAAACCGCTCTTTTAATTATCGTCTAATCTGCTTCTATGTTTCGTTTCTGATTCTCTGTATCTCGACATTTCCTGTTCCGTAAGACTCATACTTTTTCGAACTTACTTACTCGGGGATCTTACCCACAATACCATTCTTCAGTCAGAAGGCCTTTGGGCACAACAGATGCTAACACTAGTTTCTGATACGAAGTCAATAAAAAAAATCGTGTTATTTTAACACTACCTGGCCTACACAGCAGTAAGTCAATCAAACAATTATACATCATTTTTACAATACCCGATCCTGAGAACTGTAAGCCTAAAGGAATTAGGCCAATCCGCAACTAGCATTTATGGATTAGCGATTATTATTATTATTATTATTATTATTATTATTATTCAGAAGATAAACCCTTTTCATATGGGACAGGCCCGCAGGGGCCATTGACTTGAAATTCAAGCTTCCAACGAATCTGGCGTTCGTTTGAAAATAATAGGAAAGTAATAGGAAATACAGAAAGAAGAGATCAATTATTCAAAATACAAGGAGAATGTTCAGCACATGAACGAGATAACAGATAACATTAGCAAAGACAAGAAATGTGAAGCAATGGAAGGGAATATTCAAGCACCACCGATATTGCTTTTACGGTGATCTATTATACAGTATTTGTGTTTGTGGGGGCGGGGTTGTGGGGGGGGGAGAAATCCCTCAGGCACAGAGATGAGGAGATATCGGATTGCATCATTCGAGTTGACCTACATTGTCTGCCTCTTCCCTCTGAAGAAAAAGATACATATTGCTTCTTTCTGGTTCGTTACATAAGACTCAATTATATTTTAATATGTTTTGCTACATGCGTGATGGACGACGAAGTCGCTGTTAGCGAAAACAACAGACTGTGTGCTTTCATTTTACACGCTCTCATTATATATATATATATATATATATATATATATATATATATATATATATATATATATATATATATATATATATATATATATATATAGCCTATATATATATATATATTATATTATATATATATATATATATATATATATATATATATATATATATATATATATATATATATATATATATATATATATATATACATACATACACACATACAGTACACACACATACACACACACACACATATATATATATATATATATATATATATATATATATATATATATATATATATATATATATATATACAGTATATACACATACAGTACACACACATATATATACTGTATATATATGTATTTAATATATACTGTATATATATATATATATATATATATATATATATATATATATATATATATATATTTTATAAATATTTACGCTGTTCGCCCTCGAACATTTAGGGATAGTAGTATCATCCTTATCAAGACAGGAAATTGCTTTGTCCCACGCTAGAAGCGTCTTCAGTTCAAACCTTAACGTCCGTTGGAGAACGGGATAGGTAAGTTAGGCCTTCCACCCTATAGGAAAATTTACCATACCAGCCTTAAAAATAGGTGGTCCTAAGGTCCTTTTTTCCTTTTTACCTGTCTCTCGTGGCGAATGTTTTAACAGAGCGTGAGACCCTAAGGCATGACTGTAGGCCTGTTTTGACTCAGGCCGGTCAGGGAACGTGCAGAGAGACTGGAGCATTCGGAGAGACCACATGTCCGACGGGGCCTCTTCTCCTTTTCTTTGTCTATTATCCTATTAGTGAAGTGAAGAAGCAATTGCGAAGACCACCCCGGCGGTGTTGGTGTGCACAACGTTCGTCCTAAGGTAAAGTCGCTTTTGTTTCAAAACTTCGCCCATTCTTTTATCTTTTTCTGTATTTCGCATTTCTTTGTTTCTCCTTCATCCCCACTTAGTGTATATGTGTTTACGAAGTCTAGATTAAGCCTAATTATTATATTGTTAGCTTCAACCCCATTATTCCAGTAAAATACCTAGGATTTAGGGTAAGCAAAATCAGGTTAAATCTCGATGCTTTGTATGCCTCAAGCGTCCGAATGTTTGGAAGAACCGTTGCGTTTAAAATCAAATTCATCTCAAATATTCTTTGTTAAGGTTAATAACCCTTAACTGGCGACCTTTGGCTAATTAACGACTGTCTTTGAGGTTAACTTTGGCTTCAAGTGGCAGGTTACGTGTAATCTTGGTTTGCAGGGCCGTAAAAATTACGTAAATTGAATAATACATGATCAACCAAGACCCTCACACGTAACATTGGCGACCTTGCCAGGATCTAAAGTACATTTTAGAGAAAGAATCTGGAGAAAAGGAAATTAAATTACATTAATTCCAAAAAAAAAAAAAAGTCAGATATCGAACTCCATTTCATTCTTCCAAACAAGGAACGAGGCATAATAATAAGCAGTAAAGAGGATAGTTATAATAACAAGTGTAGCGAGAATTAGCGTAGGAAAGGGTGCAACTCAAGAGCAGAGAATCACAATTTGTGTCGTTACTAAGGCCGAATCGCGGAGCCCAGTTCATATACACAAAGTAATGTAGAAATCGCGTCGGCAATTCCGATCGTTATTGTTTGCATATAGCGGGAATCATTCAAAACCGTGTCAGTGAAGTAGCAAACGAGCTGAAATAGTAATTTTACAATAAAGGTACCGTTCAACAACGTAAATTTACGCAGGCAGGCTAGCATTTCTCTTTTCATTCTTTTGTTTAATGTCCGGGTGAGAATACGATAACAAAAGACAAAGTTGTTTGGTAATTTCGTTTTCCATCCTTAACGTAAAACACTATGCATGATTGGTATATTTAAAGTAAAATCTGGATACCTGCATTTGTTGCGTTGTTTTGAATTTGTTTGAAAAAGAAAATAACCGCCATCTTGGATTCCTCCGCCGTGTTCACGCGTTTTGTTGTTTTGAAATTGTTCGAACTGTTTGTGAAAGAACGGCCATTTTGGGGTTCCTTCTCAAGACCTTGTTTTGAAATTTAGGCCTAACTCCCACCTTGGCCGCCATCTCAAAGACCTTGTTATTGTGACCAGAATCTGCCAGCCACCTCCTAATATCTTAGCTAGAAAAAAACAAAAGATAATTTAGGCAGGGAAAGATAGGCCTTAGTTAGGAGTAATAACAAGTTCCTACGAATACCTGCTATAAAAATCATATAGGCTAAAGAGAATTTAAAATTTTACGATAAACTTTTGTGACGTCGGCTCCCAGGACAATTAAGATAATAAAGTAATCCCTAAGGAAGTCAAGACGACGCATCTATATCATTTTATTAAGATCCATGCCATTGTGCATGTATAAAATCTTTGTTTACATGTTCTCAAGCAGCAAGAAATTCGCTGATTGAAAATCTCTCTCTCTCTCTCTCTCTCTCTCTCTCTCTCTCTCTCTCTCTCTCTCTCTCTCTCTCTCATTTCAAGTAAGCATTCCTAACCTAAGTGTACGTGACCCTCTTCAAAGAAAGAACGGCCGACACTAGACTAATTAATTCGAATACAATAAGCCAAATAAAAGAAAACACCTCTGTCCCACAATAGATGAGGACAAGTTAAGAGTAATTACGATACAGTGATAAACTGTCGGTCACGAGTGAGGCCTGCTATCCAGACCGAAGCAAACAGTAGTTTTCACCCTCTGAAAAAGAAGGGCCAGCACTGGGGCCGGTACTGGGACCAGCCACTCATGAGGATCTTTAAGAAAAAAAAAAAAAAACCCAAATTCACTTTATTCCACAGTGCCAATAATTTGCAGCACTGTCATCACTTGAATAGCTTACTTTTCTCTCTCTCTCTCTCTTTTACCTTCCCTTTCTCTCTCATTCGATTGTTGCACTCTGCAGGGGGTGTAGAGTGCCTTTCCTCCCATATAGCCTAGTTGGACTCCAGTAGAGGGTCCCTAGGAACACATTGGCACCATAGTTGCCACTAAAGAAAACAAAAGGGAACACAGAAGAGAAAGTTCTTCTGGAACCTAACCTGCACCAGTGCCTAGGGATACTGAGTGCCACCAGTGTGACCTGTACACGGCACACCCAAACTACAGTGCCACCTTTTGAAAGGGTGCCACGTCATTGAAGAGACACTTCCTCGCTGCCCAAGTACGCCCAGTCGACCCGGTTAGACGCCCTTCCCCACCAGAACCATGGCAGCAGAGCATTATAAAACCTTCCTGGGGCTGGGGACGGCGGCAGGTCTCACCGCTCGGAACTTACTACCTGGGTTAAGGAGCAAGTGGACGACTTGGCCAAGCGTGAGAAGGAAGAAAGACTCGAGCAGAGGAAGTATGAAGCCAAGCAAAGGCAATATGAAGAGGAAAGAGAAGAAAGAAGGAGACAGCATGAGTTAGCCTGCAAGGAAACTGAGTTAGCCCTAAAGGAGAAGGAGCTCGAGCTTGAGAGAGCGAAAATGGAGAATGCCGAAGCTATGGCTAGCCATCAAGCCTCCAGTCCTACACCTGCTGCATCAAACGCTCCAATTTCGAGCATCAATTCTCTAGTCCCCAAGTGGACTGAGGACGAGCCAGAAGCATGGCTGGAGGAGATCGAGGCTCTTTTCGATAACTACAGCACCACGGAGACGGAGAGAGCCTTAATACTAGCCAAGCATATGGAGGGAAAAGCCAAGGCAGCGCTTCGCTCACTGGAGAAGAGCCAGAGAGGTAACATGGCAGAAGTTCGTAGAGTCATTACAAAGGCCTACGAGATAACCCCAGAAAAATGGAGACAACGGTTCCGAGGTCTTGCCAAGGAAGTCGGCTGGTCTTGGACGGAATGGGCATGTCACAAAACCCAGTCCGCACGCCTGGTTCGACTCCTTGGCCTGCACGACGTTTGAGGATCTCTTCAATCGGACCATGCTAGAAGACCTTTTCCAATGTGTGCCAGGGCCCCTTGCAGTATATCTTAACGATAAACAGCCCTCCACACTTATGGAAGCTTGTCGCATGGCTGATTCGAGGAAACTTTCAATCAGTCGCATAGCACCTCTCAGAAGCGAATCATCCCTCCGCCTACCTCTCTCGAACTCCACTCGCCCGAAGAATGGACTGCCTAGCAAGACCCTGTGCAACTATTGCAAGAAGGGGGCCACGCTGAAGCTGAGTGCCGATACAAACTCGGCACTAATAAGCAGCCTAACCCTACCAGCCAGAACTCCGCTCCCGATTCATCCGCTCAGCCCTCTCCTCCAACAGTTACTGCAGGCCACCGAGCCCATCCAAAAGGCCCGTGCAGATCCTGTGGGGCTGCTAGCCACTACAATGCTGGATCTCCGGCCTGTCCACATCATGTTCCCACCACCAAATTTGTCAACCTAATCAGCACTTCATTTTCTGCTGCTGGTCCGCACCGGATCCTTTACCCCGAGAGACTGGAAACCCAGTTCATCTCGGTGGCCCCTCTTCAGAGCACTAGCCTGCCCGTGACCCTTCCGGTCACAGTAGACACTGCGGCAGACATTGGCCTGATCACTAAGGCCCAAGTGCCAGCCGGTGCCATGGTTGACGAAGAAACCCGGTGGGAAATGAAGTGGATAGAGGGCCACACCATTACCGTTCCTACTGTCCAACTCCAGGTTATGACACCTTGGGGCACGATACCCCACCGCCTCGGCGTGGTAGGTGGAATTCGGCCCGGAGTGGTCTTCTTGTTGGGTCGGGATCTTCTCTCTGGAAGCCCGTCACCAACGCCACGCCGCAGCCACGTTACCTCCTCCACGGAGGCCCCAGTTATAACTCCCAATAATGACAAACCTCCACCTTCCGCCCACCAAAGTGGTCCGCGGAAGGGGCGCCACCCAACCTATTTCAGGCCTAGCCCTCTCCAATCGCAAAGGGCTGGCCCACCAAGAGGTCCTCCCCCTCCGCGAAGAGAGATTCAGGAGGAGCAGTACCGCTGCAGGACGTGCAAGCGGGCAGACCACTCCACAAATTGGGAGGGCTGCCCAAGCAAGCAACGCCCAGCGGACGCCCCCGAACAAAACTCTAGGAGGGGCTACGATCTCCCGCTGGGGCAGGAATCTCTGCCGCAGCCAACCACAAGTCGTCCGCGAGGTATTGCACCTCCGGACCCCTCATCAGGCATGCCTGACCCTCAACTGCTGCCAGTGCCACTTGCGAGCACTGAGCAGTGCCAGACTCCGTCCGCCACGGACGTTGAGCTACCAATGGAAAAGGCCCCTATGCCGGGTCTAAATCATGAGGCGAATCCTCCTCCGGGAGATTTAGGATTCCCCATGCAGCTGATCATTGCGACTGGAGAGCCTCCAGCACCCGAACCTTCTTCTTTGCAAAATTTGACTCCAGGGGATGAACCCCTGGAGGATCGAAATGGTACCCTCCCTTGAAGACCAGGAACTGGCATCCTCGGACGCAGAAGTCGAGATCGCTCTCGCTCCGGTTGTCGCAGCAGCCGGAGTAGGGAGTCCTCCCGCAGCTTTTGCAGTTGCCCCTGACTTCGCGCCCGCTAGCCCTTCTGGCCTGTCCCCGGAGTCGGTGCTCTCATCACCTGCTAGGCCAGCTACTGATAGGCCTTGGAGGAAACCGAAGAAGAAGAAGGGGCGGAAGAGAGCCCAGTAGTTGCCGAGCTATAAGCTCCTCCTGGCACTAGTGCCCTCTCGGCACAGTGCCCTAACATCTAAGAGTGATCCTGGCCCCTTGCCCAGAGAAGGTAGCCAGTGTGATCTCTTCCTTTTATTTGTACCTAGCCTAGGCCACCTTAAAGTACAGTACATCAATTTAGTAGCCTTGTTCTTTCCACTTACCACCGAGCCGCAGTAATCATGTAAGTAGCCTAACTAATTTCAGTAATCTTAACTATTGTGAAACGAGCCACGATGCTCGTGACACGCATGGCCTAAGACCTCAGTGAGGCACCCATTTATCATATGAGGCAACCCTCATGAATTAACTAGTAAATTTTAATTGTATTAAACATAAACCATGTTGTAATTTAGTTAGAATATTAACTCTTATGTTGGTGCTACGGTCGGGTTAGGATAGGTTAGGCTAGGGAATATCATAGAATGTACCACTAGGCTAGGTCTAAAACACATCATGATTGTAGGAGGTAGCCTATAATAACCGTGAGCACCTTCTAGTACTATTAGAATTAGGTAAAGTAGTGAATACAGCTCATATCCTATCTAGGGTTAGGTAGTTCTGTAGCTAGGTAGGCTAACCAGGACTAATCTGCTCAGGGGAAGGAGAGTAACCTACGAGAGGCGAACAGCTTGCTTAGTATAGACCTTCACGCCCGAAAAGGGAGTGAAGGCCCTCTTAAAGGGGGGAGCTTTTATAAATATTTACGCTGTTCGCCCTCGAACATTTAGGGATAGTAGTATCATCCTTATCAAGACAGGGAAATTGCTTTGTCCCACGCTAGAAGCGTCTTCAGTTCAAACCTTAACGTCCGTTGGAGAACGGGATAGGTAAGTTAGGCCTTCCACCCTATAGGAAAATTTACCATATCAGCCTTAAAAATAGGTGGTCCTAAGGTCCTTTTTTCCTTTTTACCTGTCTCTCGTGGCGAATGTTTTTAACAGAGAGAGACTGGAGCATTCGGAGAGACCACATGTCCGACGGGGCCTCTTCTCCTTTTCTTTGTCTATTATCCTATTAGTGAAGTGAAGAAGCAATTGCAAAGACCCCCCCGGCGGTGTTGGTGCGCACAACGTTCGTCCTAAGGTAAAGTCGCTTTTTGTTCAAAACTTCGCCCATTCTTTTATCTTTTTCTGTATTTCGCATTTCTTTGTTTCTCCTTCATCCCCCACTTAGTGTATATGTGTTTACGAAGTCTAGATTAAGCCTAATTATTATATTGTTAGCTTCAACCCCGTTATTCCAGTAAAATACCTAGGATTTAGGTAAGCAAAATCAGGTTAAATCTCGATGCTTTGTATGCCTCGCGTCCGAATGTTTGGAAGAACCGTTGCGTTTAAAATCAAATTCATCTCAAATATTCTTTGTTAAGGTTAATAACCCTTAACTGGCGACCTTTGGCTAATTAACGACTGTCTTTGAGGTTAACTTTTGGCTTCAAGTGGCAGGTTACGTGTAATCTTGGTTTGCAGGGCCGTAAAATTACGTAAATTGAATAATACATGATCAACCAAGACCCTCACACGTAACAATATATATATATATATATATATATATATATATATATATATATATATATATATATATATATATATATACATACAGTATATATTAAATACACATATATATACAGTATATATATGCGGGTGTGTGTGTGTTTGTGGTCAAGCAAACTTGTAAAAGTTAGACCTCTTTCATAAATAACGCGAATATTACGTAGTTTATAGAGTAAGTATCGTGTAAATACAAATTTACTCTGATTTTCTCGTTTCCTCTTGAATATTGTAGCCACTGAAGAAAAAAAAAGTCAGAGAAAGGGACCCACTGAAAAATAAAAAAAGAAAAAGACCTCAGAAAAGAGAGGTCACCTTCCTACGCCTTTTCTACTTTATAATGGAAATCATATGTAAGAAATCTCTCCTCAACTTCAGAATTGAATTTATGTCGGAGATCTGTCCGGAGACGTCTTTGATACTTTTCCGATAATTCTTGGCCGGTGGTTTAAAATCCTTTTTTAGTTTTCTGTAAGAGAAAACTACGGAGATGGTAATTTGTCCGTCCGTCCGCACTTTTTCTGTCCGCTCTCAGATCTTAAAAACTACTGAGGCCAGAGGGCTGCAAATTGGTATGTTGATCATCCACCCTCCAATCATCAAACATACCAAATTGCAGCCCTCTGGCCTCAGTAGTTTTTATTTTGTCTAAGGTTGAAGTTAGCCATGATCGGGCTGAAAGTTACATATGCCTCGGATGAGAGTTTCATGGGCCGTGGCTGAGAGTTTCATGCAGCATTATACGCCGTACAGTAAACTCGATTGCGCCGAAGAAACTTCGGCGCATTTTTTACTTTTCATTTTTTTTTTTTTTACATCCCTATTCTATATGATTTCGTATTTCGTAGGATCATTTCTGTGGGATAAATGTTTCACTGTTATTGACTGTTTTCAAAATGCACCTCTTCACGTTGTTTCAAGGTAGAAAACAATATTTAATATATATATTACTGGAATATGTTTTTGTTACTGATTGCTCTGAAAAATAGACGCCATAACGTGTCTCAATGTCTAGTTTTAAGAAAATAAAGAATGTTAAATATTCGTGTTAGCCTATTTCTGTGGAATACATAACTGTAAAGAATTAATGTCAAGAATAGACGCCTTGTGGAATGCATTATCCTCCGCGATTGCTCTCAAGAATAGACGCCATGACGTGTCTCTGAGAAAAGCATAAAAATATCTAGTTTTAAGGAAGTAAAGAAGATTCACAGTTCCCATAGCGCTATTTCTGTGTAATATATTGTTGTAACTGAATATACTCAAGAATACACGCCTTGTGGAATATATTATCGTTATTGATCGCTCCCAAGAATAGACGCTTTAACCTGTCTCTGAGAAAAACAATTAGGTAATAAATATACAAAATACGCAAAAGCCTATTTCTGTTGAATATATTGATGTAAAGAACTGTTTTCAAGAACAGGCGCCTTGTGGAATACATTATTCTTACTGATTACGCTCAAGAATATACGCCATAACGTGTCTCTGAGAAAAACACAAATAGCTAGTTTCAACTAGGTACAAAATATTGAACATACGCATTAGCCTATTTCTGTGGAATTTATATTTGTAAAAGACTGTTTTCACGAACAGACGCATTAACATGTCTCTGAGAAAGACATAACAATATCTATGGATTTTCTGGGAAGAAAAGAACATTTCATATTCTTCTCAAGGAAATGTTCTTTACGAGATGAAAGAGGTTTCTCCTTTAACCCCGGCGAGACCTATTTTTCTTATTTCTCTTTGTATCACAGATGTATATAAACATCTCATGACAAGGATTCTTTGGAGAGAGAGAGAGAGAGAGTTGATCTTTTTTACCACTGACCTTCTCATTTTCTTTGCGATCAAAGACTCTCTATGCAGGTGTATCTGTCGATGGTTTATCGAGAGAGAGAGAGAGAGAGAGAGAGAGAGAGAGAGAGAGAGAGAGAGAGAGAGAGAGAGAGAGAGAACTGATCTCTTTTGCCAATAGCGCTCTCATTTTCTTTGTGTCCAGAGATTCTCTCATCAGGTATATTTGCCGACGGCTCACTGTGTTCATGAGAGAGAGAGAGAGAGAGAGAGAGAGAGAGAGAGAGAGAGAGAGAGAGAGAGAGAGAGAGTTTGTCCTCAATATTTTGTTACGTAAGGAACACGACTAATCAATTTTCGGAACGTCGTAAAATGAGCTTGATGGCATAATATATCACTCGGGTTATAGTTTATCACGAAAATAACATTAGAGTATAATCACGCCGTAATTATTGATTATACCGTAAAATGCCTCCATTATTCCGGCAAATGGCGGAGCAAATAGTGCGTGTAAAAATAAATTCTGTAAACTGATAGACCGAAATTGCATAAAATTAAATATAAAAATTGATAAGGCAAAGCAAATATTACGTCTACCACCAAACCATCTTACCTAGAAGCTTATAATAATTGTAATTTTTCTAAATACTTTATTATTGTTTATTATTATTATTATTATTATTATTATTATTATTAAATAGCCCAGCCACATCATTTTTACAAACGAAAAACGAGACTAGAAATGTGGTTTCAAATTGACACATTCATCGAAACAACCAAAATGTTGACATGCATTACGAAAGACTTTCATTCAACGGTTAAATTAGATGGACATGTGATTTATTTAATACTCTGTAATAAATGTGCTTTCTCTCTACACAGATAATTTCGATATGTTTTGAGATAGTCATAGGAACAGTTGTTTGTCGCTTCCATAAAAAACAAAAAGTCTCATAAGGAACTGCAACAAGTTCCACACTACGTTACAGCCAAACAGATGGTACTGGTAGTTTTAGGAAAACTAAACTTGGTTCGACGTCGTTTCAGGTAAAATAACCTTGTTCGACTCCAGTTCAGGAAAACTAAACTTGTTCGACTCCAGTTCAGGAAAACTAAACTTGTTCGACTCCAGTTCAGGAAAACTAAACTCGTTCGACTCCAGTTCAGGAAAACTAAACTTGGTTCGACTCCAGTTCAAGAAAGATAAACTTGGTTCGACTCCAGCTCAGGAAAACTAAACTTGGTTCGAGTCCAGTTCAGGAAAACTAAATTTGGTTCGACTCCAGCTCAGGAAAACTAAACTTGGTTCTACTCCAGTTCAGGAAAACTAAACTTGGTTCGACTCCAGTTCAGGAAAACTAAACGTGGTTCGACTCCAGTTCAGGAAAGCTAAACTTGGTTCGACTCCAGTTCAGGAAAACTAAACTTATTCGACTCCAGTTCAGGTAAACTAAACTTGGTTCGACTCCAGTTCAGGAAAGCTAAACTTCTTCGACTCCAGTTCAGGAAAACTAAACTTGGCCCGACTCCAGTTCAGGAAAACTAAACTTGTTTCGACTCCAGTCCAGGAAAACTAAACTTGGTTCGGCTCAACTTCAGGAAAACTAAACTTGGTTCGACTCCAGTTCAGGAAAACTAAACTTGGTTTGACTCCAGCTCAGGAAAACTAACTTGGTTCAACTCCAATTCAGGAAAACTAAACTTGGTTCAACTCCAGTTCAGGTAAACTAAACTTGGTTCACCTCCACTTCAGGAAAACCAAGCTTGGTTCGACCTCATTTCAGGTAAACTAAACTTGGTTCGACTCCACTTCAGGAAAACTAAACTTGGTTCGACTCCAATTCAGGAAAACTAAACTTGGTTCGACTCCAGTTCAGGTAAACTAAACTTGGTTCGACTCCAGTTCAGGAAAACTAAACTTGGTTCGACTCCAGTTCAGGAAAGCTAAACTTAGTTTGACTCCAGTTCAGGAAAACTAAACTTGGTTCGACTCCAATTCAAGACAACTAAACTTGGTTCGACTCCAGTTAAGGTAAACTAAACTTGGCTCACATCCACTTCAGGAAAACTAAACTTAGTTCGACTCCACTCCAGGAAAACTAAACTTGGCTTGCCTTCACTTCAGGAAAACTAAACTTGGTTCAACTCTAGTTCAGGAAAACTAAACTTGGTTCAACACCACTTCATGAAAACTAAACTTGGTTCGGCTATATTTTAGGAAAACTAACTTGGTTCGACTCCAGTTCAGATAAACTAAACTTGTTCGACTCCAGTTCAGGAAAACTAAACTTCTTCGACAACAGTTCAAGAAAACTAAATCTGGTTCGACTCCATTTCAAGAAAACTAAACTTGGTTCAACTCCAGTCCAGGAAAAGTAAACTTGGTTCGACTCCAGTTCAGGTAAACTAAAGTTGGTTCGCCTCCACTTCAGGAAAACTAAACGTGGTTCAGCTCTATTTTAGGAAATCTAAACTTGGTTCAACTCTATTTTAGGAAAACTAAACTTGGTTCAGCTCCAGTTCAGGAAAACTAAACTTGGTTCGACTCCAGTTCAGGAAAATAAACTTGGTTCAACTCCGGTTCAGGAAAACTAAACTTGGTTCGGCTCCAGTTCAGAAAAACTAAACTTGGTTCACCTCCACTTCAGGAAAACTAAACTTGGTTCGACTCCAGCTCAGGTAAACTAAACTTGGTTCCACTCTAGTTCAGGAAAACAAAACTTGGTTCGACTCCATTTCAGGAAAACTAAACTTGGTTCGACTCCAGTTCAGGTAAACTAAACTTGGTTCGCCTCCACTTCAGGAAAACTAAACTTGGTTTGACTCCATTTCAGGAAAACTAAACTTCGTTCGGCTCTATTTTAGGAAAAATAAACTTGTTTCGACTCCGGTTCAGTAAAACTAAACTTGGTTCGACTCCAGTTCAGGAAAACTAAACTTGGTTCAACTCCAGTTCAGTTAAACTAAACTTGGTTTGACTCCAGCTCAGGAGAACTAAACTTGGTTCGACGCCACTTCAGGAAAACTAATCTTGGTTCGACTCCAGTTCAGGAAAGATAAACTTGGTCTGACTCCAATTCAGGAAAACTAAACTTGGTTCAACTCCAGTTCAGGAAAACTAAACTTTGTTCGCCTCCACTTCAGGAAAACTAAACTTGGTTCGACTCCAGTTAAGGAAAACTAAACTTATTTCGAATCCAGTTCAGGAAAGATAAACTTGGTTCGACTCCATTTCAGGAAAACTAAACTTGGTTCGACTCCAGTTCAGGTAAACTAAAGTTGGTTTGCCTCCACTTCAGGAAAACTAAACTTGGTTTGACTCCATTTCAGGAAAACTAAACTTGGTTCGGCTCTATTTTAGGAAAACTAAACTTGGTTCGACGCCAGTTCCGTAAAACTAAACTTGGTTCAACTCCACCTCAGGAAAACTAAACATGGTTCAAGTCCAGTTCAGTAAAACTAAACTTGGTTAGACTCCAGTTTAAGAGAATTAAACTTGGTTCGACTCCAGTTCAGGAAAACTATACGTTGTTCGACACCAGTTCAGGAAAGATAAACTTGGTCTGACTCCATCTCAAGAAAACTAAACTTGGTTCGACTCCAGTACAGGAAAACTAAACTTGGTTCAACTCCATTTCAGGAAAGATGAACTTGGTTTGACTTCATTTCAAGAAAACTAAACCTGGTTTGACTCCATTCTCAAGAAAACTAAACTTGGTTCGACTTCAGCTCAGGAAAACTAACTTGGTTCAACTCTACTTCAGGAAAACTAACTTGGTTCGACTCCAGTTCAGGAAAACTAAACTTGGTTCAACCCTACTTCAGGAAAACTAACTTGGTTCAACAAGTTAATCTGACTTCATTTCAGGAAAAAAAAAACTTGGTTCGACTCCAGTTCAGGAAAACTAACTTGGTTCAACTCTACTTCAGGAAAACTAACTTGCTTCAACTCCAGTTCAGAAAAACTAAACTTATCTGACTCTGTTTCGGGGAAAAAAAACTTCGTTCGACTCCAGTGCGAAATTCTGTCCGCTAGTACCAAAACTGATTACCGCTATGTGAGAAGAGGAAGAAGAAGGGGAGAGAGAGAGAGAGAGAGAGAGAGAGAGAGAGAGAGAGAGAGAGAGAGAAGCTCCTGAAGGAGGTCTTTGGGTGCTCCCCCGAAATGACGCTGACGCAGCAGGAGGAGAAATTCGATATTGGAGATCGTGTCTCTGGGGGATACTGATTTAGGAACATTAGAAGTAATTGGTTAATGGTTAGGGGAGAAATGGCGGCTATTCTATGACCTCTCTCTCTCTCTCACTCTCTCTCTCTCTCCAAGTACCAGCTCAGATTTACCGAATGGTGTTCAAAGAAGCCGGAATTAATAATAAAGAGTTAACTGGATTCTGGATTTCCATTTTCGGGAATTTCAGATAAATATTAATCTATACTTCATTGATAGATTTATGGCAACTAAAACTGGCGTCGCAGCATCTAGGTTATTGATACCGATTAATCTATGACTCATATTGCAAATAAATAAAAAATCATTAATGTTTTCCTCATGAGCTCCCTATTCTTTATGGCTCAGTTGTGTTCCCAAGATTTATGCACAATCTACAACTCGGTTTGGA
>NC_089746.1:13977194-13997194 GCF_040412425.1 Macrobrachium rosenbergii
CAAAATATCATTATCACCATTACAAGCATTATAACATTATCATAAATATTATTATTATCATCATCATTCGGCTTCAGTAAGACGGGTTCTGATCCAGGAAAAAAAACTTTTCATAATTTGGGTAATACTATTATTTGCATAACTCTTGCTCGCGCTATAAACCTCATTATAATATTATCACAAATGTTAGCATTATCATCATGTGACTCCCGTTTAAGTTAGCAGTATGACAAGTTCTGACAAAGGGGGGGGATGACGCCCCCCGGGTCTGCCCGTGTGTTTTGAAAGCACCTTCCTGGAAACTGGAAATATATCTTAATAATATGACAACTGACAGAAACCCGTGTGTTTTGAAAGCACCTTCCTGGAAACTGGAAATATGTCTAAATAATATGACAACTGACAGAAACCCGTGTGTTTTGAAAGCACCTTCCTGGAAACTGGAAATATATCTAAATAATATGACAGCTGACAGAAACCCGTGTGTTTTGAAAGCACCTGCCTAGAAACTGGAAATATATCTAAATAATATGACAACTGACAGAAACCTGTGTGCTTTCAAAGCACCTTCCTGGAAACTGGAAATATATCTAAATAATATGACAACTGACAGAAACCCGTGCGTTTTCAAAGTACCTTCCTGGAAACTGGAAATATATCTAAATAATATGACACCTGACAGAAACCCGTGCGTTTTCAAAGCACCTTCCTGGAAACTGGAAATATATCTAAATAATATGACAACTGACAGAAACCCGTGCGTTTTCAAAGCACCTTCCTGGAAACTGGAAATATATCTAAATAATATGACAACTGACAGAAACCCGTGTGTTTTGAAAGCACCTCCCTGGAAACTGGAAATATATCTAAATAATATGACAACTGACAGAAACTGATTGGAAAAGAAAAATAATATGATATCTATCGAAGCTTTTCACACAAAGAAAGTAGACCCTCTCTCTTGGATAATTACCACGTAAGGGGAACTTCTCTATTCCCTCAGGCTATGTGCCAACGAGAGAGAGAGAGAGAGAGAGAGAGAGAGAGAGAGAGAGAGAGAGAGAGAGAGAGAGAGAGAGAGAGAACACCTTACATTGACAGAATTTGAATTCTCAAACAACTTTCCATTTA
The DNA here is from genome assembly GCF_040412425.1 of Macrobrachium rosenbergii. Taxonomy (NCBI): domain Eukaryota; kingdom Metazoa; phylum Arthropoda; class Malacostraca; order Decapoda; family Palaemonidae; genus Macrobrachium; species Macrobrachium rosenbergii. Next base: position 13,978,326 of record NC_089746.1, read on the forward strand.
TTGCTTACTGTTATCCAGAATGAGAGAGAGAGAGAGAGAGAGAGAGAGAGAGAGAGAGAGAGAGAGAGAGAGAGAGAGAGAGAGAGAGAGAGATCGTTCATTACGGCCGGATTCTGCAATTAAATTATCGTTTTTGTTAGACTCCTTTGTTTGCAATGCACGTTACTTCATTATCAAAATTAATAATAAGTGGCGACTGACTAATTACCAACCCCTTCATACCTAATGAAACAATACTGCTGGTGTTTTTAAGGTAAATGCTGCTGCTTGTTTTTAAGGCAAATTTACCTTCCGCGGAGAGCGTCTTGGGGAAAGAGAATGAAAGAAAGAGATAATTAGCGGCCAATTAAATTTGCTTGCCTGATAATGGCGATATTTAGTTGAAATTTATTCTAAACATGAACATTACAGGAATGCCCGTTCAATTATTCATTCTCTAGAAAAACAAAATCATTTATTTATTAAAAACTTACGAGCAAGCTCAGTCACTGGTAAGCGCAAAAAAATATTTTGTATTCGTTATAAGAAAAAAAGTAGATAAAAGTTATAAGGACTAGAAGTAAAGAATGAAAGATAGTGTGTCAAATATACGACAGGTGAATATTATAATAATCATAATATCCTTGCCTTTGTAAGTTGAACTGCTAATAATAATAATAATAATAATAATAATAATAATAATAATGATAATCATCATCATCATCATCATAATAATAATATCCTTGCCTTTGTCATTTGAACTGCTAATAATAATAATAATAATAATAATAATAATAATAATAATAATAATAATAATAGTAGTAGTTTCCCTTTCATGGAAGGTTTTGGACAAATTCACGAATCTTTTCACATATGATTATTAAAAATATACCAGGAACTTAGCATACACAATAACTGCACAACAATTCTGAACGAAACGGATATCAGATAATTACAGAGTGACCTTCATCTAAAAAAAAAAAGTAAAAAATGCGCCGAAGTTTCTTCGGCGCAATCGAGTTTTCTGTACAGCCGCCACAGAGTATAATCAAGACCACCGAACATAGATCTATCTTTCGGTGGTCTCGGTATAATGCTGTATGGGCCGCGGCCCATGAAACTTTAACCACGGCCCGGTGGTGATCTATCATATAGCGGTGCCAGAAGCACGATTATGGCTGAATTTAATCCAAAATAAAATAAAAACTACTGAGGCTAAAGGGCTGCAATTTGGTATGTTTGATAATTGGAGGGCAGATGATCAACGTACCAATTTGCAACCCTCTAGCTTAAGTAGTTTTTAAGATTTGAGGGCGGACAGAAAAAAGTGCGGACGGACAGACAAAACCGGCACAATAGTTTTCTTTTCAGAAAACTAAAAAATTGGGGGGGGGCGAAACTGTAAGATAAATTAAGAAGCTTTATTCTAAGTCGAATTCTGATGACGTAAGCACGGTGTTAATGAGACTGTAAAAAAAAAAAAAGGGTGTGCTTCCCTATCACTATAATTATATTAACTGCTGGCTATAAGAAATATCTGTCTAAACTAAAAATCTTGCTTATATATTAGAAATTTTTATTGTAGATTTAATTATTCACTGAAAAGTATTTTGTTACATCGCTTCGAAATATTTTCTGGTTTCATAAAAATTCAACGTAAGTTTTTTTTTTTAACTTTTTATACTATTATTTCATGCTTCCTTTAATGAAGCCTTGTTAAAGGATAATTTATATAATTTTCAGATATATGTTCATATATGTCCATGTATAAATTTATACACAGACTATATATATATATATATATATATATATATATATATATATATATATATATATATATATATATATATATATATATATATATATATTTAAACTTTTATATTGTTATTTCATGTTTCCTTGAATGAAGTCTTGTTAAAGGATAATTTATATAATTTTCAGATATATGTTCATATATGTCCATGTATAAATTTATACGCAGACACTATATATATATATATATATATATATATATATTTATATATATATATATATATATATATATATATATATATATATATATAAACATGTTTATATATATATATATATATATATTATATATATATATATATAATTATATATATATATATATATAATATATATATATATATATATATATATATATATATATATATATATATATATATATATATATATATACGAACTCTCGCCATACCCGCGCAATAACTTCTCGCTACTGGGAAGAAAGGGCGTTGGGTCGGGTATGATACATGAAACATACGTACCGGGGTCTAAGCGATGTCAGGCAGGGCAGCCGATCGAGACCACAGGTCTACCCCAAAGCCAAATCAAAAGTCCTTCAAAAGAAGGCATCATGCTTACCCCATACTAAAAATGGGAATAAAAGCACGTTAAAAGAAGAAGAAGAAGAAGAAGATATATATATATATATATATTTATATAATTATATATATATAAACATGTTTTATATACAATGCATGTACATATTTATACATAACATATATATATATTATATATATATAAACATATTTTATATATAATATATATATATATATATATATATATATATATATATATATATATACAAATATATATGTATACAAATATTTATACATATATAATAATATGATCATAATCCATAACGTATATATTTATACTTACAAATCGACCATTTCCATCAGTAACGTACTAGTTCTAAAAAGCAGCCACACACATCAAAAAGATTTGTGAAATGTAAGACCGGTGAAACCTTTACCTTTGCCTTTCCTTTCAACTCAAAAGGCGATATCCTCAGGCTATGCAAGTGGGAAGGATATTCCATACATTTGAATGGTCGGGTAGGCTAACCCCAGTTAGCCTTTCTCTGCAAAGAAACCTGAGCCAGCGAACCCACTAACAAACCTATTACAATAGCTATACATACATATATATACATATATACATATATATATACATACATACATATGTATACATATATATAATATTTATATATATACATACATAAAGATACTTATATATATACTTTTTCTTTTTTTGTTATTCAGAAACATTAAGCTAAAAATGTCGTTTAATATCCAGTCCCCTCTACTCCGTATCGACGACTTTCAGTCAGTCAAGAGAGAGAGAGAGAGAGAGAGAGAGAGAGAGAGAGAGAGAGAGAGAGAAATAAGACCTTACATTGACAGTGTTTTAATTCTAAAAAAACTTTCCATTTATTGCTTATTGTTATCCTGAACGACAGAGAGAGAGAGAGAGAGAGAGAGAGAGAGAGAGAGAGAGAGAGAGAGAGAGAGAGAGAGAGAAGACCTTACACTGACAGTGTTTTAATTCTAAAAACTTTCCATTTATTGCTTATTGTTATCCTGAACTGAACGAGAGAGAGAGAGAGAGAGAGAGAGAGAGAGAGAGAGAGAGAGAGAGAGAGAGAAGACCTTACACTGACAGTGTTTTAATTCTAAAAAACTTTCCATTTATTGCTTATTGTTATCCTGAACGAGAGAGAGAGAGAGAGAGAGAGAGAGAGAGAGAGAGAGAGAGAGAGAGAGAGAGAGAGAGAGAGAAGACCTTACACTGACAGTGTTTTAATTCTAAAAAACTTTCCATTTATTGCTTATTGTTATCCTGAACGAGAGAGAGAGAGAGAGAGAGAGAGAGAGAGAGAGAGAGAGAGAGAGAGAGAGAGAGAGAGCATACGTATATATGTATAGGCATCAAACTCCTTCAAATTTATTTTCAATGTCTTATTTTCAATTTAGAAAGAATACAAGTTATACTCATGCAGTTATGTCCTCGTGCTACATTCACGAATGTAATTTAATACACCACGCCACAGCACACCAAGGAATTAAAAGCAATATTATAAAAAAAAGTTCACTAAGCGTTTTCTTGTGACGTCATGCGTATGCTCCGAAAAATACGAAGGGCTTAAAGTATAACAAACACACAACGTAATAACGGGTAGGCTGGATCTTGCCCACTTAAGGAAATGAATGGTTCAAATCCTCCTTTTAACGATAAAATACCAACGTAATGCAACTTATTTCACCCATTTATCTCACAGGACTTTGTATTCCTCGGCACGTGACTTTGGGAACACAAGAGCGATTACAGAAGACGAGGTCGTGGAGTTATGGGACTTATATATGAAGTTTACACGCTCAGTTATATCAAACATTTTGTGAAACAAAGGTTTTGAATACAGGCAACACTTGTATATTGCAGGTAGTTCTGATAAGTTTATACGCTAGCTACGTAATGGTAATAACCATAATGCCCTCTTAAATGATCGACTTCTTTACAGTTTATTGATACGCTTGTCACTACAAAGCCTAAACTCCAAAAGAACCAAATGCAGAAATCCTGTTTCCGTCACTGTATTAACCAAAGCAGTCTATTGCTACATTAGACAAACAAATGCCTTTCAACAAAATAGATATTATTGACTTCTGTTTGAAAGCTTCTATTTCCAGTAGAGCCTATACCTCCAAACAAGAGTGAGCAGGTTTCTTCATTATTTAAATAATCCGCATTTGACTCATTTGACATATAAAACTGACATCACATTTCCTGAGTTCATAGACGCCACGAAATCAGTGACAATCTGGACAAACTTTTTAATCTGATTCGTTGGTGCTTCAAGCTCTCAATCCCAAATAATGCTTCTCAATCATCTTCTAAGATAAAGTATCAACACTAACCTTCCTTTCCTTTGTGGGTATTGAGAAAATAAATATTCGTTTAACCCAGTGATTCTCAAACTGGGGGCCGTGGCACCCCAGGCCCTAGGGGTGCCGCAAGATTGATATGAATTTTGTCATGGCTAGATCATCTCAATGAACATTTGTAAAAAAAAAAAAAAAAAAAAAAGTTTGCATAAGTCTTCATATAATAATTATCAGTGTGTCTACTGTAATATGTTAATATATATATATAAATATATATATATGTGTGTATATATATATATATATATATATATATATATATATATATATATATATATATATATATATATATATATATATATATATATATATATATATATATATATATATATATATATATATATATATATATATATATATATATGAATGTATATGTACATATATATACACTTAAAGGTGATTATCATGTTATTTTATGTTAGTCTGCATTCACAAAGCTTAACTTTATCTAATTCTTCTGATATGCTACTTGTTTGTACAGTATCTCTCTGTACGTACGGTGTGCTGATTTTGGTTTGAGTATGGATGATAATTTTATTCATTAAATAAGAAGTTAATTCATGCGATATGGTGGGATGGTGATGAAGGGGTGCCACGGTAATGATTACACTGTTAGGGTGCCATTACTAAAAAAAAAGATTGAGAACCATCGGAACTTGAACCTAAACATAGTGTGCAGTAGGAGCTAAAATATCTTGAAGCTGGAGATCTTATTCTTCTTCAAATTTCTTTCGCGATGTTCTGATCAGATCTTACTTACAGGAGTGAGTACAGAAACACGTCGCTTCATTCACATTTCAACAAAACAACAACACCGCGAAAAAATAAGTGAGAGGTATAATAACTTACGAGTCGAGAAGTCTCTAGGTCGTTTGATTGCTGCTTCTCATTTTACATACTTGAATATCCTACTTTTGCATGGCTGATGCTAATATATATATATATATATATATATATATATATATATATATATATATATAGAGAGAGAGAGAGAGAGAGAGAGAGAGAGAGAGAAGAGAGAGAGAGAGAGAGAGAGAGAGAGAGAGAGAGAGAGAGAGAGAGAGAGAGAAAGTAAGATAATATATATATACACATATACTGTAGATATATATATATATACTGTATATATATATATATATATATATATATATATATATATATATATATATATATATATATATATATATATATATATATATATATATATATATATGCACACACACATATGTATACAGAGAGAGAGAGAAAGAGAGAGAGAGAGAGAGAGAGAGAAAACGTGTATGCATACATATACATAATTAATCCTAACAAACAAAAGACGTTATAAATTCACAGAAGAAGCTTTCATAAAGGCCTGGGTTTAGGGAACCTAGGATTGGCAGAAGATGAAACAGTATAAATTATTTACCTTCACACATTAATTCATTCGTCTTCTTTGACATCTGCAACTAACCATGTTTCTACTTGCATGTTCACACTGGCCATGATTCTTAACAAAAAAAAACTGCAAACTGCAAACTGAGACTAACATAAAAAAAAACTGCACTTAACATTCGCGTGATATAAATCTAGTAGAGAAAGTTCTTGCATTTTCCCTGTTTATCTTTTAAGCCTGTGAGGAAAACTTAGAAAACTTCTCCTCTCGTATAATGAACTAATTACCGAGAGATTATGAGGCCGTCGTGTTTACGAAGTCGGTGAAGAATGTTCGGTGCCTTGAAGGAATTCTGATGAAAAGCTTAACACTTTTCAGCGCCGGTTATGTAATTAGTGATAGAGTGTTTATGAAAACTAGTTCTGAAGCTGCAGAAGTTTAGAAGCTTCAGAACTGCAAGCGTACAGTACATGAAGAGAAGTGTAGGAAATTGAAATGAAAATTTATTAAAATTGAAAATGTTTGAAAATTTGGCTATAGTGCCAGGACTGAGTGTGACAAAAATTAATGTTTTAGACGTTTCAGAACTGCACACGTACAGTACATGAAGAGCAAAGTATAGGAAATTTAAATGAAAATTCATTAAAATTGAAAGTATATTTGATTTCTGAAAATTTGGCTATAAGGCCAGGACTGAGTGTGATAAAAACTACTGCTTTAGAAACTTCAGAATGGCACACGTTCAGTACATGCAGAGGAAAGTGTAAGAAATCGAAATTGACTGAAAGGCCTTCGGCATCTCCTACCTTTTGCTACCTTTAAAGGGGTCATGCCGTCTAACTTTCCACCCTCTCCTAACGACAATTTTGTTATATGGAACTGAAATACAAAATTTGGGCCAAAAGCCCAGGCGCCTAGACCTATGAGGTCATTCAGTGCTGAAAGGGAAATTGACAGAAGAGAGGGTTTTCAAAGTGTAACAGGAGGAAAACCCCTATGCACTATTCAAAAATTGGTAGGAGAGGGTGGAAAGTTAGACGGAAGAAAGAGAATATGAACAGAGGTACAGTACACAGGAATGGAAGAGGTTGCAGCTAGGGGCCGAAGGGATTCTGAAAAGAACTTAAGTAGTACCTACAGTGCACCACGTCAGGTTAAGTTTATCTTAGTTTAACCAGACCACTGAGCTGATTAACAGCTCTCCTAGGGCTGGCCCGAAGGATTAGATTTATTATTACGTGGCTAAGAACCAACTGGTTACCTAGCAACGGGACCTACAGCTTACTGTGGAATCCGAACCACGTTATGACGAGAAATGAATTTCTATCACCAGAAATAAATTCCTCTAATTCTTCATTGGCCGGTCGGAGAGTCGAACGCTGGGCCAACAGCGTGCTAGGCGACAGTTCTACCCACCCCTCCAACGACCACGTGCACTGATGGCACTATACCCCTACAGGAAAAATTTGGCTAAAGGGCCAAGCACTGAAGGGGCACTTTCAGTGCATAAGGTGAAAAGAAGGAGTTGGAGTCGTTGGACAGCCAGATGTGAAAAAGGAAGTGGGAACAGAGATGCAGTGACGGCGTTACTCCTTTTAAAGGCAGCAAAAGGTAGGAGAAAATGCTTAAGGCCTTTCATTTCCTCCATGTAGAGAACGTGAACAATTTCTACCATTACAATTCCCACGTTTCATTCTGACTAACAAAAGAAAAACATGGCATTTGTCTTGCTGAGGAGTCAAGCGACAATCAGAATCAAGTACTTCAGTATTATGACGATTCTCTAGTATCACTATATTTCTCTTCTCTCTCTCTCTCTCTCTCTCTCTCTCTCTCTCTCTCTCTCTCTCTCTGACTTTACAACAGAGCGTTTATCAAAGACCCAGAGAGAGAGAGAGAGAGAGAGAGAGAGAGAGAGAGAGAGAGAGAGAGAGAGAGAGAGAGACCTTTGAAAAAGTTGCAGCGAAAAGAGAAAAATTGTCCACAGTGAGATTCTTGATTAAACATCTGCTACGCGACAAAAACTGCGACTTGAGTTGCACTCAAAGATGTTGTTCATGCTTCGAAAAAATGCAAAAAAAAATTCCTCGACACTTAATTACAGCTACACATGAGAGCAATAAGGGTCTACGTTCTGCCAGAGTAGATTTTTTTTTTTTTGGTTTCAGTGACATATCAAGAGATTACAACAGCAAAGTTAGAAATAAGAACGGCTGTAGACAATAAGAGAGAGAGAGAGAGAGAGAGAGAGAGAGAGAGAGAGAGAGAGAGAGAGACAGCAATTAACACACAGAAGGGAGCAAAATAATCCCAAATAAAATGACAATAATCCGACTGCAAAAAAAAAGGAGAGAGAGAGAGAGAGAGAGAGAGAGAGAGAGAGAGAGAGAGAGAGAGAGCCAGCAATTAACACAGGAAGGGGAACAACAACGAAAAACCCTAAACAGAATGATGGACGTCCCTTTTCCGAAATCTGATTGGCCCGAAATAGCGCAGTGGAGGCGACGTCGTCATCCCAGCGGCAAGAGACCTTACAATAAAAAGTCCCGCCAGGGGAGGTCGCTTCTTTAACAAGATACATTTATGGTTTCTTGGGCTGGCTAAGGAAAAGGACAGAGGCTGGGGAAACAAGGACAGGGAAGAAGGGAGAGAGAGAGAGAGAGAGAGAGAGAGAGAGAGAGAGAGAGAGAGAGAGAGAGAGAGAGATGGCCAGGGAGAGGCAGAGGGAGATGAAGAGGAAGAGGAAGAGGAAGACGGAGAGGTAGGGTGAGACGGGTAAGGATAGAAAGGGGGAGAGGGAGATGAAGAAGAAGAGGAGAAAGAACGGAAAGGGAGAGAGAGACAAAGGGAGATGGGTGGGGAGAGGGAGAGGAAGATGGCCAGGGAGAGGCAGAGGGAGATGAAGAGGAAGAGGAAGACGGAGAGGTAGAGCGAGAGGGGTAGGGATAGAAAAGGGGAGAGGGAGATAAAGAAGGGGAGAAAGCACGGAGAGGGAGAGACAGAGGGGGAGAGAGAGGGAAACGGAAAGGGAGACTGAAGAGGAAGACGAAGAAAAATAGAAAGAAGGAGAGGGAGAGGAAAAGGAAGTGGAAGAGGGAGAGGTGAGGGTGGATTAAAATTGTATCAGAGAGGTAAAGAAAGGGAAGAAAAATACCCGTTTGGATTTTTTATATTCCTCTTGGGGGTCAATGGGTTGATAAGGAAAGGCTAGCGAAGACGGCTTACGAATTCTCTTAAAGGTCATTCTTCCGAGAGAGAGAGAGAGAGAGAGAGAGAGAGAGAGAGAGAGAGAGAGAGAGAGAGAGAGAGAGAGAGAGAGAGAGGCAAAGTTCAAAAATGCTAGGAGACGTGAAGATATGGATTAAAGAGAAGCGATAAATTTAGTTAAAGACACACTGCATCACTGTTCTTAACAAAATCAAAGAAATTAATACAATGAAAACTGAGCGAAGGTGATAAACTCGTGAATCAAGACTAATGAGAGAGAGAGAGAGAGAGAGAGAGAGAGAGAGAGAGAGAGAGAGAGAGAGAGAGATTTAAAAGTTATCTTCGTGTCAAAGCTACATCGGAGAGATTATTTAAAAGTTATCTTGTGTCAAAGCTACATCGGATCACTGACTCAGAATGAGAGAGAGAGAGAGAGAGAGAGAGAGAGAGAGAGAGAGAGAGAGAGAGAGAGAGAGAGAGAGAGAGAGAGAGAGAGAGAGATTATTTAAAAGTTATCTTGTGTCAAAGCTACATCGGATCACTGACTCAGAATGAGAGAGAGAGAGAGAGAGAGAGAGAGAGAGAGAGAGAGAGAGAGAGAGAGAGAGAGAGAGAGAGAGAGATTGTTATCTTGTGTCAAAGCTACATATCAAGTTATCTGGAGTCAAAGCTGCATCGGATCACTGATTCAGAGAGAGAGAGAGAGAGAGATCTGGCGTCAAAGAGAGAGAGAGAGAGAGAGAGAGAGAGAGAGAGAGAGAGAGAGAGAGACAGAGAGTTATCTGGAGTCAAAGCTACCTTGGGTCACTGACTGAGAGAGAGAGAGAGAGAGAGAGAGAGAGAGAGAGAGAGAGAGAGAGAGAGAGAGAGAGAGAGTTATAAATCAATTAAAGAAATCATTATTTAAACCTAAAAGCAAACTTGCATGCAATCACAAAAGGCACCATAATTTCCAGATTTCGAGATATAACGTCACGAACAGCTCATTAATGTCAATCTATCAGTCACTCAGGTCATTACCAGTGAGGTTATGACTAAATTATTTTCGAGTTAATGAAGGAATCATCTCAAATCACCTGGGGCCGTCACTCCATTAATACTGAAGACTAACGTATATAGTTGTAATACTGAAACAATCATTCACGGATTTTTGAAAAATGAACAATTACTGATTCTGTGGAAAACTGAAAGAAATAGCTTTGAAATATTATAATTCAGATTTGTAGAGGTATTTATACTCAAAATACAAACAGAGAGATAGGATACAGGATATTTAGAGGGATAGAGATAGAGGATAAAGGATATTTAGAAATAGACAGATAGGATAAAGGATATTTAGAGGGATAGATATAGTATAAAGGACATTTAGAGGGATAGAAGATAGGATAAAGGAAATCTAGAGGGATAGAAGATAGGATAAAGGATATTTAGAGGGATAGAAGATAGGACAAAGGATATTTATAGGGATAGAAGATAGGATAAAGTATATTTAGAAGGATAGAGAGATAGGATAAAGGATATTTAGAGGGATAGAAGATAGGATAAAGGATATTTAGAGGGATAGAAGATACGATAAAGATATTTAGAGGGATAGAGAGTTAGGATAAAGGATATTTAGAGGGATAGAAGATAGGATAAAGGATATTTAGAGGGATAGAGAAATAGGATAAAGGATATTTAGAGGGATAGAAGATAGGATAAAGGATATTTAGAGGGATAGAAGATAGGATAAAGGATATTTAGAGAGATAGAAGATACGATAAAGGATATTTAGAGGGATAGAAGATAGGATAAAGGATATTTAGAGGGATAGACGATAGGATAAAGGATATTTAGAGGGATAGAAGATAGGATAAAGGATATTTAGAGGGATAGAAGATAGGATAAAGGATATTTAGAGGGATAGAAGATAGGATAAAGGATATTTAGAGGGATAGAAGATAGGATCAAGGATATTTAGAGGGATAGAAGACAGGATAAAGGATATTTAGGGGGATAGGGAGATACGATAAAGAATATTTAGAGAGATAAAGAGACAGAATAAAGAATATTTAGAGAGAGACACACAGGATAAAGCAAATTTGGAGAGACAGAGAGATAGGATTAAGTATATTTAGAGAGATGGAGAGGTAGGATAAAGGATATGTAGAGAGATAGAGCGGTAGAAGAAAGAATACTTGGAGAGAGAGAGGTAGGACAGAGTATTTAGAGATAGAGAGGTAGGATTAAGTATATTTAGAGAGATAGAGACTTGGGATAAAGTATATTCAGAGATAGAGAGGTAGGATAAAGTATATTTAGAGAACAGAAATTGGATGAAGCATATTAAGAGAGATGGAGAGCTAGGATAAAGCATATTTAGAGATAGAGAGGTAGGATTAATTAACCTGAGAGACAGAGAGATAGGATAAATTAAATCTGGCCCTGAAATGTTCCACAGATTTATACACAAATGCACACAAATTCACTAAGACACTGAGATAAGATAGTGTATTTACAAACATTATTGAAGCCACAGAAATTAATTGAATATAGAATTTAGGCCAGAGGCCAAACACTGAGACCTATGTGGTCATTGGGTGCTGAAACAGAAACAGAAATTGAGAGTCAGTAGGTCTGAAAGGTGTAACAGGGGGAAAAACTCGCAGTGGCACTATGAATCAAGTGTTAGGAGAGGGTGGAAAGTAAGATGGAAGAAAGAGAATATGAAAGGAGGTACAGTAAAAGGAACGAAAAGGGTTGCAGCTAGGGGCCGAAGGCACGCTTCAAAGAGCCTCAAGTAATGCCTTCAGTGCACCACATGAGGTGCACTGACGGCACTGTCCCCCTACAGAGAGACGCAGAAATGAAATACAAAAGTATATTTAGTCTCAAAAGGCTCCACAAATTTCCCGACGCCGGCTACCGTGAAGTTTAACAACTTATCAACTATCGAGAACCGTGATTCCATTCAAGGAAGTGTTCCAAAAAAAAAAAAAAAAAAAAAACTCGGGGAGGTAAGACCAAGCAAAGCGGTCCGGAAGAATGAATAATGATGCCGCGCCTTCGCAAGTTCAACTTTTGCAATTCATCATCAGCGTTTGCATCATTATCATCATCAGGCAATTTCGGTTCCTGATTGAAGGAGAGAGAGAGAGAGAGAGAGAGAGAGAGAGAGAGAGAGAGAGAGAGAGAGAGAGAGAGAGAGAGCTGGGAAGAGTAAACCTAAACCTACTTTTTTTAAGGTAGCAGTGTTAAGTGTCAGAGAGAGAGAGAGAGAGAGAGAGAGAGAGAGAGAGAGAGAGAGAGAGAAGAGAGAAAGTTGGGAGGAGTAAAAGTAATGTAAACCTACTTCCTTTTTTAAGGTAGCAGTGTTAAGTGTCACGAGAGAGAGAGAGAGAGAGAGAGAGAGAGAGAGAGAGAGAGAGAGAGAGAGAGAGAAAGTTGGGAGGAGTAAAAGTAATGTAAACCTACTTCCTTTTTTAAGGTAGCGGTGTTAATAGTGTCACGAGAGAGAGAGAGAGAGAGAGAGAGAGAGAGAGAGAGAGAGAGAGAGAGAGAGCTTATAACAACCAAGTTTAAGATTCTCAACCAATTTTCCATTTATAGCAGCTTATTGTTATCCAAAACAAGAGAGAGAGAGAGAGAGAGAGAGAGAGAGAGAGAGAGAGAGAGAGAGAGAGAGAGAGAGAGAATTTTCTATATGATTCCAGATATTAAACATCACGCTCAGTGAAACGTTTCTGTACTTCAACATTGAACTTCAATAATATTCTCACAATTCTCTAATATCTACTGAACGTAAGCTTTTAACTCTTAAAACTGTTTATGGAATTGCAATTGCCAGTGTTCGTATTTCCATCTATTTATTTTTATTTATGGAAATATTTAAATGATATATAACTCCAACAAAGCATTGTAGAACACTAGGCTTTTAATTCTTAAAACTGTTTATGAAATTGTAAATGTCGACGTTCGTGTTTCCATCTACTGTATTCATTTTTATTCAGGGTATTATTTAAATGAATAAATAACTCTAACAAAGCGTTCTTACAACAACAAAACGCTAACTACTACAAATCCACATCAGAAACAGCCATACATCATCATATAACATCTTAATTCCCACTGACAGAAATCATTCATTTTGACATCTGGAAACACTATCCAAACAAATGGCTTTATCGTTCAAGTTTTACACTTCAGGCTCAAGGGATTAGGATTTAATTAAGGAAGATCTTTGCTTTATGTATTTGGTTGAAGCTTCTCTCTCTCTCTCTCTCTCTCTCTCTCTCTCTCTCTCTCTCTCTCTCTCTCTCTCTCTCTCTGCAATTAAAAATAACTGGAAGGGTAAATTCTCTCTTCCTCTCTCTCTCTCTCTAACTAAAATTAATAATGCCTGGATGGGTAAATGATCTCTCTCTCTTTCTCTCTCTCAGTTTTCATATGTAAGAAACAGGGACACTAAATCTCTCTCTCTCTCTCTCTCTCTCTCAATTTTCATATGTAAGAAACAGGGACACTAAATCTCTCTCTCTCTCTCTCTCTCTCTCTCTCTCTTTTTATAGAAATCTGATTGATGGATTAAGACGGAAAGAGTGGATTACTCCGAAGTGTATTGTCTTCTTAATTCTGTTACAAAAGCTTCGACCGGATTTACCTGACTAATCTGGAGGTAAGAGAATAATATTCGTCCTCATCAGGAATATTTGACGTTAAAATCATCATAATTCTAATTATGACTGAATTATCCATATTTACGGTGTTAGGTCATGGCAGTGTGGTATGATGCCAGTGCGTATGGTGGTTTTTGCCACAAGGCGAGCACTGTTTTAGCTTCTTGATGTTACTTTTGGCGCAATTATGAATCAAACATAAACTACAAACTTTACGCTATTTATTGCATATATACAGTACGGATACCAAGTGGCAAATGATGTGAAATGCAATGTATAAATAAACTAGAATTTCTTATATATATTCCACAAATTGCATATACTGCAAAATAGGAGATAAAGTCATATATATATATATATATATATATATATATATATATATATATATATATATATATATATATATATATATATATATATATATATATATATATATATATATATATATATATATATATATATATATATCATTCGTTATTACTGTTCACCATTCTCTCTCTCTCTCTCTCTCTCTCTCTCTCTCTCTCTCTCTCTCTCTCTCTCTCTCTCTCTCTCTCTCTCTCCCTTCGTGCTTCCAAGTAAAGCTAGAAACATCCCTTTGTTCTCGCGAAAATTAAATTTTCATATTAACATCAGAGGGACCCAGCGAAAGATAATTAATATGAGCGAGGAAGAAAGCATATTGCAAGAGAGATAAAATGCTAAAAGCTTTTCTAGTAACAGAAGGGGAATTCGGGGCCTTAGTTAATTATTCAAAGCGTATTGAAATCACACAAACGCGAAACAAAAACTGAAGAATGAAACGCGAGATAAAGTCATCAGTAAAAGAAGTTTATAGAAAACGGAGAGTGATTGCTCGAGGGCCCCAGTTAATTATTCAAAGAGCATTGAAATCACACAAACGCGAAGTAAAAATTGACGAATGAAACCCGAAATAAAATCATCAGTAAAAGAAGTTTGTAGAAAACGGAGAGTGACTGCTCGCATGGAGGTACAGCAGGATGGAAAAGCGAATGTTTATTCTTTTGACATTTTTATCAGACTGTATCTCGAGCATCTTTTCGTTTAATAAAATATTGAAAAGAGAAAGGGTATGTTTAAGCCCCTAAGAAATGTCGTGGTGTTAATTAAAGAAGATAGAACTCTTGGCTCTTGGTGAATAACCAGAAATAAACGGAACACTGACATAATCCGATACCCCCCCATTAACAAATGGCTTCCCAGATACCGAAAGCTGCAATCACGGGAAGGTCTAATCGCCTTCGGTAAGCTTAAGTGATCTTAATTCTGAGGGTCTTATCAAAAGAATCTTGGATGAAAAACTCATTTTTTTTCGTATCCAAACAAAGTATGTACAACTGACGAAAGGAATCAATCTTTTACCGTCACTCTTTTCTTTCAAATCCCCGAGTATCTTTGTTCCAAAGCAAAAAAGTTTTGGCCAGCTTAGAGTCTCCCTTTAAATTGGATCTGATGAATTACTCATATCGCCGAAATTAACTAATGTATTAAGTGTGTCACTACTGCATAAACCCCGTAGGAGGTTATGTCGACAGTGCACCTCATGCGATGCATTGTAGGCATCACTAAAGGTTCTTTGCAGCGCCCCTCGGCCCCTAGCTGCAACCCCTTTCATTCCTTTTACTGTACCTCCATTCATATATTTCTTCCATCTTGCTATCCACCCTCTCCTAAAGATTATTTCATAGCGCAACTGCTTTGAGGTTTTCCTCCTGTTACACCTTTCAGACCTACCTACTCTCGATTTCCTTTCTAGCGCTGAATGACCTTAAAGGTCCCAGTGCTTGGCCTTTGGCTTGAACTCTATATTCCATTCCATTCCACTACCGCATACAATCAAATCGTGACATGGATCACGTCGAAACCTCACCATTTATCTGTAAATTTTCTTTCATATACTATTATAAGAAGATTGTATAATGTGGTGGTAATTCTTGTTAATGATTATCCTACCACAGTCGTGGGAAGTCCTACAATCCTGACACGCAAAGGATAATTCTTCTTGAACTGCCTGTATTTCCTGTGATCTAGCCATCTCAAAAGGACCTCACAACGCACGTATGTTCTGTTCCTGAATTAGATCCGCATTTTGTCGCTGATTTAATATGTTCAGTAGACAAGAAAGATTGCTTTTAGCCACCCTCCTCTTGCTGATGATAGGAACGTTAATTAGACTGAATCCAGAGTTCTTGTGTTTGTGTGACAACGAGAGAGAGAGAGAGAGAGAGAGAGAGAGAGAGAGAGAGAGAGAGAGAGAGAGAGAGAGAGAGAGAGTTCACTGAAAAGTATAGCATCATCTAGTCTCTTATTTCACCCCAGGACATTGAATTCCAGTTTAACATATAATTCGAATACCATCTACTTCATTTTAGGAAACATTACAATGATTTTTAGACGACAATGACCACAGCTGTCGAAACGACAATTTAAAGCAACAAATCACTGAAGTGGGAAAATGAACCTAGAGCATGAATGGGAAGCGATTCATCCTTCAGAACTGAATCGCCGACGTCATATCATACTTGAACTGTACAATAAACTAATTTACAAATTAAACTGCATAACGATACAACTGTATAATGGAAGTTTCAAGCATAAAATATGTGCACATGGAAAAAAAAATTTAAAATTGTCATCGTCAATTGGAAACGAGCGAAAATGTTTTTATCTACGAATTCATGGCCTGGTTTTATTTACAGAAGACAATTTTTTAACATTTTTGTTAGCAAATATACACAGTATCTACGTGAAATAATATGCGAGAAATTTTACGCAGTAATAAATCAAATATAGGACAAGTTTGGGACCCAAGCGAAAAGCAAATTGTCGCATGGGTTCACGTTTAACATGTTGCACAGTTGATAATTTTATATTTGCATATGTGATTGCTGTCTTTACTATAGTAATACAAATAGACACCTAAAGTATGCGTTAAACAGTTGGCTTTCCTCAGAGAGAGAGAGAGAGAGAGAGAGAGAGAGAGAGAGAGAGAGAGAGAGAGATCTTCGAAACAAGATATCCCTGGACATGAAATCAAATCTAATCAATCCTTTGGCAACTAACAAACTCTCACTGCTTCATCATTCATTGTTATCAGTTATCTGACAATCGCGTAGGCTTTTATACTATTCTTCTTCCTCTTTCTCTGCATCTTTACCCACTTCTATGTGGGGTCGACGTTTCTGACAGCTTTCCTCCACCTGGCTCGGTCAAAGACATCGTCCTCTGACGACTGTTTGTCTCTCAGGTCTTCTCTAATTACGTCCTTCTACCTTCGCCTCTTCGGTCTTCCTCTCGCTCACCAACCAGGCACCTCCATCTGCATCACTCTTCCTCATTGGACGGGTGGGTACCGTTCTCAGCTAGCACTCTGCTGGGCCCCGCGTTCGATTCTCCGACCGGCCAGTGAAGAATTAGAGGAATTTATTTCTGGTGACAGAAATTCATTTCTCGCTATAATGTGGTTCGGATTCCACAATAAGCTGCAGGTCCCGTTGCTAGGTAACCAGTTGGTTCTTAGCCACGTGAAATAAATCTAATCCTTCGGGCCAGCCCTAGGGGAGCTGTTAATCAGCTCAGTGGTCTGGTTAAACTAAGGCATACTTAACTTTTTTCCTCCCTACATATGTCTCATCCCTTCTCACCACATGGCCATACCACTGCAGTCTTCTTTTACACCACTATATTCTGTTTATTCCTAATCCTCGATGGTTAACTATATCCGTGATGAGCTAAGTTTCTGAAATTAGCACTTTCTGAATTAGTAAGATACAGCTAACTTGGGCGTTTTGTTTACCAGTCAAAGCAGTAAAATCGAGATGATGAATTTATTTTGCATTCAATGAGTTATAATATTTTTCAGCCACCTACATGTTTACCAAATGTAAAAAGTCTGTTGTTAACTCTGAATATCCTCTTTGTAACTGATGTTTACGCTATATGTAATTGATTACACATTATCTTGGTTCCGAAACCTTTAATTACTAGATATATATTTTGCAGGTCGTATAGATTTCATTATTTTGCTATACTTTACATGCGTGTGACATATTCCCATTAGAAAATTGAACAAATGAACGAGTTATAGAGCAGATATATTTAAGTATAACCCCATTCTCAAAACATGTAAAATAGTCTTTAAGAAAACTACAAACAACTCATCGTAAACTATGCAAAATATGATAAAAAAAAGACTAAAAATACTTAGTTTTGCTATTGATAACGCAACTATATAAAACAAGTAAAAAATGCGCCGAATCGAGTTTTCTGTACAGCCGCTACAGCGTATAATCAAGGCCACCGAAAATAGATTTATCTTTTGGTGGTCTCGGTATAATGTATATGAGCCACGGCCCATGAAACTTTAACCACGGCCCAGTGGTGACCTATCATATAGCGTTGCCAGAAGCACGATTATGGCTAACTTTAACCTTAAATGAAGTAAAAAAAAAAATACTGAGGTTAGAGGGCTGCAATCTGGTATGTTTGATGATTGGAGGGTGGATGATCAACCTACCAATTTGCAGCCCTCTGGCCTCAGTAGTTTTTAAAATCCGAGGGCGGACAGAAAAAGTGCGGACGGACAGACAAAGCCTGGTACAATAGTTTTCTTTTACAGAAAACTAAAAATGACATATTTAAAAGATACTTGCTTATGCTCACAGAAGATTTCTGCATCATCACCTTAGTGAACGTGACTGAATAATTCATACATAACGTATTTGCTCTTTTAACAAATCACCAAAGTTTTGAGGGTCTAGGCTTTCCTGAATATTCTTATGATTTCAAATTTTGAGAGCAAATTCTTTTTCTTTCTTTTTCTGTCAAAACATGTTTAACAATATTCTTTGTTTTTATTGACAAGTTTATTGGCTATTTTCGTCTATATTT
>NC_089746.1:13999694-14002194 GCF_040412425.1 Macrobrachium rosenbergii
TTTTCCTCCCTCTACAGACCCGTGACGCGGCGGCCATTATCACCCTCTTCGGAAACAAACGAGGATATACATATCAGCTAACTTTCTCCTCCTGCTTTCCCTGGCTCTCCCCGCGACTTTCCCTAGCATAGCCCACCTTCCACTGTTGTGGCAGGGCAGAGTGAAACATGGCCACTCCATTACGGCGGGGGGACCCATAATAGACCCATAACTCGGTAATAACTGGACCATATCCAACGCCATAATGGTACCTTAAAGTCAGTTTATATCGCCTTCTATAAACCCCGGATTATAATCTCGCTGAGCGACAAACATGCGATGGAACAGTTTATTCCGTTAGTAATGTCTCTCTCTCTCTCTCTCTCTCTCTCTCTCTCTCTCTCTCTCTCTCTCTCTCTCTCTCTCTCTCTCAGGGCCAAGCTCCATGAATATTTTTTGCAAGTCCTCTTATCAGAAACTACCACAAGGCAGTGCGTGCAACGATCCTGTCTAATCCTTTACGTCTTTCTTACTCGAAAAGTAAATAAATAAAGATCATACATATACATATACATATATATATATATACAGTATGTGTATATATATATTTATGTATATGTGTATACATATATGTATATATATATAATGGTATATGTATGTGTATATATATATATATATAAATATATATATACATATTTTTTTTTAATAAAAAGTCTTCTACTCTGAACAAATCATCCCGTACAGCACACTTTTACTTTTCATTTTATATTTATATTAATTCCATCATTTATAAAAACATCCTTACCCTTTCTAACGTCACATAACTGGCTCTTTACCATCAAGGGAAAAATCGGAGCAGTAAATTCATGACTATATAAAGGACCTGCTAAGGAATCAGTGAGCCTAAGAGTTTTTATGTGTGTGTGTGTGTGTAAGTCTGTATGTGTATGGGTGTGTACGTGTACTTCTGTATGTGTATGGGTGTGTACGTGTACTTCTGTATGTGTATGGGTGTGTATGTGTACGTCTGAATGTGTATGGGTGTGTACGTGTACGTCTGTATGTGTATGGGTGTGTACGTGTACTTCTGTATGTGTACGGGTGTGTATGTGTACGTCTGAATGTGTATGGGTGTGTATGTGTAGTACGTCTGTATGTGTGTCTGAATGTGTATGGGTGTGTATGTGTACGTCTGTATGTGTGTATGTATGTGTACAGGAACACTGTACCTTTGTACGAGCGACGTTTCAAATTCCCGGGAATCGATATTTACAGCTTTTACCGAACCCCTTTCCTCCGATTCCCGTTCCATTTTCCGCTAAGTGATGTTTCCGTCTCTCTCTCTCTCTCCCTGTACTATAAAAATTCCAATCTTTTATTTCGAAAAGGCCTACTTTCTCTCTCTCTCTCTCTCTCTCTCTCTCTCTCTCTCTCTCTCTCTCTCTCTCTCTCTCTGTACTATAACTCCAATCTGTATTTCAAAAGCACCCCTCCCCCCCCATTCTCTCTCTCCTGTACTGTAACAATTCCAATCTGTATTTCGAAAAGGCCTACTTTCTCACTCTCTGTACTATAATTCCAATCTGTATTTCAAAAGCCGCCCCCCTCATTCTCTCTCTCTCTCTCTCTCTCTCTCTCTCTCTCTCTCTCTCTCTCTCTCTCTCTCTCTCTGTACTATAACAATGCCCATCTGTATTTCGAAAAGGCCTCCTTCCACCCCATTTGACATCAGACATCGCTCCTTCTAGCCCATCTAGAGAGCTAGTTTTCAAGAACAGGCAGGGGACAATATATCCCAACACTCCCTTTTTTGTCTTTCTTTTGTATCTTTCCAATTGTTCAAGCTTAATATATTTCCCCTCTAAGATTCTATATTTATCTGCGTCCTTACGTATTTTCTATTTTATTTTCTAATAATTCAACCTCGATATATTTTCTAAGTTTCTACATTTTTCCAAAATCAATAAATGCATAGATACGCCTGTGTATTCAAATAAGTTTTATTTTCCATAAACACAAAAGACAATGTGAATGTATAGGCGTGTATACTCTGTACAGAAATGAACATCTCTAATAATAATCAGGTATTCTCCAATAGATACATAGATAGATAGATATTTTATTTGCGAGTACATACAAGAATACGTTTCTTAATATGCAATATGAAGTTTCCTATTATCTTCTGCAACTTCTTGCAAATAAACACCATATTCTTTCGGAGCTTGAAAAATCAAGTCAGTGGCCCCTGTAGGCTTATTCCACACGAATTGAGGTTTATCTCCTGAGTAATAATAATAATAATAATAATAATAATAATAATAATAATAATAATAATAATAATAATAATAATAATAACTGCAATATGAAAGACGAGACCATAAACCACATAGCAAGCGAATGTGCCCTCCACTGGAGCCTGTGCAAGAAACACCAGCTAACTTGCAGTAATAAGTGGTACGAACACCATCCTGAGGAGGAAGTGATAGAAAACGATCAGGCAGAGATCCTCTGGGATTATGGT
>NC_089746.1:14007194-14027194 GCF_040412425.1 Macrobrachium rosenbergii
TTGAAAGCAAGTAAAAAAATGGGCCGACGTTTCTTCAGCGCAATCGAGTTTTCTGTACAACATATCATCAAGGCCACCGAAAACAGATATATCTTTCGGTGGTCTCGGTATAATGCTGAATGAGCCGCGATCCATGAAACTTTAACCACGGGCCGGTGGTGGCCTATCCTATACAGCTGCCAGAAGGACGATTGTGGCTAACTTTAACCACAAATAAAATAAAAAAAATACTGAGGCTAGAGGGCTGCAATTTGGTATGTTTGATGATTGGAGGGTGGATGATCAACATACCAATTTCCAGCCCTCTAGCCTCAGCAGTCTACAATTAAGACCTGAGGGCGGACAGAAAAAGTGCGGACGGACAGACAAAGCCTGCACAATAGTTTTTAAAAAGACGAAACAGTTACGATTCAAATTCCTGACGACGAAGTTAATTCCACATTTTGGTCACTGTTCGGTACAGAACCTCACTTAGGAGAAATGCAAGACTGACATAATTACCTGCACTATCTAGTACTAGGATTATCTAGCACTAAGGAGGTGGCTGGTGTAAACTTAGAAAGCTCTGAATACAAAGGGTGACCAGAAATAAAACATTTTACTCAGCAAACAAAATGACATTCAACTGAACGACGATGACACTCATACCAAAATAAAGGATAAGAAATATATGCGAATGTTTTCTGCTACAAAACGGGAAGGATTACAGGAAGTAAGGAAAAAAGGAAAACGGGTTTCCCCCTTATATACTGAAGGTAAAGGACACAAATATTGAAGCACTGAAAAAAATTTTCCCGTGTTATCCAGAATGCATAACTTGCTTACAATTTTATACATGTATAACTTAGTTACCATGGAAAGAATTTTATCCATTCCCAGAATGCATAACTTAGTTACCATGGAAACCATTTTATACAATCCCAGATTTATAACTTAGTTACCACGGAAACAATTTTACACATTCCAAAAATGTATAACTTAGTTGCCATGGAAACAATTTTATCCATTCCCAAATTGCATAACTTAGTTACTATGGGAACCATTTTATACATTCCCAGAATTTATAACTTAGTTACCACAGAAACAATTTTATACATTCCAAGAATGTATAACTTTGTTGCCATGGAAACAATTTTATCCATTCCCAAATTGCATAACTTAGTTACCATGGAAACAATTTTATACATTCACAGAATTTATAACTTAGTTGCCATGGAAACAATTTTATCCATTCCCAGAATGTATAACTTAGTTGCCATGGAAACAATTTTATACATTCCCAGAACGTATAACTTAGTTGCCATGGAAACAATTTTATCCATTCCCAGAATGTATAACTTAGTTGCCATGGAAACAATTTTATCCATTCCCAGAATGTATAACGTAGTTGCCATGGAAACAATTTTATACATTCCCAGAACATATAACTTAGTTGCCATGGAAACAATTTTATCCATTCCCAGAATATATAACTTAGTTGCCATGGAAACAATTTTATACATTCTCAGAAAGTATAGCTTAGTTACCATGGAAGCAATTTTATCCAATCCCAGAATGCATAACTTAGTTGCCATGGAAACAATTTTATACATTCCCAGAATGCATAACTTAGTTACCATGGAAATGATTTTATCCATTCCCAGAACGTAGTTATACATTCCAAGAATGTGTAACTTAGTTGCCATGGAAACAATTTTATCCAATCCCAGAATGCATAACTTAGTTATCATGGAAACAATTTTATCCATTCCCAGAACGTATGACTTAGTTACCACGGAAACAATTTTGTACATTCCAAGAATGTATAAATTAGTTGCCTTGGGAACAATTTTATCCATTCCCAGAATGCATAACTTAGTTACCACAGAAACAATTTTATAACTTAGTCATCATGGACACAATTTTATCCATTCCCAGAATGCATAACTTAGTTATCATGGAAACAATTTTATCTATTCCCAGAACGTATAACTTAGTTACCACAAAAAAAATTTTATACATTTCGAGAATGTATAACTTAGTTGCCTTGGAAACATTTTATCCACTCCCAGTACAGATAACTTAGTTACTATGGAAACAATTTTATCCATTCCCAGAATGCATAACTTAGTTATCATGGAAACAATTTTATACATTCCCAGAACGTAAAACTTAGTTACCACGGAAACAATTTTATGCATTACAAGAATGTATAACTTAGTTGCCTTGGAAACAATTTTATCCATTCCCAGAATGTATAACTTAGTTGCCATGGAAACAATTTTATCCAATCCCAGAATGCATAATTTAGTTATCATGGAAACAATTTTATCCATTCCCACAATGTATATATTAGTTACCATGGAAACAATTGTATACATTCAAAGAATGTAAAACTTAGTTGCCATGGAAAAAATTTTATCCAATCCCAGAATGCATAACTTAGTTATCATGGAAACAAATTTCTCTATTCTCAGAACGTATAACTTAGTTGCTGTGGAAACAATTTTAGCCATTCCCAGAATGCATAACTTAGTTACCGTGGAAACAATTCTACAGACTCCAAGAATGTAAAACCTATTTGCTATGGAACTATGGAAACAATTTTATAACTGTATAGCATATTTACAATTTTATACGTTCCCCCTCATCTTATGTAGCTAATATCAGACAGAATATGTAATGAAAAAAAAAACAGTTTATTGGGGTAATACAAAACTACAGCAGTCAAAGAAAGTAGATGAATTTATAAAACAGAGCAAAACAACATCAAAAGAAATATTACTTCATACTAAATTTCTCAAAAAAAAAAAAAAAGACCTGTACCATACAAGAGAGAGAGAGAGAGAGAGAGAGAGAGAGAGAGAGAGAGAGAGAGAGAGAGAGAGAGAGAGAGAGAGAGATCAGAAGGGACGAAAACAAGTGATCTGTTAGATAAAATCTTCAAAAGAAAGAAAATGAATTGGAATGGAAAAAAATCTTCAAAAAAAAAATTGGAATGGAAAAGAATACATGGAAGTTCAAAGAGGACACAGATTTTATAGTCCATGTAAATGTTGTCGACTGGACAGTTAAATATATTCCAAAATGGGTCATAACAATTGTTTACAGTTGAAAATATCATAACATATGAACAAAACTGATATTATTCCTATTATGTACTTACAGAATATGTAACTATCTGTATGTATGAAATTTTTGCTAAAACAATTTATAATTATTATTGAAACATCAAATTTATTAAGCGGATTAATTCATATGCAAACAAAAATTATGTGGCAAAAGAGAATTAAAGTATTCAAATTTTTTTCCCTCTCTCAAAATCATCCATCCATCCTTACTGGCTCTCTCTCTCTCTCTCTCTCTCTCTCTCTCTCTCTTAGAGGGAGTCCAGACGGGTAAAGAATATTGTGACAAAAAGAGATTTAAAATTATTCAGTTTTTTATTCCCTCTCTCAAATCCATCCATCCATCCTTACTGGCTCTCTCTCTCTCTCTCTCTCTCTCTCTCTCTCCCATAGAAGGGGTCCAGACAGGTAATGAATATTAAGGGGGCCGTGATGGCGTGAGAAGTCGGTAAACACTTAACTCTAATGGACGTAATAGGATTATTTCACACACTTACTGAGAGGCGATTAATTCACGAAACTGTCAATATGAAGCTCACATCATTAATAAAGTATTTTCCACGCGCCTTTTTCGGGGTTTCCTTCCAGTCCAGCAAAGTGACAAGAAAAACTTTATGTTATTTGCTTTTCATCTGAAGGACTTTTTGGTTGTTAGGTGTCTTCTCGTTGCAACATTTTGGTGTCTTCTGAAATTTACTATTTCTGTTTGTTTCTTGGGTCAGGCGCGTTCAATTTACCCAAGAGTTAAACAGATCATATGCAAACATTTCGGAACAGCTCTTTAGGAAAAGTAAGTCTTTGGTGTCTTCTCAAATTTATTATTTTGTTTCTTGGTTCAGACGCGCTCAATTTACCCAAGAGTCAAACAGATCAAACGTAAACACATCGAAGCAACTCTGTAAAATGTAAGTCTACCAAACGTAAACGCATCGGGGCAACTCTATAGAAAGTAAGTTTAAGGATAAGAAAGTAATTCTGTTGGACTTCTTGGTTGTTAGGCGTCTTCTCCAATCTATTTATCTATTATTTCTGTTTGTTTCTTAGTTCAGGCGCGTTCAATTTACACAGAAATCAAACGTAAACACATCGGAGCAACTTTACCAAGAGTAGGTTACTCTAGAGAAAGGGAAGCCACCCATGGAAGGGAGTTTGCCGTTTGCGTTGTGCTCTGTTGTGAGGTCTTGTTCTTTCTGGCTAAATCTCATTATCCCCTAAAAAAAGTACAACAGAGAGAGAGAGAGAGAGAGAGAGAGAGAGAGAGAGTACATCACCTCTCGCAAGCATTGCAAATTCGCCGTTAAGAGGATAAACGTATGTTGGCAAACATTTGAACAAAGAAGAACGGTTCCGTTCGAGCGACTTAATACGAGTGCATCCAGTAGGTCCAACAAATGCACAATTTAATTAAACCTCCCTCGGGATATATCTGGGAAAGGGGGTGGGCCGGCTTCTTCATCTTTGCCTTTCATTTTCTGTATCATAAATTAGATATTGACTTAACGAATGGAAGAGGGCCTTATTCGATGAAGGAGCCTTTTTACCTCCGTGTAAAATAATCATTATTAGATTTGCTTATTGCGTTTCCGTAAGTCAACATAGAACGAAAATTAACTCTTGGCTTTTCAGAGTCTCTCTCTCTCTCTCTCTCTCTCTCTCTGTAAAATAATCATTCTTAGATTTGCTTATCGCGTTTCCGTAAGTCAACATTGAACGAAAATTAACTCGGTTTTTCAGTCTTGACTCTCTCTCTCTCTCTCTCTATGTAAAATAATCATTATTATATTTGCTTATTACGTTTGCTTAAGTCAACATTAAATTAACTCTGGTATTTCAGCCTTGCGCTCTCTCTCTCTCTCTCTCTCTCTCTCTCTCTCTCTCTCTCTCTCTCTCTCTCTCTCTCTCTATGTAAAATAATCATTATTGGATTTGCTTATTATGTTTCCTTAAATCAACATTGAGCAAAAATTAACTCTGTGTGTGTGTGCGTGTGCGCTCAATTCATTAAACAATTTACTAAACATGAGGTTACTGAGATCGCTTTAAAAAAAACTCTAAAAGATGTTTGTTCCAGGTGAACTCAAATTCTTAGGAAAATGAAAATTTGGCCATTCCTCAAGAAATAGTTTGCACGAATCAATTTAGTTCAGATGAAAGGTATCCACTTTTATATTCCATTCCTGCTTAACTGAATTCTTTCCAGTTTCCAACGAATGTACAAAATTTTCGAATTTTCGTCCCGTCTTAGAATTTGTCTCGAAAACTGAATATAGAACGAATTAAACCAATTGGACCAAATAATTATGCATATATTTTATATATATATATATATATATATATATATATATATATATATATATATATACATATATATATATATATATATATATATATATATATATATATATATATATATATATATACATATATATATTGCGTGTTCATAATATATCAATGCTGACTTACTTTAGCAACCAGTCGAAGACATCACAATCTGTTTCTAAAGTAACGTTTCTACCCCTGTCTCTGTCTGTCTGCCTGTCTGTCAGTCTGTCCGTCTGTCTGAGTGATTTCAGATTGCTCACAGGTAAACTTCGGATATACTTCCTCCTCCTCCTCCTCCTCCTCCTCTTCTTCTTCTTCTTCTTCTGAGCCTAATCCCTAGCCGGGGTCGCTGTTTTCAACGACCCCTTTCCGGGTGTGTCTAAAGCTCGGTAAACATCTCATTTCATTACTCACTTCGTCTGACACCCAACCCCAGCCCAACCCTGCCCATTTAATTAACCACGCCAGCCTTCAAAAGGGGAATATAGAGTACACGCCGTGATATATGACGGGAGCGTAATAAGCGTACCGGGCCCGTTCATAATAAAGCATCATTAGGCGCAACATTACGGCAACATTCGAAATGATAAAGAGGACGACTCCCAACGAAAAATGAGAGGACTCATCGATGTGACACGCCTCATCAAGACCGGGATTTTAATGGCGATAGTTCGTAATAGGTGGCCAATATTAAAAGCACCGTGCTCTGCTGTGCGAGTGCTGCGTTTGTGCTGTGCTAGCTACAGAATGCGATCAATGAACAAATGAGAGAGGTGGGAATGAAAATGACTGTGCTCTGTAATTTCGTCCTTTGTATTATTAACGACATAATGCTGCTCTTCATTTGTTTTTGTCTCATCCGGTGATTTGTCATGGAAACGGGATGTAATTGGTGTGGGTCTATATGAATAGTTATCACTTTTATTACTTATTACGTAACAACTTCTCGCTGCTGGGAGAAAGGACGCTGGTGACTGGTATAATACATGTACATACGCTAACGGGGTCTAGGCGATGACAGGCAGGGCAGCCGATCGAGACTACGGTCTACCCCAAAGCCAAATCAAAGTCCTTCAGAAGAAGGCATCGTGCATACCCCATAAAATTGGGAAAAAAGAAAGCACGTTAAAAGAAGAAGAACTTATATTTATTCTATATTTCCGTTTTCATTTCGTCCGTTTGGTATTCTCTTCCTTACGTGAAATCTCCTTCTAAATACCCTTATCACTCAGAGATAAATCACAAGTAGCAAGCACAGCTTATCAGTTCAAAACACAAAAACCAAGTATGGCCTGCTTTTCAAAGCAAAATCTGCACTGACATACTCGCCGACCTGTGCTTGACTGGATTTACAAAACGGCATAAAACTGAATTTCCACTTCCTACTGTTGTTGTCCTTTGCGATTCTCCCGAATCTATTTGCAAAATAGCTTTAAAAAAGCCATTTATACTTTATATATATATATATATATATATATATATATATATATATATATATATATATATATATATATATATATATATATATATATATATATATACATACACACATATGCAGATTGGAAAATTGCCTAAAGCCCAGTTTAGCCTTTTTATATATATTTGCAGAAGATTGGAAAATAGCTTAAAAATAGTCCATTTTAGCCTTTTATACATATTGGTACAAGATTGAAACTAACAAGTCCATTTTAGTCTTTTTATATATATTTGCAGAAGATTGGAAAATAGCTTAAAGTCCATTTTAGCCTTTATATATATATATATATATATATATATATATATATATATATATATATATATATATATATATATATATATATATATATATATATATATACATTTGCTGAAGATTGGAAAATACCTTAAAATGCATTTTAGCCTTTTTATATATATTTGCAGAAGATTGGAAAATAACTTAAAGTCCATTTTAGTCTTTATACATATACTATGTATATATATATATATATATATATATATATATATATATATATATATATAATATACAATATATATATAGGCTAAAATGGACTTTAAGCTATTTTCCAATCTTCAACATATATATATATATATATATATATATATATATATATATATATATATATATATATATATATATATGAATGTCTTTTTCTGTAATACTACAGTGTAATATGAAAATAAGAAGGCCCATAAAACACTATTTAAACGTTGAAACCATATATTTCGGGCACTTGTTTCTGTGCCCCTGTTCACTGGTAGAATATGGACAGGTGGAAAGTTACAATGGTATATATGTCATATTTCATTTATGCCACATTTAAAGAAACTACGTTTCTTAGTAAATCTAAGATAATTCCCAATTTGTATATCTGTACTGATCATGAAAGGAAGGCTATTGTGAAATCTCCGTTTGGTCAAACCAGACGCAGACGTCATCAATAAGTACCTGTGTAGTGCTTTAAGACAGTGCGTCATCATACATTAGCATCAGTTTGCATAAACTCAGCGTTCTCCTTTTGCTCAGAGCTGGAGGCAAAAGTCACGTAGCCGTGGGAAGTCCTTGGGAACGAGGTCATATGTTTGTTCGTGTGTGTGCATCTTAGTCTTGCTATGTAAAAGTGTGACAGCTTAGAGATTAGATCGACATGGGAGATCATCCCATACAGACCAATTGTATTCTTTGTAAATAAGTCTTTATACGAAATACAAGAAAAACCACTATGGAGTTTGTCTGAAATCCTGCAGAACATTGGTCTGATCTTCCAAAAACAGTCTTATTCTACAGCCATGAAGAAACTGAAGATGTCATAACCAAACTCTGACTGAGTTCCAAACACAGTCCTTATAACCAAACACCTGGAGGAATTTCTGATGAAATACCTTCATACAACAGTGGTGGCAGCATATACAACAGCGGTCACAACAGAGCTTTCTGGCAGCACCTCTACATGGCGTCTACATTGGTAAACGGAAACTCCGATACGGCGAGATGCCCAAAAAACCATAGACAATTGTCATCTTCATAAACATGGTTACAAGCAGACGGAAAGAAAAACAATCAACAACGAAAAAGCGAGGAAAACATCTGACCTTCACAACACATCTACCCCAACGCATGGCAGAGAGAGAGAGAAATCTACACAAATCTACGCAACATTGCACATCAACACTCCACGTCGTTCCTTGAGGGTTTCTGCAATCAACATTCATCAACATACGAAGTTCAACATCTACAATAACATCCCTTCGATGACGTGTATCTAGCCAGACGGAAGTTGGACAGCAGAGGATCCTCGTCGACCTACTTACCAGAATCAATAAAAAGCTAAGTACAGCCATTATTTATAACAGTTGGTATATTCATTTACAGTGTTCGGGTCTCGAGTGGCAGGTTGCTGATATAAGGTGAGCAGTGCCGTAGATTAATACCTTTGCCTTGCAGACGTAGCGGTTCCTGATACCTCATTTTTTTTCATACTTTTGTGTCCTTTTATTTTTTACGCCTGACACATTGTTAACTCTGTTCTTTTTCAGGAAAGTGCATTTATTACCTTTCATTATTGTATTTTATGATGCATTTTTCATAAGTGATGTTATTTTTTAGCGGTTATATGAATATCGGTTGTTATTTACTTGCGTTCTGGTTTTAAATTTATGAGGTTACGTAGCGGCCGTGTTTATTCATATAGGTTTCAAGATCACTTAGAGAGTAGGCGTGCGGATAGGAAACTTAGTAGGAAAATGACTCCTCCAACCCCAAGTGGGAGCAACCCCACCACTTCCCCACAGAATCCTGTACTTACGGTAGTTAATGCTAGATCGCCAATTGTACCATTCGCAGGTCGTGTCAATGGATTTTTGACGCAGGGTGTCGAATCTTGGATTTCGTCTATAGACGTACACCTCGGCAAAAATCCATTACCGATCCGGCTTTACAATTGCAAGAGGCAAGGAGTTTCATAGATTTTGCTAAGGGAGATGCAGGTGCATACTTGCGGGAATATCTTTTAAAGAAACAAACACGTGGGATGGTTTCAAAGCCAATCTGCGTTCCATTTATGGGAGTGAGGATGCATTGGATGAAGTTCTTGCTTTACGCAACATCATAAGACTCACATCTATGACTAATCTAAGTATAGCAGATAGGGCAGCTCTGATAGGAGATAGGCTCGAAGAGTATAATGGACAGATTGATGGCTCAAGTTGGGTCAATGGTGATCTGCATATCAGTTCCAAATCTGTCTGCAGGTTATTCTATCTAACACTTGTAACAGCAATGTTACCTGAACCTTTGGTTAAGTGTTTTGACGAAAAATTACAATCAGATAGCTCAGAATTAGATATCTATAGGCAAGTTCGGAAACACTTGTCCAAGTGTACAGATCTCGATCCTTCTCTGATTCAGGATTTTACAAAGCAAGAAAACAAAAATCATGCGTCTACATCACCGCAACAGGTTAACTTAGTCACTAATAATCCATCAGCAGTCATTTGTTACAATTGCAAAAAACCTGGTCATGTGATAAATGAGTGTAGGTCCCGCTATTGTTCAATCCATAACAGTACGCATCATAAGTATAGTCATTGCAATGCAAGAAAGAAGAATTTAAACAGTAACACAAACATTCAAAACACTGGTAATGACGCTAAAAAGCAACAGTACCATGGGGGAAAGAACAAACATTACAAGCAGAACAGTAATGCAGGTCAGAAACAAGTACATTCAAATCGTTCCTCGGGCAAGCCAACTTCAGGCTCAGCAGTTCCAAACAATAACGCGTCAGTGAATTTTCCGAATGCCGGCGGGCAGACAAACACCACATAGCCAGCTTAAAAGGGGAGGAGAGTGATATTGGGTTATCATCACTTTTTGAATCAGATAATAAGTTTAATGTCCTCCAAGATATGTGTGAAGACGAGAATTTTCCAGAAATCGAGGTAGTGTCTTCCAAACATGCAGAGCACGGTCCCGTAGATTTTTGCAAAATACACGCTATTATAGGCTCAGAAGAAGTTAGACCCACTTTGCATGCAGTTAGCTTAGAACACAAGCATTTCACCTTGTTTTTGATTCAGGTAGTCCACGTAATATAATGGATTTACGTACCCATCACCTTTTATTTTCAAGATTTCCCATCGAACGCTCTGATGTTCGTTTGTCAGAATAGGCAATAATGAATTAGATGTAATTGGTACATCTCAGATACAATACAGGTTGGGGCAACGTACTTTTACGGATACCTTTATCATAGTTGGCAATATTAATATGTACCCAGTAGTTATTATGGGATATCCATCAATGTCATTACATAACGTAATTTTAACACCCGCAAAACACGGAGTGTTTATAAAAGGAAATTCTATCGGTCTTCACACACATTGAAATCTGTTTTGGATCAGAAGGAGACAGAGAGTAAAGAAGATAACGTATATCGAAGAGCCAGTCACTTGTCTCATAAGCGATGATATTGTTACAGCAACCCAACATAACTCTCAGGCACCCGTCCTTGCTGCGTTCGCACAGACCATCGAGCCAAACACACCATCGTACCTCACGGTCAAGGTTAAAAGAAAATTGCCAGGCTCAGAGGTTTTAATTCTTCCTGATACGTTAAAGATCAATGGGCTTTCAGTCACGCAAGCATTATACACAGTAAATTCTGATCATCGGGTTAACATTGAAGTTTTTAATCACTTAAATGCTGCTTTAACAGTACATGAAAATCAACATATTGTCAATATCGAAGCATATAAACATCGAATCCTTACAGTTGCTGAAATTAACTCCACTGAATCAGCAACAGACGAATCTCTTTAAAGGTAATTAAAGGCAAGATCGAAGCAGACATTTTAGACAGGGATATAAGCAAGAAATTTTTGATCTTTTATCCAAATATAGTGATGTTTTTCTACTAGTACTGGAGCTTTAGGCAAAACGGAAGTCATCGAACATCAAATTCGTTTAAAGGATAAAGACCAGGTCATTTACGTGCCTTCATATCGTCTACCGGCCAAATTTCTGAATGAAATCAATGTTGAGGTAGATAAGATGTTAAAAGAGGTTATTAAGAAATCTAACAGCCCTTATAATTTTCCCTTGATAGTAGTACCAAAAAGGACAAAACCTGGAGGATTTGTGTTGACTTTCACAAAAACAACGACCAAACTATCCCTGATCGTTTCCCAGTACCTTGCACAGATGATATTTTGTCTCTATTAGGACAGAATAAGTTTTACTTCCTTGGACTTACTTAAAGGCTTTCACCAGATACCCTTAGCTAAGGATAGTACCCAGTACACTGCTTTTAGTACAGCTAGAGGTCACTATGAATTCCTACGTATGCCATTTGGGCTACGTTGTGCTCCTATTACGTTCACTAGAATGATCAATATAGTGTTCGGAGATTTACTAGGAATATTCTCCATGCTTATATGGATGATTTAGTTATATTTTCCAACACCTTGGAGGAGCATTTAAGTAAACTAGAAATAGTCCTTCAAAGGTTGAGAGAACATCATCTAAAAGTAAAAATTTCTAAATGTGAGTTTTTAAAGACGAATTAGTCTATTTGGGTTTCATGGTATCTCGGCAAGGTCTTAAAGTAGTCCATGATAAAATCTCTGCTATTAGTAAATTTCCCGTTCCTACAAATGTTAAAGCCATACAGCAATTTCTCGGGGTTTCGGGTTATTATCGTCAGTTTATCCGAGATTATTCAGTAATAGCAGCTCCTTTAACTGATCTCATAAGGAAGGACGTAACTTTCAAATGGGAATCCCAACATCAAATTGCTTTTGATACCTTGAAAGAAAAAATCAGTTCTGCTCCTATTTTAAAGTTTCCCGATTTTACTAAAGAGTTTATTATTGCAACCGACGCATCAGATCAAGGAGTAGGAGGTGTGTTACTCCAGTGGCATGACAATAAGTTTTTCCCCATTGCTTTTTATTCTCGCAAATTAAAAATGTCAGAGAAGAAATATGCAGTAATAGATAAGGAATGCCTCGCCATTGCTAATTCGTTGGTACATTTTAAATATATAATCTATGGGTATAGTGTCAAAGTTCTAACTGATCACAAGCCCCTTACTGACTTTTTTAAAGGTTTCAATCATAGTCCTAAAAGAACTCGGTGGCACATGATTATCCAGGACTTTGGAGCTAAAATTGGATACTTACCCGGTAAAGCAAACGTAATCGCAGATGCGCTATCTCGTAACCCAGTACCAACACACTCAATACCTTTCGCTGATCTAGAAGAAATTCCAATTCCTTCGCAAGCTATGAAAATTGCTATCGAAAATGGTCAATCTTTAGCCCAAGCAACAGAGAATATTACAGATATAGAATGGAATCTAGATTCAGTACGACAAGAACAAATGAAAGATCAGAAATTAAGAGTAATAATAGATGCATTAAATAGGAATCCAGATGATAAGGAATATGTGAAATATACGAATCAATATTTCTTGATTAAGGATAACATTCTATGCCGATCCGTGGCTAGGAGAACCAGGAGTTCAACACAGTTAACTAACGACCAAGTGGTTGTACCTATCACATTAATCCCAATCGTTCTGAAATGGCTTCACAACCATCCTTTGCATGGTCATCCTGGGTTCAAAATAAC
Source organism: Macrobrachium rosenbergii (assembly GCF_040412425.1). NCBI lineage: Eukaryota > Metazoa > Arthropoda > Malacostraca > Decapoda > Palaemonidae > Macrobrachium > Macrobrachium rosenbergii. The sequence goes on from NC_089746.1 coordinate 14,020,233, forward strand.
CTCTCAAAAGGCCAAGTCATTATTTTACTGGTCTACTATGTTAAAAGATATTAGGACATATATTAAAAACTGTGATATATGTTTCCGTCACAAGGGCCATACTAAGAATCCTGTAGGTCTCGGAACTTATCCCGTGCCTAGCAAACCTTTTGAAAGGGTACACCTTGATTTATTGACAGGTTTTACGAGACAGACCGGGGAATAAAACCTCTTGGTTATCATTGACGCCCTTACACGGTATACTGAATTAATACCACTAAAAAGTAAAACAGCCATTGAGTGCGCTAGGAAGTTTTACGAGTGCTATATATGCAGACATGGAATTCCAAATATAATAATCTCTGACTCAGGTGGAGAATTCAATAATCACTTCCCTTAACTCATTGTGCGAAATTCTGCAAATAAAGAAAGTCAATACGATGATATACCATCCTGAATCTAATGGATTGGTAGAACGGGTTAATAGAAAGGTGCTAGACATACTGCGTGTAAACATAGGCGGTATGGACCCAAACTGGGATATTGCAATACCCACGGTGTCCAGTACCTAAATAACAATTATCATACTTCAATCCGTATGTCTCCCCATGAAGCTGTATATGGGATACCTGCTAGGTCACCTTTTCACATATTATCCCCGACATCTAGTTTATCAGATCCGTTGAAGGATATAATAGATGTTAGCCAGTAGATATCAAACACTTTATCAAAACCTCTTACAGGCTCAAGTGTTAATGAAGAATGCACATGATAAAAAAGCTAAGGTCACAAAGCCTTACCAAGAAGGAGATATAGTATATGTACAAGTCTATGTTAGAAAAGGGCTAAATTGGAAATTGTTGCCTAAGTTTGAAGGTCCTTTCATAGTTATAGAAGTTTTAATAGGTAACCGACTTAAAATTCGGAATCAGTCCGATTCAGCGGATGTTCGAACAGTATCTATCTCTCATGTGAGAGCTTAAGACAATGGTTTGTTATGAAAAAGTTAATTATTGTGTGAATTTTTACATCATTTGGATGATGCGATGTTTTTGTTTCATTATTTACAAGTTATTTTCTTTTACAGGCTCCAACATGAAGCTTGTCAAATTATACCATGCACTATTCCTCTCAATGTTTATCGTAGCTGGGAAGAGTTCTGAAATAACTTTACATCATGGTTCTATAGTAGAGAAATGAATAATTTTTTTTCTAACTGGCAGTAATATAGTTTTAGAAGTCAATATGAACGCCATTTTACTAGCGAAAATGAAGTAATAACTTTGAAATCAGAATTGACTCTTTTTATCAATCTCTGGCAGACTTGCATAAATCATTCTTAGCTAGCAGTGATCCAACGTCGCCGAATCAAGTCAGTGACACAATTAATATGCTTTTCTGGGAATTAAGGAATAAAACAAGCGAAGCTGAAATCTTGGCTCGTGATTTGCTAATGTGGTCAATACCTCATGACGTTACAGAAAGGCGTAACCCACTTGTTCTAGCGGCATTAAATTTGGTTGGTTCCGTAGCAGGTCTTGGGTTAGGGATTTCAAATCGTTTAAAACTTCGTGATCACGGGGTTAAAATCGAAAATCTGGAACATCAACAAGAGGTATTAGCAGGAGAACTAAACAAACAAATTCAAGCTTTGAACAGCGTAATCAGTAAAGTAAATGAACAGTCACGACGTTTCAATCAGATTCATGACACTCAAGTTTTGTTAGCAACTTTGATGTATTATCACGCTAAAATTAATCATGTATACTCGAGAGTTTCAAGCTTTATCGAAAAATCAAAAGATTACGTGGAAGCTATAACACTTGCTGCTAAAGGCGTGTTGTCTCCTCATTTGTTACCGATTAAAGATCTTACTCAGATTATCAATAATGCTCACGATAAAATGCGCTATGTTCCAGTAGTAGACTTCCATAAAGTTGAATTTTATTACAGCTTGATTACAGTTAAAGTTGACCTTGATAAGATCGTAATCGACATTCCTTTCAACCCATCAGACGCGTGGAAAGCGTATAAAATTTCGCCTTTTCCACGTATGTATCTAACGTCTCGACACCTATTATTAATAATCTGTCAGCTCTAGTATTGGTTTCCGCCAATAAGAAGCTTTACGGTAGTCCGAGACCAAGCACTGTTAAATGATTGCCATGATGTTATGAATAATGTAGTGTGCAGGATCGATTTGTTTGAATTCTTAAACATTACGTCATTGAATTCATGCGAATGGACTTGGTACTTAACAGAACCTCTCCCCATACACATGAACATTGTTTGGCTGGTTTAGTACGGTATCGTGACAATCAGTTTCGTCACAGGCTCGTGAATGGCACGTCATTCGTCTTCTCTGCAGAACCATACATCGTCACTTGCCCAGATGGTACTAGGACAACAGGACACATGTTCATCGTTAATGATGGCTGCACTGCAACAACGTCGTCACTCTTCATCCGAGCTAGCACATCCATCACCCGTGGGCGCAACTTCTTCATCAACACATCGTGGGAAACACTAGGCTGCAAGGTCTAACAATTCCCTACAGCAGGCCCATCGAAAACGCTATTGCATCATTAGACTTGCTGTCTCCTGCGAGCCATTCTTCTGATCACCATGATTTTCTTCTCCTCTACACATTAATTGCCGTTGGTATGTTCCTGGGAGCCGTAGGCGTAATCGTCAGCGTAATGTTTTGGAAAAAAGCACGAGAGATGAAGGAGACCATTGCGAAATCTGCTGTTTCTCAAAGGTCAACGTTGGACTGGCGCAATTATATGTTCGAGTTCAGTAATGAAATTACTGGCCATTTTTCATTAAAGCTCGAGTACACAGAGAAAGACTGAAAAGGTTCTATTTTCGTTGGTAATATATGTGAGGAAGAGCTGAACATTTCTGGTGTTATCATTTATCTACATTTATTTCTTTAATAACCTATACTACATATGTATGTATCGATTGCGTGTAGTAGCATGTTGTTCATTCAACATTTTGCATTTTGGTTGTCCATACTGATTAATCTATCAGGATAACTGTTTGTTTATATAAACCTACCATATGGTTATTACCTTTGGATACATTTTTAAGCATTGATTTCAATCTCTATCATTGCAAGTGTATTCATATATTCTGTGCACAAATGTTTTTACTTCGTATACGGATTGCATTATCATTTCTGAATTGCATTATCATTTCAGGATTGCATTATCATTTCAGGATTGCATTATCATTTCTGAATTGCATTGTTGTGTTTGATTTATCCGGATTACATTACATTGCATTATCTATATATGATTTATATGTTAATCATTAGCATTGTCAGTATAATCAATATTTGAGTTATATAACTTACCTTTTTTTTCTCACTTTGCTACGTTTTAGTAAGACTTGTGTTCACAAATATGCAACATATTTCAGTATTTGCTGTCTTCAGTAATTACTACATGTCTCATTCACATTTTGAGTATAATGATATTTGGAAGCGTATATTTTCTTTTGCTTTCTAAGAATTTATGCTTAGCTAGTGAATGCCTATTTTGATGATTTCGTTCCTATTGTGTTTTACGTGGCCGAGCAAATGTCATATTTCATTTATGCCACATTTAAAGAAAAACTACGTTTCTTAGTAAATCTAAGATAATTCCCAATTTGTATATCTGTACTGATCATGAAAAGGAAGGCTATTGTGAAATCTCCGTTTGGTCAAACCAGACGCAGACGTCATCAATAAGTACCTGTGTAGTGCTTTAAGACAGTGCGTCATCATACATTAGCATCAGTTTGCATAAACTCAGCGTTCTCCTTTTGCTCAGAGCTGGAGGCAAAAGTCACGTAGCCGTGGGAAGTCCTTGGGAACGAGGTCATATGTTTGTTCGTGTGTGCATCTTAGTCTTGCTATGTAAAAGTGTGACAGCTTAGAGATTAGATCGACATGGGGAGATCATCCCCGTACAGACCAATTGTATTCTTTGTAAATAAGTCTTTATACGAAATACAAGAAAAACCACTATGGAGTTTGTCTGAAATCCTGCAGAACATTGGTCTGATCTTCCAAAACAGTCTTATTCTACAGCCATGAAGAAACTGAAGATGTCATAACCAAACTCTGACTGAGTTCCAAACACAGTCCTTATAACCAAACACCTGGAGGAATTTCTGATGAAATACCTTCATACAACATATATAAAAAACATGAAGGTGTGGCCTTAGGCCTCCGATGTTAAGGAGGTGGCGTTTCTTAAGAAGGAGGAGATTGACCAAATTCCTAGTGGTTTTGGCCTCATTAGCTCCCGTTTGGCGATGGATCTGGCGGTCGCGTTTCTTGAGTCATCTTCTTCAAAAGGGTCCGAGGATTAAGGTGTCAATGGCGTCCGATTTCCAATGTCCTCCTGACAGGTTCATATTGTTGGTTTGATTGATGATAGCAGATTCCAGCATCTTTCTTTTGTACGGACAGCTACTCTTGAAAACCAACTCCGCCCCACTCCAGTTAATGACATGCCCTGTATTTTCCTACATATTAGAAATACAGGGCATGTCATTAACTGAGTGAGGCTCCAAGAGTTGGTTTTCAAGTGATCAAATGTCCGTACAAAAGAAAGATGCTGGAATCTGCAATCATCAATCAAACCAACAATATGAACCTGTCAGGAGGACATTGAAATCGGACGCCATTGACACCTTTAATCTCGGACCCTTTTGAAGAAGATGACCCAAGAAACGCGACCGCCAGATCCATCGCCAAACGGGAAGCTAATGAGGCCAAAACCACTAGGAATTTGGTCAATCTCTCCTTCTTAAGAAACGCCACCTCCTTAACATCGGAGGCCTAAGGCCACACCTTCATGTTTTTGTATATATACCATTGTAACTTTCCACCTGTCCATATTCTACCAGTGAACAGGGGCACAGAAACAAGTGCCCGAAATATATGGTTTCAACGTTTAAATAGTGTTTTATGGGCCTTCTTATTTTCATATATATATATATATATATATATATATATATATATATATATATATATATATATATATATATATATATATATATATATATATATATATATATATATATATATATATATACAAAAAAATGGAATTTAAACTATTTTCCAATCTTCTGCCAATATATATTAAAAGGCTAAAATGGACTTTTTAAAGCTATTAGCTATTTTCCAATCTTCTGTGAATATATATAAAAATTTTAAAATGGATTTTAAGCTATTTTCCAATCTTGTGTAAATATAATATATATATAAAAGGACAGATGGACTTTATATATATATATATATATATATATATATATATATATATATATATATATATATATATATATATATATATATATATATATATATAAATATATATATATATATATATATATATATATATATATATATATAATGTGTATTTATATAATTGCTGAAGATTGGAAAATTGCTTAAAAAAGTGAATTTTAGCCAATTTGTATACATTTGCAGAAGTTTTGGCCGCTGCATAAGAGTGGGTTTGCCGAGGGAACGAAAGGGTTGCAAAATCCAGTACAGGGACTCGCTCTAGGGCAGCCCGGAACGATAACCAGAAATTTTTCAAACTACAGCAAAGAACAGCTGTAGATATTAACACACAGGGTTTGCACAACCGTCTCCAACTTTCAAGATACTTGGTATTTTTGTACTGCTCTTGTGTCGAGTTTCTCCATTTTTTATTTATTTGCCATCAACCATTGCTCGAAAATACTGGTCTTTCGTTCGTATTTACCTCTAACAGCTGCTGTTTCTCTCTTGCTGTACGTACAGCGTCCGTTATTCTCCGTGCATATCAGCTGTTCTTCTGCAGCTCCGTTATCTCATGTCCCTAGTCTTCTTTAACCCTTTATCTGCATCGTTCTATTCCTTCCTTGGGTTTCATTGACACTTGTGTTTATGATACCGGTTTCAGTGACACTAGTGTTTATGACACCGGTTTCAGTGGCACTTGTGTTTATGACACCGGTTTCAGTGACACTTGTATTTATGGCACTGGTTTCATTGATACTTGTGTTTATGACAGTGGTTTCACTGATACTTGTGTTTACGACACCGGTTTCATTGACACTTGTGTTTATGATACTCCGTGACACTAATGTTTATGACACCGGTTTCAGTGACACTTGTGTTTATGACACCGGTTTCAGTTACACTTCTGTTTATGACACTGGTTTCATTGATACTTGTGTTTATGACACCGCTTTCAGTGACACTTGTGTTTATGACACCGGTTTCAGTGACACTTGTGTTTATGATACCAGTTTCGGTGACACTTGTGTTTATGACACCGGTTTCAGAGGCACTTGTGTTTATGACACTGGTTTCATTGATACTTGTGTTTATGACACCGGTTTCTGTGACACTTGTGTTCATGACACCGGTTTTAGTGGCGCTTGTGTTTATGACACCGGTTTCAGTTACACTTGTGTTTATGACACTGGTTTCATTGATACTTGTGTTTATGACACCAGTTTCAGTGACACTTGTGTTTATGACACCGGTTTCAGTGGCACTTGTGTTTATGACACCAGTTTCATTGATACTTGTGTTTATGACGCCGGTTTCTGTGACACTTGTGTTCATGACACCGGTTTCAGTGACGCTTGTGTTTATGACACCGGTTTCAGTTACACTTGTTTATGACATTGGTTTCATTGATACTTGTGTTTATGACACCAGTTTCAGTGACATTTGTGTTTATGACACCGGTTTCAGTGACACTTGTGTTTATGATACCAGTTTCAGTGACACTTGTGTTTATGACACTGGTTTCAGTGGCACTTGTGTTTATGACACCATTTTCATTGATACTTGTGTTTATGACGCCGGTTTCTGTGACACTTGTGTTTATGACACCGGTTTCATTGACACTTGTAATCATGAAGCCAGAAAACACCTGATAAGTCAATTAATTTCATTTCTCTCCCTTATTACGTCCAACAGTTGT
>NC_089746.1:14037194-14109694 GCF_040412425.1 Macrobrachium rosenbergii
GCCCTATCTTCCTGCAAGCCAAACTGTCCAGGATAACAACACACAAGCAAGCCCACCCATGTCACTAAATAGATAAGCCTAATTGCAAATAAGTGGAAATTATTCTATGTTTGCATACACACACATACAGTATATATATATATATATATATATATATATATATATATATATATATATATATATATAATATATATATATATATATAATTCTGATTACAATGCCTTTTTAACATAATTATTGCGTTTCAGTTTTTATCCTTGTATTCTCTGATATTTCTGGTCATTTGTACAATATTTTTCTGTATGGGTCGTGGGAATGATGACATAGTAAAATCTGGCCACGACAGAAAAAGTTTGAAGAACCCTGCTCTAGTGGTATACAAAAAGGAAGCTTTAAAATGATGAATTTTTCTCTCAAATATCTTCAAGATTCATTCTAACATTATAAGAAACCTCTTATATTTTATATCACCCCGGAATAAATGGATATCTAATAATAATAATAATAATAATAATAATAATAATAATAATAATAATAATAATAATAATAATCCCTAACTATGAATAAGACCGTTAACAATTACAAGAAATTATTCAGTGATATAACGGAATCCTGGCTTGTTTATCCATTACATAACGGTATTACGCAAAGCTGTCCTTATGTAATAATATATTATTCAGCCTATAATAACTGCATTTATATATATATATATATATATATATATATATATATATATATATATATATATATATATATATATATAAATAAATATAAATATTTCAGGCAGCTGATATCATTGAGACTTATAACTTGTAATTCAATGTAAAGGGATTATTCAATTAGCCTTTAAGAACACAATATAAATCTGTACACCGCTTAGGGATATCATATTGATAACATTGATGTGTATCGTATGTTTCGTTAAAACACAAAACTCAATCTCCCTCTTAAGAGATTTCGATGCAAAACGAAAATAAAACTATATACATATATACATACAGTATATATATATATATATATATATATATATATATATATATATATATATATATATATATATATATATATATATATATATATATATATATATATATATATATATATATATATATATATATATATATATATATATATATATATATATATCCATATAGAAAAATATATTTTATACATATAACCTGATTCACATATATATACGTAAATAAATATATACACATACTAATATATATATATGCTATATGTATATATATATCAATGAATATGGAATCATATAATTTGATGATATTCACCCCACCATATATTTACTGGTATCACATCACCGTGATTCATATTCAATCAGTGCTTCAAACGTCCTTTAATATCAATTCGCTCCTTTCGAAATAATATATTTTCATATATGTTACCGAGGGGAATTTTTAGTTGATAATAAGTTCATCTCATCTTGATCGAACAACCCAAGAACTCAGACTACAAATCAGCAGCAAGTATAAGTTGTATCCTTCCCTTCTACAAGTTCCATTGTTTGTATTTAGCGTTATTCACCCACCTCTGCCATGCTCCTAGTCACTTTGCGACCAACTTATGACTTTTATCACATCACCGTGATTCATATTCAATGAGCTCTCAAACGTCCTTTAATATCAACTCTGCCACTATATAGTTTAATAATAAGTTCGTCGTCTTCAGGAACACTCTGACTTTTCTGAGTCTGAGGTTCAAGAACACCTTCCCCATCCAAATCGCGTCTTTTGGGAAATCTCTTCATTACTAACACTAAGTGCGTTTACTTCAGCCATTTATGACTTTTTATCAATCAGCTCCAATCAGTAAGCTCAAAGATATCCTTCACTTGATCCTTCTGGTGCAGGTAAATTGATAATAGTTTCATCATCTCGTCTCGACCAGCGAAGACAAGAACTCAGGACTTATCTTTTAACATACTCCAGCAAGTGAGTATAAGTGGATATCGTCTTCCAACAAATGGAAACTCAGGTGTTTGTATTTGGTTTCACCCACTTCTCTAAATCGAACCCACGTAAGACTGAACCATATCATGACTTTTTTATCACATTACAGTGATCACTATTCAATCAGGACAAAACGTCACTTTAATACAAATCTACCTCGGAAATAATATATTTTCATATATGTTACCCAATTTTTAGTTGATAATAACATGCACACCTTCAACAACTAGTCAGGACTACAGTGGAAATTTTAACCCATTCCAGCAAGTGAGGTATAAGTGGATACCAATTCCCACAAATCGACAGGTGTTTGTATTTAGGACGATATTCACCCACCTGGAGTTCTTGTCCTCGCTGGTTCAAGCCCACAAGATAACTGATTATCAACTAAAAATTCCTTGAACATATATGAAAATATATTATTTCCAACTGTAGGGTGAACACCATGAACTACCACAATGTGGTTACTCCCCGTGATCATAATACCTTGATGTGGTAAAAAAGTCCTTGACTGAGTTGCCAAACGCATGCCTTCATGGATATATGGTGAAAAACCTCCAAATACAAACCCTCACGGACTGCTTGTAGGTTACATTTCCACTAGTTGCCAAACACTCAGCTTGTTTAGTCTCAGTCTCCCCAACTGTCTCAGGTAGGAACTATGAAGAAAACAAACTTGTTATCAACTAAAATTCCTTCTTGGAGACAAAAGGAAGAAATAGAAATATTGCTATGCTCCCCACACTGCTCTTCATAGTTTATTTTCCTTTAGATTGAATATGAATCACGGTGATGACCAAAAAGCTTGGTCTGCTGTTGTGTCTGATAATAATCTTGACTGTTAGTGTCCTAATCTTCCGAACTTCGCAAATACAACATTAATCTTCTGTATCTGTCTTGAGAAACTGGATGATCCACTTTAACATTCGATTGCTGAGGGGTATTGCCTGTCTTTTCACTGGCATTGCCACAAAAGGATTCTTATCAACTGTAATGTTCCTGAAATTTGGATAAGACCTACAACCTGTGCGTTGCTGGTTCTGTACTTGACATTATAATTCCTTCTGATAAAAATGATATTATAGTCTTCACTCAATGTAGCAGCTTGGCAAGTATCTTAACCTCTCTTTCTCTTGAATAGGCTCTTTGTGTTCAGGAATTCCACTTAAGATATTGCTCTAAGACTTAAAACTCCTCCAGTTCGTCCATAGATTTAACTTTGGTTCGAGCCTCCAACCATCGTTTGAAACATCTTGCTTTGTAACATAATGAAAAATATTCATCTTGTCATCCTTTCTCAAAGATCTGAATCTCTCACTTTAATATTCAGGGTCATCTGGTAAAAAAGTCATATTATGTCTGAGTATCTTGTACTCTTTACATGCTGATAAGGCTAAATATCGCACTTCTTCCACCTTTACCAATTTGAACACTCTGTAGGAAGACGATATCCACTTATACCTCATTTATGGCTTTAAAATGCGCCATCAGTAGTCCTGAGTTCTTGTTTTTCAAAAAACTCATCGAGGACGACTCCTTATTATCAACTAAAAATTTCTGCACTCTTAACATATATGAAAAAGGCTATTATTTCCGAACCTTGGATTGGATATTAAAGGACGTTTGTAGCTTACAGATTATATATATATATATATATATATATATATATATATATATATATATATATTATATATATTGCTATTATCTATTTATTATATATATATATTATCTTTTATTTTTATATATTTATATAAATATATATATATATATATTATGTATATATATTCTATATTATATAGCCTATATATTCACATTATAATACATATTATAAATATATTCTATATATAGCTTTATTTTCTTTCTTTCCTTTGCATTTATATATATATATATATATATAAAAATATATATATATATATATATATATATATATATATATATATCTATTTATATATCCATATATATATATATATATATATATATATATATATTGTGAAATCAGTCCAGAAAAATATTTCATAACCTGATTCCCACTGTCCAGACTCAGTCCACTGCTACCACTTGCTTCCTCAATGGATATGGAATCAAAATTGGATGATATTCACCCTTGGCATTTACTGGTATATCTGCAGGTCGATGCTTCCTCATTAGCAATCCTTCTTTTCAATAATAACAGGTAGGAGTTTGTTGCATCTCTTCTTGATCAACAACCCTGAAGAACAAATCAGCTAACATTGTATTCTTCTTCTGCAGTTCCATTAGCTTCTCTCTAGTCATTTGACCAACTTCAAGGGCTGAGCTCTCAATATTTGCTAACTCTGCCACTGTAGTTTCACTACTATCTTCAGGAACACTCTGACTACTCTGAGTCTCTTCAAGAACACCATGATCCTCGTCTTCTTGGGAAACCTCTTCATTACTAACACTAAGGGCAACTTCACTTTCCTGGAACAGCTCTTCTAAGCTCAAAGATCCTTCACTTGATCCTTCTGGCGCAGGTAAATCCTCAGTTTCTTCACTTGCAGATGTAGTTATCTTCATACTCCTGGTAGTTACAAAACTTGGAAACAGGTGGGGGTTTTTCTTCTCTAAATCGACTGTAAGACTGAACCTCAGCGGTTTGTCTGTCACTGAAGGACAAGGAACAAATGGTACACCACCTACTTCATTACCCAGTAAAACATGCACACCTTCAACAACTAGTGAGTCCTTTACAGCAAAATCAACATTCCCTGTCACCAATTCACACGACAGGTGCAAACGGCATATAGGAGTTACCTCTTCCCCTCCTGTACCCTTCAAAATAACTGAATCTCCGGTGAAATTCTTCTCCAACTGTGGGTGAACACTACGAACTACCACACTGTGGTTACTCCCCTTATCACGTTCCTTGACTGGTACCTTGACTGAGTTGGCAGCATGCCTTCACAGATATATGGCTTAAAAGCCTCCAAGCTGCTCAGCCACTCACTGCTTGAGGTTACATTTCCACTGGTTGCTAAACACTCAGCTTGTTTAGACTCAGTCTCCCCAACTGTCTCAGGTAGGAACTATGAAGAAAACAAAAGGGAGGTACCACCAGCCTTCTTGGAGACAAAAGGAAGAAATAGAAATACTGCTATGCTCCCCCACACTGCTCTTCATAGTTTATTTCGCCTGGTTACCTTTAACAACTTGACCAACTGGCTTGGTCTGCTGTTGTGTCTGATAATAATCTTGACTGTAGTGTCCTAATCTTCCGAACTTGAAGCAGACAACATTAGTCTTCTGTATCTGTCTTGAGAAACTGGATGATGAGGATTTAACATTCGATTGCTGAGGGGTATTGCCTGTCTTTGCACTGGCATTGCCACTAAAAGGATTCTCAGTTGTAATGTTCCTGAAATTTGGATAAGACCTACAACCTGTGCGTTGCTGGTTCTGGTACTTGACATTATAATTCTTTCTGCTACAAATGATATTACAGTCTTCACTCAATGTAGCAGCTTTGTCAAGTTTCTCAACCTCTCTCTTTCTCTCTCTTAAATAGGCTCTTATGTGTTCAGGAATTCCCTTAAGATATTGCGCTAAGACTACAAACTCCTCAAGTTCATCCATAGATTTAACTTTAGCAGCCTCCAACCATCGTTTGAAACATCTTGCTTTGTAGGCATAATCCAAGAAAGTCATCTTGTCACCCTTTCTCAAAGATCTGAATGTCTCACTTTAATGTTCAGGGGTCATCTGGTAAACTTGTAGCACATTATGTCTGAGTATCTTGTACTCTTTACAGCTGATAAGGCTAAATAGGCACTTCTTCCTTTACCAATGAGAACACTCTGTAACAAGACTGACCATTTATCTTCTGGCCATCCCATACCTGAAGCTACTTTTTCAAAAAACTCATCGGGAACTCCTTCAGTAAACTTTGGAATTAATTTCTGCACTCTTACAACATCAAATACAGGCTCTTGAGAACCTTGGATAGGGTTAGGCGGTGTTACAGGTAAGGTGGGTCGAGCTTTTATTAACTCCATCTCCCTTTCATGTCTTACTCTTTCTCTTTCTTCTTCTGCTTCTCTTTCTTTTCTTTCCCTTGTCTCTGTCATCTCTTTTTCTTTCTGTCTGCATTTTCTCTTTCAGCCTGCATCTTCAGCTTAATCAAACTTTCCTCTGCTTCTATACGCCACTTTTCTCTTTCTTTCCCTCTTGCTTATTTATAAACTCTGCCTCAGCTGCATTCAACAACTCCTGTGCCTCTCCTAACTCTTCAACTATTTAACCAGAGTCCATCAATGCTTCGATTGCAATACATCTGATCTGTGCCTTAATCATACCACTAGGCACATTACCCCCACATGCCACTGCTAAAGCAGTCCACTGTGCCTTGGTCAGGTTGGATTCAGGTAACTCTTGGATGGATGGAGCTGCTAAAAACTTCTGAACATTGAACAGAGCCAATTTCTCCAAGTTACTCAACTAAATAATTCACAATACAATGCATAAATAATTATGTGGTCACTCTCCTATCAAAATATATCCCTAACACCAACAGTATAAACCATAAACCAGAGTTATATTTTGTTTTGTTCCAGGGTCTTGACACCAAAAATGTCTATTGTCACGATGTGTTCCAAGTACCTGGTTATTGCACAACTAATCACAGAATTCAAAAATTTACCTCACTTCAGCCACATACCTGAACTCTCATAACAATAAAATTACGACTGAGTACTCTAAAGGTAACAGTGATTGTTAAAAAGTTCATTAATCATGTGAAAATCAAACTAAGTTTATCAAAACAAGTGTGGAGGTATCAACAATTAAACAAGAAATATACTAGAGTAAAAGGGCATCACTCCATCAAACAACTTTAACTGTTTCCCTGGTCTTAATTCACTTCAGCAAAACAAAAGGAACAAAACATGTTTATCACTTTGCATTATGCACACAATTAACCCTATTCAATGGTGGTCAATAAATGAAACAGTTTTTAAAACCATTAAATACAAAAAACTATAATTAGAATTCTCAATCTGGAAAAATTTACTATTACTTAAAAACAAAACAAAATTCAATTAATCCTAGAGTTAAATTATTAAACAAAACTAAATCACAAAACTTTAATTTATCAAGATATTAAATTAATCAAGCAAAATTTAAACTATCAAGAATTACTCAAGATTTGAAAATAAAATCTTAGTAAATGAAAATTAAATCATGTATGCAATGTTAAATTATCAAGAAATATTTAAAATGCCAAGTAAATAAATGTTAAATCACCAATATATAAAATGTGAAAAATCAAGAGATTGCAAGCACAATAACACAAAAACTACGCAAAAGATTTACCAATAATAATTTCACTAAGGCAAAATTTCCCTAATATGCCTTATTATGCTATGGTAATAATAAGTAAAATTCACTTTACCTTACAGAAGCTTGTGAAAACTTTTGCAAAATCACTTGAAATGCAGCTGCTTTAGATTCACAAAACACACTTTTTTGTATGGCGCCGTTACCAAATATATACACTTTTCCTACATTCAGATCTCAAAAGCTAAGTTTAATATTAATGACCAAAAATATTTTACATTAAAGGTTCTTTCTTTTGAAGAGAGAGAGAGAGAGAGAGAGAGAGAGAGAGAGAGAGAGAGAGAGAGAGAGAGAGAGAACCAACACTAACAGTCTCTGAAATCAGAATGAACAAACTTTAGGATTCCAGTAGGAAATGAAACAATCAGATGACGTCATTAAGGCATTTTGGGAACGAGATACAAGAGAAAATTCTAGAAGAGAAAAATGATTTAATGCAATCGGGACAATACATGATCAGAGCAATGCAGTCTTAAACATGACACAATTGCCACGTGCTTCAGTGCAACACTTGTTCATATTTCTCAGAAGGTACACATCTGTAACAAAAAATCGTATGGAACACATATAACATTGCGAAATCATTTGTCTTCTTCTCATATGGGACAAAGCCTTTACAGAAATCATAACACTGGCTCAATTGCTATTACTGACCTGTCAACCCATGAATCAAAACAAAGAGCTCGCATATCTTAACTGATGACATGGCACATCTGGTCTAAAACTCTAATTTCTCTCTCCCACTACTACGTTATTATCAAGAAAGATATTATTAATTCTAAATTACATTGCTAAGTTATCTAAATCATTAACTCCTTTGAGATCTGACATTACATTACATTTGATATTTCAACAATTATCATTATTACACATAACACATGATAAATAGAAGAGTAAATATATCAAAACTATAGGATGATATACATATTATAAGGCAACATCATGAATATATATATATATATATATATATATATATATATATATATATATATATATATATATATATATATATATATATATATATAATATATATAATTGCAAATATAATCATTATAAAGGCTGAAATTAATAATTTCTAAAACACTAGATCATTATACAAGACAACCCTCGATAAGATCCATCCGTCACATGAAATCATGTTTCTATTTTCAACCCACAATTCTATCCACTGAAATAAAAATGATTAAATAAAATATTTGAGAGAGAGAAAACAGAGAAATCATCCGCTGAATTGTAAAAGTCACAACGAAATACGAGCGAATTAAAAGCTGGTGCTAGATATTATGTCTGAGCACCACAACAAATTGAATTGAATTAAATATAAAATTTAGGCCAAAAGTCATGCACTGGGACCTATGAGGTCATTTATTGCTGAAGCGGAAATTGACGGTAAAAGGTCTGAAAGATGTAACAGGAAGAAAACCTCGCAGTTGCACTATAAATCAATTGTTAGGAGAGAGTGGAAAGTAAGATGGAAGAAAGAGAATATGAAAGGATACAGTAAAAGGGAACGAAAGGGGTTGCAGCTAGGGGCCGAAGGCACTCTGCAAAGATCATTAAGTAATGCCTACAGTGCACCGCATGAGGTGCACTGACGGCACTACCCCTCCTACGGAGACACTGCAAATGAGCCGAGGGAATTATTACGATTTCGTTGGAACGTTCAGCGTTCGTCACTCCTGTCGTATTTTTCGTCCGTATTCGTGTAATTAGTAATTTGTCAACTGAGAGAGATAAAAAAAAAACAAGTAAAAAAATGGGCCAAAGTGTCTTCGACGCAATCGAGTTTTCTGTATAGCGTAAAATGCTGTATGTAACTTTCAGCCGCGGCCCATGAAACTCAGCCATGGTCCGGTGGTGGCCTCAGCCACGGCCCATAAAACTTAGCCGCGGCCCATGCAACTTTCACCCACGGTCAGATGGTGGCCTGTGTTGTTGGTACCAATAGAGGTTCCAGAAGTACGATTATGGATAATTTAACCTTAATTAAAATAAAAAAAAAACTACTGAGGCTGCAATTTGGTAAGTTTGATGATTGGAGGGTGGATGATCAACATACCAATTTGCAGTCCTCTAGCCTCAGTAGTTTTTAAGCTCTGAGGGCGGACAGAAAAAGTGCGGATGGACAAACAAGGCCGTCGCAATAGTTCTCTTTTACAGAAAACTAAAAATCAATTATCCTACGACATCCTAAATTATAGATCGTGTCCTGCTTAAGAACGTAAGGGTAATCATTATTTTTCCAAAATGACTTCTGTTCATTTCTAAAATTGGGGTTTAGAGGCTTAAGCTAAAATAATGTAAGGTCTGTTAACATTTTTACACTTAACGATGTCAAGCATACAAATAGAGGGTTTAATCTTCTTTCTTAACGTGGACAAAGTCTGAGTAAGTTGCAACATCAAGAAGTGAATTGAATATAGAATTTAGGCCAAAGGACCCATGAGGTCATTCAGCGCTGAAAAGGTAGTTGACAATAAAAGGTCTGAAAGGCGTAACAGGAGGAAAACCTCGCAGTCGCGCTATGAATCAATTGTTATGACAGGGTTGAGGAGAGTAAGATGGAAGAAAGAGAATATGAAAGGAGGTACATGCAATATAAAGAGCAGCTATTGACAATTATTTCACGACGTTTGAGTGCGTTTAAGAAAACTCAAACTGTTACCAAACGGTGACAGGTGGAGTTACCGGTTTTCTTTACCAACAGAGTACGACGCGTTTCAGGGGGAACCTAAAACAATATTATTAACAACTTTACAAAAGAAGGTCATTAACTGGTAACAGGTACACCGGGTAGATTTTCAACAGAAGGTTATTTTTCTGCTCTTAATCTCGACTCCTTTATTTTTATTCTGCCCTGTAAATAAATCACACAGAAAGCACAAAATGCGATAATATATAAATCCAGAAAGCGTTGAACTCGCACCGAGACTCTTAACAGACGAGAGAGAGAGAGAGAGAGAGAGAGAGAGAGAGAGAGAGAGAGTACTGGCATATAGCTTATTTTGAACTGGAAAAGAGAGAGAGAGAGAGAGAGAGAGAGAGAGAGAGAGAGAGAGAGAGAGAGAGAGAGAGAGAAACACTGGCATATAGCTCATTTTGCACTGGAAAAGAGAGAGAGAGAGAGAGAGAGAGAGAGAGAGAGAGAGAGAGAGACAGACAGACCTGAACTGCACTGCACGAAAATATAGATAAAAATCGATCAATATTAATCAGAAAAGACATATATTCTTCGCCATACATTAAAGCAGCAGAAGACTTGAAGCGTCACCGAAACTAGGTTGAATTGAAAGTAGTCTTGCAACCCGATAATCAATTTTCATGGCTGCATTGAACGGCATTAACGCTCACTGAAAATTCGAACGACCTTAAAGATAAAAATTACTTTGCAGCCTGACGCGAGATGGACACACTTCAATTAACAGGAAATATGATCTAAATGGCGAGGGTTGATCACTCTCCGATATCGCGCTGCGCTTTCCCCGATATCGATAACTTATAATTGCCCTCTTATGACGCTGCAGAGCCATTTCTCACATTGAGTCGCATCAAGATGTGTTGTTGAGAGGGCTGCAGACACAGACACACACACACACACATCAGGTTTTACTTTTGTTTTTGTCTATTCTGCTTGTTTATACATGGCATGCACTACTTTGCGCCTGCGTTGTTAGACGCTTAAACGTACGTAAAATGTATGTATATATGTGTGTATATGTGTGTATATGTATATATATATATATATATATATATATATATATATATATATATATATATATATATATATATATATATATATATATATATATATATATATATATATATATATATATATATACATATATATGCATATCATATCCATCTCAGTAAATACTTATTGGAATTTGGTTCAGAATTCTGGGTCATTACCCTCTCTCTCTCTCTCTCTCTGTATATATATAATCACATATATATATATATATATATATATATATATATATATATATATAGATAGAGAGAGAGAGAGAGAGAGAGAGAGAGAGAGAGAGAGAGAGAGAGAGAGAGAGAGAATTGTGAACCAAATTCCAGTAAGTCTTTAAGAAAGAGGTATCTCCCTTTCCTTGCAGTGGCCGTTTGTCCGCTCGTAGAGAGAGAGAGAGAGAGAGAGAGAGAGAGCGCAACCCTCCCTAGTGTTGATGTTTACGAGGTCAGAGTATTTCCTTTTCCATCCTCTCCGAAATATGATGAGGAATTTGTCTCGTCTAAATAAAGTCCATTTTGTTCTGAGTTAATAGACAACAGATTATCTAAAATTAAGTTATTAATGCTGTTATCTTCAAGACGATTACCATTATTATTATTATTATTATTATTATTATTATTATTATTCAGAAGATGAACCCTATACTTATGGAATAAGCCCACAGGGACCACAGACTTGACATTCAAGCTTCCAAAAAATGTTGTTGTTTTTATTATTATTATTATTATTAATCACAGATGAAACCCTATGTGGGTAAGCCTTCCCTGTTAAAAGTGACTGCCATAGATCCTTATCTTATAGGTGCAGCTTCAAAGATGAAAATCCTTGCTGGAGGCAGACAACCAGCAAAGGAGGAAACCAAAAGAGAAAGTGGCCGGAACATACCTATTGAACATGTGCCGGACGCCATGACACCTGGAAAGGTGACCTCTCCACAAGGCTTGGCTGGACAGCCACCACATATGCGTGGCCTATAGGAAACGAAGCGGGCACTGACTTCAACACCATCTACAATGATGCCAAGGCGTAATCCCTGACATTATACCCGTATATGAACCAGCAATTCAGGGAGAGAAGTGCTCACAACTTCACAGAGGACGGTTGTCCTCACTTTTGCCTGTCTCTTGTACCCTCCACGTGTTCGACCTCGAGGCTCGAACCAGTGCACTTTTGTAAGTGGCATCCCTTCATTTTCCTCCCTCCACCGCCGACGCCCTATTGGACGAGGACACCGTCATCCTGACGAAGGTAATGTACCAGAATAATGTTTCTTTTAGTCAGTCACGATCCTGTTATTCCTCAGCCTGATTTATTTTCTATTTCAATGTGAGATCACCTTCAGTAAATTTGTGCTGAAGTGTGAAGTGTTAACGTAATTGTGCATTTAGTGTTTGAACTATGTTAATTGGCACCATTTGTGCGCTCCCTCAGTTCCCTTTGAGTACACTATTATTTTTGCAAGTAACTGTCTTGCATCTCATTGCAGATCGGCCTTGGCTGTGGAACCAATCTCATGTGCATTGGCCTTATGCCGACCCTTACTCTACCCCTCTGCGATGCTCCTGTTATGAAGACATCATCGACGTAGAATATTTCTTCTGCGTAGGATTCATTCATTTAACAGGACCTTATCATTACCTGGCCCGTAATTCGTCATTCTTCTGATCTGTATTTATTATATAAATAAATATAATTAAGTGAACCCTTTGAGTTTGCATGATTTTTCCCTCACAGATCTGCCTTAACCAGTCTTATTAGTCAGATTTTAATTAAAATACAGTAGTTTTCTTGGTAATGCAAAGAACTCCCTGTGATCATCCGCTGCAGCCTAGAATCCAATAAGTATCTAAGGCAGAATCATACCATTGGCGACCTAAGCCAGATTCTATAGTTGCTCTGCAAGATCTCTGCAGTTGCGACTTATCAGCTGAACATCGAGTGCTCATGCTGGTCGCGGATTAGAGACGACCCTGGGAGCATACCCCTCCCTTTTCAAGCACATGAGAAGAGGCAGTGCCACAGCGTAAGTACAAGTGTCAATAAACTTTGTTTATGTTTGTGCTATGTGCGAAAAGTGACTGCAGTCAGTTAGGCATTGATAGACCACGTGCATGCCCAATTTAGTTCATGAGAAGAGAGAGCGCACTAACCACTCCACGAAGATCTAACGTTGGTAAATATTTTGTTTCCTACAAATAAAGAAGTAAAAAATGCACCGAATTTTATTTGGCACAATTGAGTTTACTGTACAGCGTATAATACTGTATGAAACTCTCAGCCACTCCCCCATGAAGCTCTCAGCTGCAGCCACAATAGGATGGTGGCCTGTGTTCTTGGCACCTATAGCGGTGCCAGACGCACGATCATGACTTACTTTAACCTTAAATAAAATAAAAACTACTGAGGATAGACGGCTGCAATTTGGTATGTTTGATGATTGGAGGGTGGATGATCAACGTACCAATTTGCAGCCCTCCAGCCTCAGTTGTTTTTCAGATCTGAGGGTGGACAGAAAAAGTGTGGAGAAAAAAATGTGGACGGACAGACAAAGCCGGCACAATAGTTTATTTTACAGAAAACTAAACATTGAATTTCCTATTTTCGAGGGACAGTAACCAAGATACCCCAGAGATCAATCATAATAAAAAATACTACTGTATTAAGAAACTTGAGGAGGAACACTCTACCCTCAGGCTGATGTATTCCATCAATTTTCAATTTCCCGAGCGTCACAATGCCTCTAATAACTAGGGGCTGGGAATAAGGCGCGGGGGTGTGGGGGCGGTTTAGTTCTCCCCTCCATCATCCACTCTTCCTTAGAGATATTCACGACGTTCATATGTTTCGCAAGGTATTGGATCCTTTACGCGAACTATATGTAAACTCTTCGAATTCATTCGTTGTTGACGTGGTAAATTTTTTTTTTTTACATGCCCTTATTTAACTTGACTTCTGCGCCCGTCTGTCTGTATGGGTCAAAACTTGTAACTCAATTTTCGACCTGCTCCCTTCGTCCGATGGATTTGAAATTTTGCATGGTTACTCAATCCCGGTGACAATACAACTTTACATGATCAGTAGGGCAGCAGTGACCTCTAGTGACCCTACAATGACCTCTCCCAGTATCTCAGGATTTGTATGAAACTCTTCAGATTTTTCATACCGTCTTTGGCTCGGTACAATAAATTAATAACTCTACAGATTTTTCAAACATTCTTTGGCTCAAAAGGATATCACGTTTCATTTTTTTTTTAGTTACAATCATAAATCGGTTACAATTTCTGTCAAAACTAAAAGTTTTAAAATAAAAAAAGAAAACATTTTAAAGCACACTTTTAATAAAATGCACTAAAAAGTGAAAAATAATTTTCTGAAACACACCAGGATTTTCTTCCATGTTTGGCTCCCACGTTTTTATTTTTGTAGACATAACTAATTGTAAGAAAATCCTGGCTTCTCAAAAAATGAGTTTTTACTTTTTAGTGCATTTTAATAAAAGCGTATTTGAAACATTTTTTTTATATTTTTTATTGACAATTTTATGTTTCATTATTGTATTCTTCAACTGTGAAAACTTTTCAGAGGCTGTGCCCTGGAAATGTCAGCTTTATAAGAAACGGATTTATATATATATATATATATATATATATATATATATATATATATATATATATATATATATATATATACATATATATATATATGAAAGGTGGTATATATATATGGGTACTGAGTATATAACCAATATATTATTATATATTCATCAGTATTGTGATTACAAGACATATGTATATATCTATATATATATATATACATATATATATATAGATATGATATGTATATATATATATATATATATATATATATATATATATATATATATATATATATATATATATATATATATATATTATATATTGTATATACATATATATATATATGTATGTATGTATGTATGTATATATATATATATATATATATATATATATATATATATATATATATATTTATGTATAACTGAATCACGAAAATATGGAACGTGATGAATATATAAATAAAGATAAAATCATGAAGGATTTTACCAACAAATATTTGGTATGGCAGTGGGCAACCCTTTATCCCCACTCCTCTCAAACTTGTATATGGAATTCTTTGAAAAACGATATTTACCTTATATCGTTTATACTCCTTTAAAGTGGTGTAGATATGTTGACGATATTTTAGCTGTTTTGCCTTCCGGTATTGATGTAGATGATTTACTCTCTAATTTGAATAACCTGGTACCATCCATTAAGTTTACTTTAGAATTAGAAAAAGACAATTGCCTCCCTTTCTTAGATGTTTTAATGCATAGAAAACCATTTCAATGCAAATTCAGTATTTATAAGAAACCAACCAACAACTTAACTTATGTCCATTTTTATTCAGGCCATCATCTTGACATCAAAATATAAATTTTTTTCTTTTATGTTTTTACAAGCTTTGCGCATTGGCAGTCCCCAGTATTTGGATCAAGAAATTGAATACATAAGAAAAATAGGGACAGATTTATGTTATCCTTCACGTATACTAGATATTTGTTATAATAAGGCCCACAAAAAGTTTTATAGTTAAAGTAACATGGAGAAAGAAACCCCTAAGAACATTCTCAGCTATCCTTATCTGAGAGGTTTTGAAAACAAAATCATTGTTAAAATCTTTTAATGTCAACCTCGTTTTTTCCTATAATAACGCACTGAAAGAAATGTTAATATAAAATAGCCCTAAAGAAAACAACAACATATTATAGACAATTCCAAGTTTGTCCAAATTAGAATTGGCAGTTTCATAATTTTTCGATTGTAATGCTTTTACCACCTTCTGTTATGCTGTTGCTTTCTTATTATTTCTTTTATTCGTTGCCCATGTAAAGAAGTCTATCATTTTCTTTTATAGTTGCTTTAACGTTTCTGGCTTTGTTGTTATAGTAGCATTTGAGTCCCAGGAGGTTTTAGGAAGACACAGTGCAGCTTTCTTACTTCATTAACACACTAGTAAAAATAACACTGTACATATACAAGTGAAATATATATACAAGTTAAGCAGTATGAATACGAATCGAAGTGTGAGCCTTGCTTCTTCTCAACCCACAACTGGTGAGGCCATGACCTCACTCCACTAAGACTCTTTGGATCTTCCTCTGCTTCTCTCTGTTCTCTGCTTCTCTTCCTTCTCTTTTGAAGTGCACTTCAAAGGAAATCCCCATCCCACAATAGGCGGGCAATAGTTTCTGTCCCGCCCTTATTAGATGTCTTAATTGGCTGAAACTTTATCTAACGACGTCCTTTTGGGTGGATTAGTTGAATTAATCCCTCCTACGAAGGAGGGTACTTATGACGTCACCGGAAGTCTTGGTTTCCGGCCAGAGTGGACAGGTAAGCACAAAGGTGAGCCGGGTAAACATTCCTTTAACGATTTCAGGAGATTAAACTTGCGCCAGTGTTTTGGCTAAGCAATCATAACACTTCCTGTTTCGCTATTCTCTCTCTCTCTCTCTCTCTGTTCGTGTTTCATTATTATGCCATTCTCTCTCTCTTTATCACTGGTTCTCTTCTCATTTCTTTTTTTTTCTCTTATATTTACGTTACTCATAACTAATATCCTTCTACTATCATTACATCAATCGGTCACCTACCAAACATTGTCTTCAATGTTTAATTAAACATAATAAAATTGATACAATAGTAATAATTAAATTGGCAATAAAACATAATAATAGATATAATAAAAACTGTTTCTCCAATTGTGGAGGAAAAGACATAAGTTCATCAAAACATTCTAAAAAAAAATAATCATATTAAAATGTCAAATACATCAGACTATAAGTATGTCAATTCACAGTTATATTAAATGAACATATGTAAAATAAATATATTGTTACATCAATTTCTAATTACTGTTATTATTGAGTTCTGTCAATATCCCTTGTATTTTTCTTATAACAAGATTTCTCACTATTATGATAAACAAAATAACAGTAATTACTATTACCACTGGATTTATTAATGATAAAATTGGGGAGACAGTTTCTTTATAGTAGAAATATTCATCAACATAGTTCAAATTTTCAAGCTTCTTTAATTCTAACTGAGACAACTTAAATTCATTTATTTTATATGAGTAATTCTTATCTGGCACATGTTTGTTGAAGTTATATGTTGTGAAAAGCTGAGGTTCATAATATAATTGGTTTGCTATCACTAACTGACATGATGTTGTAAAAGATTTAACATTTTTAAACTTTATTTCTGTGCTAATGTTGTGACATTTAATTTTAGCTACAACAGTATTTAGTGAAAATACAAAGATTTCAAAGATTTCAAAGATTTTGAAGCATTTATAATACAACTATAAATGCTTCAAATGTTTTAGCATAATTTGTAGTACATACGTCTTTTTCTTGGTTTTGGTTTAACACATATTCTTGAATACAGGGATAAGCATTAGTATTCTTATACAGGTTATCAAAATTACATATATATTCTTGTTCTTTTAACAGAATACACTCATTAAATTGTTTATCAGTGAAGAATGACAATAGTAGAGCGTGTTCTTCTAATGCAAAATGATTGAGTGTTCCCTTTTGAATGATTGTCTGGTGATTAAGTCTTAGGAAATGGGTACACAGTGATTAATGTGTTTGTGATCCTAGTATTGAAAGGTACAATTAAAATAATTTTATCATAAAGCACTGTGGCACTTATTAAATTATAGTACATGAATACATCTTCCACAAGTGGCTAAAAGTGTTTTTCCATGATGCAAAACCTAATAATTTCTTCTAATTCTTTAGGAGTGATTAGTGTTGGGCTCATAATACCTTTACAAGCAATCAAAATGACATTTAATGTGTTTATATGTTCCTGTAATATCACTTCGCTTTCTAGAGCAAATGTATTTAAAAACTGTATGCGTTCCAGCTTATTCAGTTCTTTTGTTACATTCTGACTGACTTGATTTATAAAATGTTTCGGTTTTTTCTACTTGTTCTGCATTTTGATTTTGCGATATTATCACTTTATTTATCACTGTCCCTCTTGCTGCTGCCCATTTTTCCAGTCTGTCTATTCTTTCTTTTTCATTTTCTACATTTGCTTCGATATATATAGTTTCACTACATATATTATATTTATATTTTCTTTATATATAGGTTTCACTACATACATTATATTTATGATATTTTCAGACCAATACCAATATACATATACATACACATATTTAACTTCGTTGGTTTCGTAGATTATATCTTTCGTTTACAACATTATCTACAGCATTTTTATGTCTTATGTTATCTATAACCTCAGTGGACCATTGATTTGTTTTTACTACTTTTATATATGATTCCAGTTAACTACTTTCTCCTTTAGATCACTTTCATTAATTGCTCTATATTTGTTTAATTTTAACACTTCTACAACTCTATATGGTCCAGTGAACTTAGGAGAAACCTTTACATTTGGCCCTTCTAGAACATGATTTTGTACATAAATTTGAGTACCCACTGCAATGTCTGGTTTAATGGTACTTTGATTATAATATTTGGTATGAGTATTATGACCCTCTTATAATTTTGTCCTTGTTTTCATGATTGTTTCGTAAGTACGCCTGGTCTTCCATGCAACATAGTCATCATAATTATATGTGTGTCTGGGTGGTGTTGCATCGTCTAATAATGTGTTAGGCATTCTTTTCCGATAACCATATAGCAAATAATGTGGGGATTCTCCTATTGTCTCAATTACAGTATTATTCAATGTGAACTGTCTGTACGTCTTCTATTGCTAAGTCCCAATCTTCTGTCCGTGGGCTCACTAAAGTTTTCACGATATCCTTTATTTTACGATTAGTTTATAAGCGGTTATTTGACACTTTTTTATTTCATAAAATTCACATATTTTCTTTAAAAGATCACCACTAAATTCACTACTCTCTATTGGATTGTCTATCAGTTGAAATGATATTTTCCATCGACAAATATGCTGAAAATAACATCGCGCCATCAAGGCGTAGTGGCAGAATATCACCTGGGTTATGGGGATGGGTGGCTGCCAGTGGACCGGGAGAGTTAACTGCCATTGATGAGAGTCTGAACAGCAATCAGCATATCGAAATTTTACAGGACATTTTAGTACCCTCAGTTTGGAAACTATTATTGCCGTATCCCATGCCAATATATAACGCCATGGACAATTCTGCAGTCCACAATGCAAAGGTTGCAAAGCAACGGTTCCAGCAGAACCCAGAAGTGGTTCGAATTGACTGGCCTGCCAAGTCTGCAGATCTGAACCCAACAGCAAACTTATGGGCCTACGTGACCCAACAATAGGATGTTAATCGTGCTAAGACCAAAGAGAACTTAATAAGGCATGCAATAGATACTTGGGAAAACTTAAGACCATAGAGGGGAGCAGCAAACATTTGCGAAGTCCTCGTTGCATCAATGCCAAATAGGGTAAGATGCGTGAGTTATGCTACAACCTTTTCATATAATATGACCAATTTGATTCTCGTTAGTTTAACAGTGTTATTTTGTAGTTGACTTCATTTCGGCTCATTTAGTTCTCTAACATTTTTCTTATTCATGTGAATCTATACATACTTATAGGCCTATGTTATGACTGAATTCCTGCTTAATTCATCTCTCTCTCTCTCTCTCTCTCACACACACACATGCATAATATATATATATATATATATATATATATATATATATATATATATATATATATATATATATATATATATATATATCTCACCTGCTAATATGGATATGTTTACTTTCATTTGTATGTTAGCTGTGCTCCGTATTTGACTGCATGACAACTTCATGGATTTCTACATTTTTTCTTATGTATGTATGTATCTATCTATCTATCTATATATATATATATATATATATATATATATATATATATATATACATATATATGTATACATATACATATTCACCTGCTAATACGGATACGATTATGTTCATCTTTTTATTTACTTAAACTTGAATTTGACTGCATTCCAGTTCAGTGGATTTCTATAATTTTTTCCTTAGTTATCTGACTATATATATATATATATATATATATATATATATATATATATATATATATATATATATATATATATATATATATATATTATATATATATATGTACATATTTATATATATATATATAATTTGGTTTTTATTGTAAATATCGGAAATAAACTTAAACGAGAAAGTTACCTTTCATATTTCCTATCCTTTCAGCTACGTATAATAGCCTCACGGCAGCAGGTCTAGGCATACGTGTGAAACTGATTCAATTAATTAATTTCTATTTAGAAGAAATGAATAACTACATTAAGATTAACCCAAGAATATTTTGATGAAAGTAAGCCTTTTGTCTTAATGTGTTCGTCAGCTTTGACTCCCACAGCTTTCCAACGTGTGCAGATGAAACAGGATGACATGCAAGGAATTTTTTTTATCTTTTATTAGTCATGCAATGAATTAGATTAAAAAAAAGATTAAATTGTAATCGTTTGATTTCTTATGATTGCTTTTTGACATGAGATAGGTAGGTCTGAGTAAATTATGTTAGGCAACAATGAAAAGGATAAGAAAAAAGGAGAACACGGCCAATAAAAAAGAATAACGTGAATAATCAAATGAAGCAGATTAATACTGTCGATTTAAATATTCAGTCACATTAAGCATCCGAGAGAGTATACTGCTGAAAACAGACCTTCTGTAGGCTAATCAGGTGTCAAATCAAAAGTCAAATTTAGGCCTACTAAATGTGTCATGCCAATTATTTTATTGATCAAAGGACAAAATTAGTTGAATTAATAAAGAATACTGACAGCTTTAATGTATCATTTATCGGTTGTAGGTGACGAACGACGACACCCCAGCACTGTACGATACGTTGGGTCAACGTCAAGACTCGAGCAGAAGCAAAGCCAAATTCCAAATGCTTCTTGGGCTGTCACGATTGAAAAGTAAATAATTTGTCACCTGCATATGGCAATATTTCCATAACGAACAATGAATAAAGAAACTACGCCAATTCTTCTTTGGCCGACTGTACATACATACATATATATAAACACACACACACACACACACGCACACACACACACATATATATATATATATATATATATATATATATATATATATATATATATATATATATATATATATATATATATATATATATATATATATATATATATATATATGTATATATATATATATACACAATGTCCTCTTAACTTTCAGAATCCTTCATGCATTTTGGATCCAAGTGCAACAAATCTGAAGCAATTATGACTCTGAAGGATTTAGAAGTCTCCGGAACTCCTCCTTGAAGCAAGCGCCGAAGCCATTTTCCTATTAATCTCTGGACTCGATTTCTTCCAGGCTGTGAGGCGTTAAGAGGAATTCCTGAACACCTCGTAAGGCTCAAATCGCAAAAATCTCCTCCGTAAAAGCGCCCTTAAGGACATCCACACCCTGAAGACAAACTGGAGTCCGCAAATCTTCTTCTCAGTCTCTCTGAAGACATAAGGAACCACAAGGACTCACGGATTCCGGCACAACCCACATCAAAGCAAGTGGCAGATTCTGAAAATGAGCTTTCGTCTCGAGCGTGTGTTAGGTACATCTCTCATCATGAGTACTTTAATTTGTGACAGTGTTAGTTTTGCAAAATCTGTTTTGCTTAGGCAATTTTCTAATGTTTGTGGCTACCGGATTCGCCGTAGTAATATTATTGATGATACTTGTGGCTATGGGATTCACCATAGTAATATTATCGATGATACTTGTGGCTACGCGGTTCCCCGTAGTAATATTGTTCTAAAATTGGCTCTGTTCATCGGAACAGTGTTTACTCTTATAAATATCGGACGGAAGATCAAATCTTTAAGGAACGAGACGACGGAAATGAGACCATCGACACAGGAGGACGTCAGTGAAGAAGAAAACGACAACAATAACGCAGCGTCGACTCTGAAGGAGTTTTATGAAAGAAAGTTCGACAATCTCGGAATGGAAATTCAGCTGCTTCAGAGTGAAAATTCACGTTTGCGAGCAACGCTGATGGAAAAGGAGAACTTATTTGATCAAATGGCTGCAGACATCGACGGCTTGAGACGTAGGGTTATCGACAACTTCAAAGGAAAGATGGAAGAAAGATCTCCCTTGCCTAGCGGATCTTTCCAAGAAGAAGAAGACGACTTTCTGGATCTCCTTGGACAAACCATGAATGATCTAAATGAAAACGACTTCCCAAAGCCATCCCTACTGGAGGACTGTAGGAGGAACAACATTTATGAGTCTGTCCTCACCCTTCGACGCCGGATGGACGCACTGGATCAGGAGAACCATCAGCTGAAGAAAGAAAATACTGAACGTGAACAGAAGATCGACGATTTGGAAAGGAAAGTTCTGGGCTTTGTGAAAGAAAATGAAAATATTAAAACGGAATTTGAAAAGGAAGTCAATGGCCTCAAACACAGACTGAGCAGCCAACAGGATATGAGTAGAGAAAAGGACGTACAGGTTGAAAGGTTTAAAAAAGAGGTGACTGAAAAGGAAGAGAGAATAGAAGATTTGGAAAAAGAGGTCCAGAAATTAGCTGATGAAAAAAATGCAGTTAAAAACGAATGGGAAAGCAAGGTTCGTCACCTTATGCAGGAGCTCAGCCAACTTCATCTGAGAAAGGACAGACAGATTGCAAATGTGTGAACAACAAGTGATTGAAAAGGAAGAGAAATAGAAGATTTGGAAAAAGAGGTCCAGAAATTAGCTGATGAAGAAAAAATGCAGTTAAAAACGAATGGGAAAGCAAGGTTCGTCACCTTATGCAGGAGCTCAGCCAACTTCATCTGAGAAAGGAACAGACAGATTGCAATGCGTGAACAACAAGTGATTGAAAAGGAAGAGAGAATAGAAGATTTGGAAAAAGAGGTCCAGAAATTAGCTGATGAAAAAAATGCAGTTAAAAACGAATGGGAAAGCAAGGTTCGTCACCTTATGCAGGAGCTCAGCCAACTTCATCTGAGAAAGGACAGACAGATTGCAATGTGTGAACAACAAGTGATTGAAAAGGAAGAGAGAATAGAAGATTTGGAAAAAGAGGTCCAGAAATTAGCTGATGAAAAAAATGCAGTTAAAAACGAATGGGAAAGCAAGGTTCGTCACCTTATGCAGGAGCTCAGCCAACTTCATCTGAGAAAGGACAGACAGATTGCAATGTGTGAACAACAAGTGATTGAAAAGGAAGAGAAAATACAATGCTTTGAAAAAGAAGTCCAGAAATTAGCTGAGGAAAAAAAAGAAATTAAAAACGAATTAGAAAGAAAAGTTCATCAGCTAATGCAGGAGCTCAGCAATCTTCATTTGAGAAAAGATAGACAGATTGAAATGTGTAAACAAGAGGTGATTGCAAAGGAGGAAAAAATACGAAATTTGGAAAATACAGTCCTCAATTTACTTGAAGAAAACGAGAAAATGAAAAATGAAATGGATAACAAAGTAAATGACCTTAGGCATGAGCTCAGTGACCTGCAGGATCTGAATAAGGAAAACGATTTGGAAACTGAAAGGTTTAAAAAAGAAATAATTGAATATGGACAG
Organism: Macrobrachium rosenbergii; assembly: GCF_040412425.1. Classification (NCBI taxonomy): domain Eukaryota; kingdom Metazoa; phylum Arthropoda; class Malacostraca; order Decapoda; family Palaemonidae; genus Macrobrachium; species Macrobrachium rosenbergii. The sequence continues at coordinate 14,060,917 of NC_089746.1, forward strand.
AGGATTCAAGGTCTGGAGGAGGAGGTCATTGACTTAAAAGAAGAAAATCTGAAAAGGAAAGCTGAAATGGACAAGGAGAGAAATGACCTCAAAGAAGAACTAAGCAGCCTACAGTCTATGAATATGGAAAAGGACGAGGAGACGCAACTGTTTCAACAAGAAATAATGGAAAACAGAAAAACGATTCACGTTTTGGAGAATGAGGTCCTCAGCTTGACAGACGAAAAGACGAGTATGAAAACTAAATTGGAAAATGAAATAAATGACCTCCGAGAAGAACTGAGTAACCTGCAGGATATGAACATGGAAAAGGACGAGGAGATAGAACTCTTTAAAAAAGAAGTAATTGAATGCAGGGAAACGATTCATGGTTTGGAAAATGAGGTCATCGAGTTGATGCAGGAAAATCAGAACAGGAAAACGGAAACGGAAAAGGAATTAAATGACCTCAGGGAAGAGTTGATCATCCTGCAGGATATAAATATTGAAAAGGATAAGGGTATAGAACAGTTTAAAAAAGATATAATTGAATGTGAAAAAACGATTCATGGTTTGGAAAATGAGGTTATCGAGTTGACGGAGGAAAATCAGAGGAGGAAAACGGAAATGGAAAAGGAATTAGATGACCTCAAGGAAGAGTTGATCATCCTGCAGAATGTGAATACTGAAAAGGATAAGGGTATGGAACAATTTAAAAAAGAAATAACTGAATATGAAAAAACGATTCATGGCTTGGAAAATGAGGTCATCGAGTTGATGGAGGAAAATAAGAGGAGGAAAACGGAAATGGAAAAGGAATTCAATGGCCTCAAAGAAGAGTTGACCAACGAAAGAATCGAGTCAGAACAAAACTTTGGCTTAGGACCTGAAGCACAAGTAGAGGAAGATGAAAGCATGACGACCCAGCAAGAACAATCAACACGTCAAGAGGAAGAGGAAGCATCAATACAAAGTGAAATAGCAAAGGAAATAGAAAAAATGAAACAGGAGCAAGCAGACATGAAGGAACAGTTGCTGAGGCGTCGGAGAGAAAGAGAGGAAATGGAACGCATGATACAAAGTCTTGCAAGGAGATGGGCATCCAAGAATGTCTGAGGGTCCAGATGAAAGGGAGAAGACTGACGAAAAAGGAAAGGAGAACCCATATGGCCCAGAAAAAGCAGCTCTTGGTGAGGATCCCTGTGATCACTATATCAAATGATGATGAGTCCAGTGATGATGCACAACACCAAGAGTTGCCAAAAACCAGAAGAGAGTCAGGACAAGCATTCGACTTCAGACCTGAAGAGCTAAACACCGCCTGGAACACAGGACCTGGAACGGAAGAGCCGGACCTGAAGAGATAACAATGCCTGGAACACAGGACCTGGAATGGAAGAGCCGGACCTGAAGAGATAACAATGCCTGGAACACAGGACCTGGAATGGAAGTGCCGGACCTGAAGAGATAACAATGCCTGGAACACAGGACCTGGAATGGAAGAGCCGGACCTGAAGAGCTAAACACCGCCTGGAACAGTCCCCTAGACTGGCAAATGGACTGTGGTCGGCCCCCCAACCGCTGTCCTTTGCCAGCCTCGTGAACAGTTCCCGGCGCTGTTCTGCTCTTCAGTTCTGGGTCCTCATTCCATGGCCAGTGAATGTCCAGCGGTCCCCCCACCGCTGTCCATTCACCAGCCTCGTACACAGAGAGAGAGAGAGAGAGAGAGAGAGAGAGAAAAGAAGAGAAAAGAGGACTGGAGTTGTTCTACTCTTCAGGTCTGGGTCGTCCATTCCAAGGCCAGTGAATGTCCAGCGGTCCCCCCACCGCTGTCCATTTGCCAGCCTCGTACACAGTTCCAGGAGCTGTTCTACTCTTCAGGTCTGGGTTCTCCATTCCAGGGCCAGGGAATGTCCAGCGGTCCCCCAACCGCTGTCCATTTGCCAGCCTCATAGACAGTTCCAGTAGCTGTTCTGATCTTCAGGTCTGGGTCCTTCATTCCAGAGCCAGTGAATGTCCAGCGGCCATCCTACCGCTCCCCATTTGAAAGCCTCGAGTACGATTCTGTGAACTGTTCTGCTCTTATGGTCTAACTCCTACATTCCTGTGCCCTTTGCCTCTTCTACTCTACCTCTCTTCTCAGAGAGAGGAGAAAAAAGAAGCTAGGGACTAAAATGGAGGGTTAGGACTTACTTTCCTGCCTTGTGCCACTTCTCCTCTTTCTATCTCTCTTCTCAGAGACAAAGAGGGAGAGAAAAGAAGCTAAGGACTGATAGGGAGGGGTAAGACCTCCCTTCCAGCACTATGCCTCCTCTCTTCTTCCTATCTCCCTTCTCAATCTCTCTTCTCAGATGGAAAGAGGGAGAGGAAAGAAGCAAAGGACTGAAAGGGAGGGGTGGGACCTCCCTTCCAGCACTGTGCCTCTTCTCCTCTTTCTATCTCTCTTCCCAATCATTCTTCTCAGAGAAAAGAGAAAGAGGAAGAGGAAAGAAGCAAAGGACTGAAAGGGAGGGGTGGGACCTCCCTTCCAGCACTGTGCCTCTTCTCCTCTTTCTATCTCTCTTCTCAATCTCTCTTCTCAGAGAGAAAGAGGGAGAGGAAAGAAGCTAAGGACTGAAAGGGAGGGGTGGGACCTCCCTTCCAGCACTGTGCCTCTTCTCCTCTTTCTATCTCTCTTCTCAATCTCTCTTCTCAGAGAGAAAGAGAGAGAGGGAAGAAGCTAAGGACTGAAAGGGAGGGGTGGGACCTCCCTTCCAGCACTGTGCCTCTTCTCCTCTTTCTATCTCTCTTCTCAGAGAGAAAGAGGGAGAGGAAAGAAGCCAAGGACTGAAAGGGAGGGGTGGGACCTCCCTTCCAGCAATGTGCCTCTTCTCCTCTTTCTATCTCTCTTCTCAGAGAGAAAGAGGGAGAGGAAAGAAGCCAAGGACTGAAAGGGAGGGTGGGACCTCCTTCCAGCAATGTGCCTCTTCTCCTCTTTCTATCTCTCTCTCAGAGAGAAAGAGGAGAGGAAAGAAGCCAAGGACTGAAAGGGAGGGGTGGGACCTCCCTTCCAGCACTGTGCCTCTTCTCCTCTTTCTATCTCTCTTCTCAGAGAGAAAGAGGGAGAGGAAAGAAGCTAAGGACTGAAAGGGAGGGGTGGGACCTCCCTTCCAGCACTGTGCCTCTTTTCCTCTTTCTATCTCTCATCTCAATCTCTCTTCTCGGAGAGAAAGAGGGAGAGGAAAGAAGCTAAGGACTGAAAGGGAGAGGTGGGAACTCCCTTCCAGCACTGTGCCTCTTCTCCTCTTTCTATCTCTCTTCTCAGAGAGAAAGAGGGAGAGGAAAGAAGCTAAGGACTGAAAGGGAGGGGTGGGACCTCCCTTCCAGCACTGTGCCTCTTCTAGAGAGAGAGAGAGAGAGAGAAGAAGACTAAGGACTGAAAGGGAGGGGGGACCTCCTTCCAGCAATGTGCCTCTTCTCTCTCTTTCTCTTCTCTTTCTCAGAGAGAAAGAGGAGAGAGAAAGAGAGAAGGACTGAAAAAGGAGGGGTGGGACCTCCTTCCAGCAATGTGCCTCTTCTCCTCTTTCAATCTCTCTCTCTTCTCAGAGAGAAAGAGGGAGAGAGAAAGAAGAGAAGGACTGAAAGGGAGGTGGGACCTCCCTTCCAGCACTGTGCCTCTTCTCCTCTTTCTATCTCTCTTCACAGAGAGAGAGGGAGAGGAAAGAAGCTAAGGACTGAAAGGGAGAGGTGGGACCCTCCTTCCAGCACTGTGCCTCTCTTCCTCTTTCTATCTCTCATCTCTCTCTCTCTCTCTCTCTGGGAACTCCTTCCAGCCTGTGCCTCTTCTCTTTCTAAGAGGAGAGATAGAAAGGAGATGATACTAAGGACTGAAAGGGAGTTCCCACCCCTTCCAGCACTGTGCCTCTTCTCTCTCTCTTCTCTCTCTCTCTTCTCAGAGAGAAAGAGGAGAGAGAGAGAGAAAGGGAGAGAGAGAGCCTCTTCTCCTCTTTCTCTCTCATCTCTCTTCTCAGAGAGAAGAGGAGAGGAAAGAAGCTAAGGACTGAAAGGGAGGGTTGAACCTCCTTCCTGCTCTGTGCCTCTTCTCCTCTTCTCATCTCTCTTCTCAGAGAGAAAGAGGGAGACCTTACAAGCTAAGGACTGAAAGGGAGGGTCCCTCCTTCCAGCACTGTGCTTCTTCTCCTTCTTTCTGCTCTTCTCAGAGAGAAGAGAGGAGAGGAAAGAAGCTAGGGACTGAAAGGGAGATGAGCTGGTGGAACTCCTTCCAGCATGTGCCTAATTCTCCTCTTTCTATCTCTTTCCAGAGAGAAAGAGGAGAGGAAAGAATCTACCTCTGAAAGGAAGGGGGTTGAACCTTTCCAGCGCTGTGCTTTTCTCCTCTTTCCTTCTCTCTTTTCAGAGAGAAAGAGGAGAGGAAAGAAGCTAAGGACTGAAAAGGGTATATCCTTTAAGCGCTGTGTCTTTTCCAGTAGTTTCAATCTCTTCTTCTAGAGAGAAAGAGAGGGAGACCTTTGTAACTCTCTAAATACTGAAAGTGTGGGTACTGAATATTATATTGAACCTTTCCAGCGCTGTGACTTCTTCTCCTCTTTTTATCTCTCTTCTCAGAGAGAAAGAGGAGAGGTTTTGAAGTAAGGACTGAAAGGAATGGGTTGTGTTCAGCTCCTTCTTGTTTTGAAGTGCTTCTTCTGAAAGATTTGCCAATAGAATTGCTATTTGATCATTGAATAACATATTCCTATTCCCATCCAGCGCTGTCTTTAACTCCTTCTTGTTTGTGATTGTCTCTTCTCAGGTCCTTTATATGCATAGAGAAAGAGGGAGAGGAAACCATAGTTCATTGATTCAAATTTATCAGAGTTAAATGACCATCCTTCCATCTCTGTGCCATTTATATATTTTATTTAATCTCTCTTCTCAGAGAGAAAGAGGGAGAGAAAAGAATTTCTCTACTGAAAGGGTGTCATCTGGGAAACTCCCTTACTACTGAGTCCTCTTACTCCTCTATGTCTGCAATCATAATCAGAAACAGCAATGCAGCTAACACCGATCTGAAAGGTAGGGTGGATATTACCTCCCTTCATCCGATTTCTCATCGTTTGCAATCACTATCTGTTTTCTGAGAGAAAGAGGGAGAGATCCATCTTCCTACTTTGTGAAATGGAGGTTTTCTACCTCCTTCCAGCACTGTGCTTCTTCTCCTCTTTCTAAAGCTTTTGCAAAGTCTCAGGTAAACCAATCTGTATCTTTTCATTTATCATATTTTTAAAGGAGGACTGAGAGATGGTGGACTAACAGTTGGGTTTGTCCTACTTTCCTCTCTACTCAAACCATGAGGTCCTATATTGAACAATCTACTTTTCAGGAAATGTTTCCCTTATATTTTTTCTTACCCTTTCATATCTCTTTCTCAAGAGAGATGTCAGACTCAAGAGGCCTATAATTACTGAAAGGAGTCTTGAACCACCTTTAAAAGTAGGAGTGTAATATATGCTAATTTATGCTCATCATAAATCTTGCTGTATCTAGAGAGAGTCTTAAGGAAAGAAGCTAAGGACTGAAAGGAATGGTTGGACCTCCTTCCAATATGCACTGTACTTCATCTGGTCCTGCTGCTCTCCATTTTAATTTCATTAATAGCCTGAAATATCGGCTTCTGTAATATCTATACTGATAAGGATTCAGGGTTTTCATCCTTCCATTTCTGTATCATTATCTTCATTTTCAATTCTAGAGAGAAAGAGGAGAGGAAATATCTTTCTGAAAATATGGGTTAACCTCCCTTCAAGCACTTGTGGGCTTCTCCTCTTATTTTATTCATCTTTTTCTCAGAATAAAAAGGGAGAGGAAGTTTGACTGAAAGGGGGGTGGGACCTCCTTCTAGGTTCCATTTTCATTTTCTTTTGATTGTATAATCTTTTGTTCTGCATTTTCTATCTTACTTTTTAGTTCCATCACTTTCCATGCATTCTTTTCTTTTTGCAAGAGCTCTTTCTCACTCTCTAATTTTCTGAAACAAGAGAGGAAAAGCTCTTGGAATTCGGGAGGATGGGACCTTTTTCTTCCAGCACTATATTTTTCTCCTCTTTCTCTAATATTTTATATAATCATATCGGTATTTACCTGAGAGAAAGAGGGAGAGGAAGAAGTTTAAGGACTGAAAGGGAGGTTTACTTCAATTTATATTCCTCCCTTCCAGCACTGTATCCTTCTCCATTTTTATCTCTCATTTCAATCTTTCTTTTTCAGAGATGTTCTGGAAGGGACTGTTAGTTCTATGAAAGATTAAGGACTGAAAGGGAGGTACTATTACCTCTTTAGCACTGTGTCTCTTCATCCTCTTTCTATCTCTCATCTCAATCTCTTTCTTGTTGGTAGAGAGATTTATTTGCTGAGAGATGTTCTAAAGCATATCTAAGGACTGAAAGGGAGGGCCTCTTATCTTCCAGCACTGTGTCTCTTCTCCTCTTTCTACAACCTCAGTCTCTCAATCTCTTTCCATTCTAGAGAAAGAGGAGAGGAAAGAAGTTAAAGACTGAAAGGAGTATAGTCCAGTCCTCCTGATTTCTAGCATATTTCATCTTTTTCAATTATTATCTCAAACTCTTTTTCTGAGAGAAAGGGGAGAGAATTACAATGTTCACTAATTTTTCAGATTCAAATTCTTCCAGCACTAATGTCTTCTGTCTACTATATTTCTCTTTTTTCCTTGATTGGCATCTCTCTCATATATCGGTGGTTCTCTTTCTATTTTTCTATCTGATCTATAAGAGAAAGGGAGAGATCTGGTCATCATTACCAGTCTCTTGGGAATACCAGGAGGGATATTCAATATTTCTATTTTTTCATTTTGTGTTCTTCTTCTCTTTCTATCTTTCTTTGAGTTACTCAATCTCTCATCACTTTTCAGATCTCCATTAGAGAATATGGGTAAAGGATTTTCCCATGTCTCTTTCCTGTTCTGATATGTTGATCTTTTTCATTTCCAGAAATTCTAAGGACTGAAAAAAGGGTGGGACCTCCTTCCAGCACTGTGTCTTCTTCAGCTTTTCATATTTATTCACTAAACCTGCACTTATCTCTATCTGCACCATCCCTCTCATAGATACATTGCTTGTTCCTTGTGCTATATCTAGATGGCTCATATCGTGGTGCTGACATTTCATAATGGTTGTTGGCTTGGTTTTTGCCTTCAGCACTGTGATCTTTCCTTCTTTTCTTTATTTGTTTCATTTTTACTCTTGATTTTTTTAAAGATTTGATTTTGAAAGAAGTTTTTCATGACTGAAAGGATGCATGGGACCATTTCTTCCAGCACTGTGTCCTCTTCTCTTCTTTCTATTTCTCATCTTTTGGATGTCTCTCTTCTCAGAGATCTAGATATGCACATTTGCCAAAAGAATTGTGACATACTGAAATGTTTGTAATAACATCTTTCCTCCCTTCCAGCACTGTGTGTGTCTTTCTTTTCTTTTTTTTTTCTCAATTCTTTCTCAGAGAGAAAGAGGGAGAGGAAAAAGCTAAGGACTTTAAAGGGATTTTGATTTATCATGTCACTAATTTATTTCTTCTCCTCTTTCTATTGCCTCATCTGTAGAATCTATGAGTTTCTCTGCATCCATACTATTATCCTGTTCTTTGTTTTCATTAATCTTTTCCCTGAAAGGGAGTCTTATTTTCTCCCTTTTCTATTTTCCTCTTCTTCCTCTTTCTTCATCTCTTCATCTTCTTCATCCTCCAGAATCTGTACATTAAGTCTTGATTTAATGACCTTGTCTATCCATACTAGATATGTTGAGCAAAATATTTTTGTGTCCTTATTTCCTTTTGCTCTACTTCAGACATGAAGGGTGTGTGTCGGAGGCAAGCATAGCATTTCCTAATCAGGTTTTGTGGATTTACAATGCTATATCACACTCTACATAGTTTACATGCTTCTCATCCGTTTCTATTGCATCAATCAATATTCTTCACTAATTCCAGAGGAACTTATTTTCTTTGAAAGGAATGGTTGATTTTTGGATTTTCTTTATAAGCACTTTTGATAACTTGTCTCTTCTCCCTTCTATTATTTTCTCATATTTTCTCAATCTCTCTTCTCAGAGAGAAAGATGTCTGTGAGATTTCACATCTTTTGGTAAAGACTGAAAGGATCAGGGTAGGACCACCCTTCCAGCACTCTGTCTCTTCTCCACCTTTTGCCATCTCTCACTCTCCATGATCTCAGAATTTATTAATTCAGAAAAAGACGGTTTAGAGGAAAGAAGCTAATCACCGACTGAAAGGGACACTTTTACCTATATTTCATCCAGCACTTGTGTCTCTTCTCCTATCTTTTATCCAGACCATGAATCATCTCAATCTCTCTTCTCAGAGAGAAAGAGGGAGAGGAAAGAAGCTAAGGACTGAAAGGGAGGGGTGGGACCTCCCTTCCAGCACTGTGTCTCTTCTCCTCTTTCTATCTCTCATCTCAATCTCTCTTCTCAGAGAGAAAGAAAGAGAGAGAGAGAGAGAGAGAAGGACTGAAAGGGAGGGTGGGACCTCCTTCCAGCACTGTGACCTCTTCTCCTCTTTCTATCTCTCATCTCAATCTCTCTTCTCAGAGAGAGAAGAGAGAGAGAGAGAGAGAGAGAGGGAGAAGAAGAGAGAGAGAGAGGAAAGGAAGGGGGATGGACTGAATCTCTTCTTCTCAGAGAGCATGAAGAGGCAGTCCCACACCTAGAATATAACACAAGGGAAGGGGTGGGACCTATGATTCCAGCACTGTGTCTCTTCTCCTCTTTCTATAAATGCATTTAGTCACAAAGTGAATAAATATGAAGCTGGAAGATCAAATATAATGGAAAAGTTGGATTTTTAATGAGAGAGAATGAAAAAGAGAATATCAGAACAGAAAGAGACATGGGAAAATCCTTATTATTACCCATATTGAAATGGAGGGTGGGACCTCCCCATCCAGCACTGATGTCTCTTCTCCTTTTTTCAGTAACTCTCATCTCAATCTCTTTTCTTAGAAGACTAAGAAATGAGAAAAAGAAATACTGAATAGGGAGGGGTGGGACCTCCTTTCCAGCACTGTGTCTCTTCTCCTCTTTCTACTTATAGATCTCAATCTCTCTTCTCAGAGAGAAAGAGGGAGAGGAAAGAAATCAAGGACTGAAAGGGAGGTGGGACCTCCCTTCCAATCACAGCAATCTGTGTAAACTAATTCTCCTCTTTCTATCTCTCATCTAGTGAACAATCTATAGACTCTAATCTCAGAGAGAAAGATAATAATTGAAAAATTGGATGAAATATGTCAATCACAAGGACTGACCTCCCTACTCCTAACACTGAGACTTTAACTTTCCTTTGTCTCATGGAAAGAACGAATAGAGACTGTGGTTGTATTTATACATATAAAGAAGTGCAATAGGACTGAAAGATAAGAGGACCTCCTTCCAGCACTGTGTCTCTTCTCCTCTTTCTAACATCTCATCTCAATCTACTTTTCTCAGAGGAGAAAGAGGAGATCTAGGAAATTTGCTAAGGACTGAAAGGGGAAAGGAATAATAGTATTTCCAGCACTGTTTTGGACCTAATGTCTTTCTATCTCTCTCTCAGTCTCAATCTCTCTCAGAGAGAAAGAACAAAGAGAGGAAAGAAGCTAAAAAATGAAAGGGAGGGTGGGACCTCCTTTCCAGCACTGTGTCTCTTCTCCTCTTTTTATCTTTCATCTCAAAACTCTTTCTCAGAGATGAAAGAGGAGAGGAAAGATTATATAAAATATTAGAGGAAATAGTGGAAAAATATATACCGAAGAAAAAAGTAAACTCAGAAAGGGAGGGGTGGGACCAGAAGCACTTGTTCTTCAGAAAATTAGAAAGTGGAAAAAGCATCTCAATCTCTTTCTCAGAGAGAAAGTGGAGAACTAAAAAGAAGATAAGGAAATGAAACAAAGATTATACAATCAAAAGAAAAGCACTGTGGAACTCTTCTCCTCTTTCTATCTATCATCTCAAAATTTTTTATTCTCAGAGAGATGAATAAAATAGAGGAAATAAGCTAAGGACTGAAAGGAGGGGTGGGATTAACTGTGTCTCTTCTCCTCTTTCTACACCTAAATTGACAATGAAGATAATGATACAGAAATAAGAGATGAAAACCTACCAGATATAGATATTTCAGATTAGATATTACATCCAATATTGTCTCAGATTAATGAAATTAAAAATGGATCAGAAGAGGACCAGATGGAGTACCTGCATATTGTTAAAGAAAGTGGTTCATTCAATCAACTGAATATTATTAAGACAAAGGTAGGGACCTCCAAGATTTATGATGAGCATAAATTTCCTATTTCTACTTTCATGGTTCAAGACTTCTCAGAAGTAATTATAGGCCTGAGGAAAGAATTAAGAAGTACTGAAAGGGTAATGAAAAAATATAATGAAACATTTAACTCTTCTCCTTGTTCAATATAGGACAACATGGTTTTGTACTCAGGAAAAAGTACACAAGAGGAAAGTCCAAGGACTGAAAGGGAGGTGGGATATAAAAATATGATAAATGAAAAGATACAGATGTCATCTTTACCTAGACTTTTCAAAAGAGACAAGAGGGATCATAATATATTAGGAAAAATTAGAAAACATAACATTGTTGACAAAGTAGGAAGATGGATAAAAGAATTTTTGCAAAGAGAAAACAGATAGTGATTGAAAAACGATGAGAAATGGATGAAGGGAGGGGTGGTAATATCGGTGTACCACTGGTTTTCACTGTTAGCTGCATTGCTGTTTGTGATTATGATTGCAGACATAGAAAGTAATGTTAAGGACTCAGTAGTAAGAGAAGTTTCGGGAGATGACACAAGAATAAGTAGAGAAATTGCTTGTGATGAAGAAAGAACTCGAGGAAACCTAAACTAAATACTGAAAGGGGGGTGGGATAAATAGCACTGGTGTCTCTTCTCTGATTCTATTTCTCATCAATGAGCTATTCTCAGATAAAGAGGAGAGGAAAGAAGCATAAAGACTGAAAGGAGGGGTGAGGAATCACCTTCAAGCACTGTGTCTCTTCTCCTCTTTCTATCTTCATCTCAATCTCTCTTCTCAGAGATCAAAGAGGGATTCTATTGAAAAAATGCTAAGGACTGAAAGGGAATGTTGTTCCACCCTTCCAGCACTGTGAAAAGCTTCTCCTCTTTCTTTATCTCTCATCTCAATCTCTTCTTCTCAGAGAAAGGGAGAGGATTTACAGCTAAATTTTGAAAGGGACAAAGAAGGGGACCACCATTTATATAGCTACTGAAAAGGAGAAGAAACAATCTTTCTATTTAATTCAGCACTGTCATGAAACTCAGAGAGAAAAACATCAGAGGAAAAAATTATCAAAGACTGAAAGGGAGGTAGATATCCCTTCCAGCACTATACTCTCTAAGGAAAGCTTCAGGAGATTAAAGGACAGAATAATGAGAGGAAAGAAATGAAAGCTCATCTGAGGACATGGGGGAGGACCAGAATAAATCTCCAAGATGCATCCTGTTGGTCTCTTTCTCCTCTTTCTTAGCAATTCTCTCAGAGACTATCAAAGGTTAATAAACTGAACAGAGAAGCAAAGACGTGAAACAAAGTGTACATCCTTAGGAGTTCTCTTCTCCTCTCTCTCTCAGAAGAGAAAAAGAAAGAGAGAGGGAGGAAAGAAATTCCTTTTTAGATCTGGGCTTCTTTCTCTCCTTCCAGCACTCTGTCTCTTCTCTCTCTTCTATCTCTCATCTCACTCTTGAAAGAGAGAAAGAGAGAGAAAGAAGAAAGAGGACTGATACAAAAGGGAGGTAGTTCCCACCCTGACTTCAGCACTGTGTTCTCTCTGAGAGGGAGAGCTAAGACTGAAAGGAGGTGAGACTCCTTCCTGCACTGTGCAATGAAGGCATCTCTTTCTACCTCTCTTCTGAGAGAGAGAAAGAGAGGAGAGAGAAGAAGAGAGAGAAGGACTGAAAAAGGGGGTGGGACCTTCCTTCCAGCACTGTGTCTCTTCTCCTCTTTCTATCTCTCTCTCAGAGAGAGAGAGAGAGAGAGAGAAGAAGAGAAGGACTGAGAGAGAGAGAGAGAGAGAGAGAGAGAGAGAAAGAGAAAAGATGCTAAGGACTGAAAGGGAGGGGTGGGACCTCCTTCCAGCACTGTGTCTCTTCTCCTCTTCTCTCTCTTCTCTCTCTCTTCTCAGAGAGAAAGAGGGAGACGAAAGAAGCTAAAGACTGAAAGGGATGGATAGGACCACCCTTCCAGCACTGTCTCTTCTCCTCTTTCTATTTCTCATCTCAATCTCTCTTCTCAGAGAGAAAGAGGGAGAGGAAAGAAGCTAAGGACTGAAAGGGATGGGTAGGACCACCCTTCCAGCACTGTGTCTCTTCTCCTCTTTCTATTTCTCATCTCAATCTCTCTTCTCAGAGAGAAAGAGGAGAGAGAAAGAAGCTAAAGACTGAAAGGGATGGGTGGGACCTCCCTTCCAGCACTCTGTCTCTTTCCTCTCTTCTATCTCTCATCTCAGAGAGAGAGAGAGAGAGAGAAGAGAGGAGAGAGAGAAAGAAGCTAAGGACTGAAAGGGAGGGTGGGACCTCCATTCCAGCACTGTGTCTCTTCTCCTCTTTCTATCTCTCATCTCAAGAGAGAGAGAGAGAGAGAGAGAAGAGAGAGAGAAGAAGCTAAGGACTGAAAGGGAGGGGTTTTGACCTCCATTCCAGCACTGTGTCTCTTCTCCTCTTTCTGTCTCTCATCTCAATCTCTCTTCTCAGAGAGAAAGAAGGAGAGAAAGAAGCTAAGGACTGAAAGGAGGGTAGGACCTCCTTCCAGCACTTATGTCTCTTCTCCTCTTCTATCTCTTCTCAATCTTCTTCAGAGAGAAAGAGGGAGAGAAAGAAGCTAAGGACTGAAAGGGAGGGTGGGACCTCCCTTCCAGGACTGTGCATTCTTCTTTTTCCTGGTATCCTCTCTACCTCTTCTCAATCTTTTCTCAGAGATAAGAGGGAGAGGAAAGAAGCTTTCTGAAAGGGAGGGTGGGACCTCCTTCCAGCACTGTGTCTCTTCTCCTCTTTCTATCTCTCATCTCAATCTCTCTTCTCAGAGAGAAAGAGGGAGAGGAAAGAAGCTAAGGACTGAAAGGGAGGGGTGGGACCTCCCTTCCAGCACTGTGTCTCTTCTCCTCTTTCTATCTCTCATCTCCATCTCTCTTCTCAGAGAGAAAGAGGGAGAGGAAAGAAGCTAAAGACTGAAAGGGAGGGGTAGGACCTCCATTCCAGCACTGTGCTCTTCTCCTCTTTCTATCTCTCTTCTCAGAGAGAAAGAGGGAGAGGAAAGAACTCAGGACTGAAAGGGAGGGTGCGACCTTTTCATTCCAGCACTGTGTCACTTCTCCTCTCTATCTCTCATCTCCAGAGAGAAAGAGAGAAAGAGGGAGAGGAAAGAAGCTAAAGACTGAAAGGGAGGGGTAGGACCTCCATTCCAGCACTGTGTCTCTTCTCCTCTTTCTATCTCTCTTCTCAGAGAGAAAGAGGGAGAGGAAAGAACCTAAGGACTGAAAGGGAGGGGTAGGACCTCCATTCCAGCACTGTGTCTCTTCTACTTTTTCTTTCTTCTTTCTCTCTCTTCTCAGAGAAAAGAGGAGAGAGGAAAGAAGCTAAGGACTGAAAAAGGGAGGGTATAGGACCTCCTTTTCCAGCACTGTGTCTTCTCCTTTTCTCCCTTCCAGCACTTGTCTCTTCTCCTCTCTATCTCTTTCTCAGAGAGAGAAAGAGGGAACCTAAGGACTGAAAGGGAAAGACCTCCATTCCAGCACTGTGTTTTCTTTAATTCTTTTTCCTCATCTATCTTTTCAAAGAGAAAGGAGAGGAAGAACCTAAGGACTGAAAGGGAGGGGTAGGACCTCCATTCCAGCACTGTGTCTCTTCTCCTCTTTCTATTTCTCATCTCAATCTCTCTTCTCAGAGAGAAAGAGGGAGGGGAAAGAAGCTAAAGACTGAAAGGGATGGGTAGGACCTCCCTTCCAGCACTCTGTCTCTTCTCCTCTTTTCTAGATCTCTTTCTCAGAGAAAAGAGGAGAGGAAAGAAATTTAAGGACTGAAAGGGAGGGGTATTTCCATTCCAGCACTGTGTCTCTTCTCCTCTTTCTATCTCTCTTCTCAGAGAGAGAAAGAGAGAGAGGAAGAGAGCTAAGGACTGAAAGGGAGGGGTAGGACCTCACTTCCACCACTGTGTCTCTTCTCCTCTTTCTGTCTCTCGTCTCAATCTCTCTTCTCAGAGAGAAAGAGGGAGAGAAAAAGAAGCTAAGAACTGAATTTTCGGTGGGACCTCCTTCCAGCACTGTGTCTCTTCTCCTTTCTATCTCTCTTCTCAATCTCTTTTCTGAGAGAAAGAGGAGAGGAAAGAAGCTAAGGACTGAAAGGAGAGGGTGGGACCTTTTCCAGGACTGTGTTTCTCTTTCTCCTCTTTCTACCTTCTTTCTCAATCTCTCTTCTGAGAGAAAAATTTTTCCAGGAAAGAAGCTAAGGATTTGAAAGGGAGGAGGGACCTCCTTCCAGCACTGTGTTTCTTCTCCTTTTTTATCTCTCATCTCAATCTCTTTTTATTCTCAGAGAGAAAGTAGGAAAGAAGCCCTCAAAGACTGAAAGGAGTTTTGTCTGGGACCTCCTTCCAGCACTGTGTTCTTCTCCTCTTTCTATACTCTTCATTCCATCTCTTATCTCAGAGAGAAAGAGGAGAGGAATAACTAAAGACTGAAAGGTATAATTCACCTCCATTCCAGCATACTGTGTTAAAATTTTATCCTTTCTATCTTCTCAATCTTTTAGATGAGAGGGGAGCAGAACTAAGGACTGAAAGGGAGGGTGCGACCTCCTTCCAGCACTGTGTCTTTTTTTTTTCTGTATCTCATCTCAATCTCTCTTCTTTCAGAGTGAAAAAGGAGAGAAAAAGCTAAGACTGAAAGGGAGGGTAGGACCTCCATTTTCAGCACTGTGTCTCTTCTCCTTTTTCTATCTCACTCTTTCTCAGATAAAGAGTTTAAAAAATTATCCTTTCTGGACTGAAAGGAGGGGTGGACCTCCAATTCCAGCACTGTGTCTTTCTCACAGAATTCTACTTTTCTACCTCTCTTCTATCAGAGAGAAAGAGGAGAGAAAGAAACTAAGGACTGAAAGGGAGGTACCACCTCCTTCCAGCACTGGTTTCTCCTCTTTCTTATTCTAGCAGTTGTGACTTCTCCTCTTTTCTATCTCTTCTCTGAGAGAGAAAGAGGAGAGAGGAAGAACCTAAGGACTGAAAGGGAGGTGTTACCCCATTCCTAGCACTGTAATCTAAGGACTTCTCCTCTTTCTCTTCTGATCTCTTTTCAAGATTTCAGAAAGAGGGTAAAAGAACCTAAGGACTGATAGGAGATCTTCACCTCCATTTTAGCACTTTGTGTTTTCTCCTCTTTCTCATATCATCTCAGTCTCTCAGCATCGTAGAGGAGAGGAAAAGAAGCTTTCACTGAAAGGGAGGTGCTGACCTCCCATTCCAATGTCTGTTTTGCTTTTTCATTCCTCATGTTCTTTGTTCCTTTCTTTATTTGTTTCATTTTTACTTTGATTTTTAATATGTATTTGAGGGCGATAGAGAGAAGAGAAAAGAATCATCCCTGTGGTGGGACCTCCTTCCTGCTCTGTGCCTTCTTCTCCTCTTTTCTATCTCTCTTCTCAGAGAGAAAGAGAGAGAGGAAAGAAGCTAAGGACTGAAAGGGAGGGGTGGGACCTCCCTTCCAGCACTGTGTCTCTTCTCCTCTTTCTATCTCTCATCTCAATCTCTCTTCTCAGAGAGAAAGAGGGAGAGGAAAGAAGCTAAGGACTGAAAGGAAGGGGTGGGACCTCCCTTCCAGCACTGTGTCTCTTCTCCTCTTTCTACCTCTCTTCTCAGAGAGAAAGAAGGAGAGAAAAGAAGCTAAGGACTGAAAGGGAGGGGTGGGACCTCCCTTCCAGCACTGTGTCTCTTCTCCTCTTTCTACCTCTTTCTCAATCTCTCTTTTCTGAGAGAAAGAGGGAGAGGAAAGAAGCTAAGGACTGAAAGGGAGGGGTGGGACCTCCCTTCCAGCACTGTGTCTCTTCTCCTCTTTCTATCTCTCTTCTCAATCTCTCTTCTCAGAGAGAAAGAGGGAGAGGAAAGAAGCTAAGGACTGAAAGGGAGGTGGGACCTCCCTTCCAGCACTGTGTCTCTTCTCCTCTTTCTATCTTCATCTCATCTTTCTTCTCAGAGAGACCTTACCTTAGGAGACAGACCTTACAGTTCTTCAAGGTTGCTCAGGTGTGAGGCACCTCTTCCATGTCTACCAGAGAATTTCTGCATCTTCCAGGTTTATTTTACATCTTCCAATCTTGGATGATCTGGGATAAAGCTAAGACAAATGGAGGGTGGACTTTTTCCTGCACTCTACGCTCATCTTCTCATGTTCTCTCAGAACAGCTGAAAGTAGGAGAGGAATAGACGCTTTCATTATCGACTGAAAGGTGAGTGGTGGATTAATGTCCAGCACTTTCCTCTTTTCCTCATCCATTTAGACTCTTCTCTAATCTGAAAGAGGAGAGGAATTTTAGCTCCAAGATGTTTTCATGACCTCCTTCCATCTGTTTCTCTGCCTGGATTTCATGTAGCATTCTCTTCTCCTTTCAAGAATATATAAGTTTAAGAACTGTAGTCTTTCCCAGGGAGTCAAGGACCTTAACTTCTTTCTATTCTCTTGCTGTAAATGACCTTTTGGTAGTGTGTAAACCACATTATATTGCAATATTCAAGGGACTATGAATCATTCCTTTAAGCATAATCTTGTTCATCTTTCATCTCTTGTCTAACAGTTTTGAAGTGCTTTTGTTTCCATTTTTGCTTTGCATTTTGCCAGTACAAATTTGATCATTGCATAACATATTCCTATTCAACATCACAAAGGTCTTTAAATTTCCTTATTTGTGATTGTCTTAGTTATTATATGTCCTTTATAACACATATAGCATTCCTTCTTTATCTGTTAATTTGTTGATTCAAATTTAGCAGAGCAATCCATCCTATTTATCTCTGCCCATTTATTATTTTGTTTAGGTCACTTTGTACTTTTCCTGGTCTTCATTTTGGGCACAATTTTCTCTACTTCTTGTGTCATCTGATATTTAACATTACTGTCTATGTCTGGAATCATAATCACAAACAGCAATTAAGAATAACACTTTAAGAACTTATAGCACACCAGATATTGATGGACCTAGCTTCATCCGATTTCTCATGACCTTTTTAATCACTGTCTGTTTTCTGTTTTGCAATAAAACTTTTTATCCATTTTCCTACTTTGTCCACAATGTTATGTTTTTCTAATTTTTTTTTTTATATTATGGTCTACCTAACAAAAGCTTTTTGCAAAGTTTAAGTAAACCACATCTATTTTTTCATTTATCATAACATATTATATGCTTTCAACATCACCACGGACTAACAGTTGGGTTTGTGAACTTTTTTGTCCTCCGGTACAAAATTGTTGTCCTATATTTAACAATCTATTTTTGATTAAATGTCAAATAAATGTCATCCTATTATTCTGCAATTATTTTGTTTAGGTCTTTTTGGAAGAGTTCTGTCTTCTCTTACAATTTCTCTCTTACTAAAACCCTCAGATTCAATTTCATATGTCACTATTAATTAACACTAATTCTGTTACTATAATATTTCTCATCGATTTTTCCTTGATTGGCGTCACCCATATATCTTTCCCCTTTTCATTTTTCTATCTGACCTTCTGGAAACCCTTTTTCATCATTACTAGTCTCTTGTTCTGAAGGTTTCACTTGTATTCATTATTTTTTTTTCATTTTATGGAGTTTTTCTAAGAACTCTTCTTTCTTTTTCTAGTTAAAAAAATCTGTAACTTTTCACTATGATGGTTTTTGATCTTCCATTATCTAATATTGGGTAATAATTTATTTTCCCATGTACAAAACCATGTTCTGATATGTTGTTCTTTTTTCATTTATCTCACATTAAAAATCCAACTTTTAGGGTCCATTATTTTTGATCTTCCATCTTCATGTTTATTCATTTTGTTATATATTTCTGCATTTATCTCCTTAACTGCACTTCATAGATTTCATTTTTTTGTTCCTTGCACTATATCTAGGTGCTGATGCTCTTGGGAATATCATGGTGCTGACATTTCGTTCAATGTGTTGTTGGCTTGGTTTTTGCCTTCATCACATGATCTTTGTTTCTTTCCTTATTTGCTCCATTTTTACCTTGATTTTTTATATGTATTTGATTTTGATTTTTATTCTTCATGGCTACAGGATGCATGTACCTTCCATTTTTATTATTAAACCTACATCCATTTCCTTCTCTCCAGTTTTTACATATTTTGGATGTAGATCATGCATTCCTCCTCATAGCCATCTAGATATGCACATTTGCCATAGATCTCGTAATTGTGGCATATCTTGGGATGCTTGTAATAACATCTTTCACCAAACCTGCAATTCCCTCTTTTCAGTATGAAGATATTGGTACAACCTCTTTGGGATTTTATTTTGATTTATCATGTCATAATATATTTCTTCATATGTATGTTGCTGTATTGCCTCATATGTAGAATCTATGAGTTTCTCTGCATCCATACTCTTCTCCTCTTTCTATCTCTCATCTCAATCTCTCTTCTCGGAGAGAAAGAGGGAGAGGAAAGAAGCTAAGGACTGAAAGGGAGAGGTGGGAACTCCCTTCAGCACTGTGCCTCTTCTCCTCTTTCTATCTCTCTTCTCAGAGAGAAAGAGGGAGAGGAAAGAAGCTAAGGACTGAAAGGAAGGGGTTGGACCTCCTTCCAGCACTGTGCTTCTTCTCCTCTTTCTCTCTCTCAGAGAGAAAAGAGGAGAGGAAAGAAGCTAAGGACTGAAAGGGAGGGTTGGACCTCCTTCCAGCACTGTGCCTCTTCTCCTCTTTCTATCTCTCTTCTCAGAGAGAAAGAGGGAGAGGAAAGAAGCTAAGGACTGAAAGGAAGGGGTTGAACCTCCCTTCCAGCGCTGTGCTTCTTCTCCTCTTTCTATCTCTCTTCTCAGAGAGAAAGAGGGAGAGGAAAGAAGCTAAGGACTGAAAGGGAGGGGTGGGACCTCCCTTCCAGCACTGTGCTTCTTCTCCTCTTTCTATCTCTCTTCTCAGAGAGAAAGAGGGAGAGGAAAGAAGCTAAGGACTGAAAGGGAGGGGTGGGACCTCCCTTCCAGCACTGTGCTTCTTCTCCTCTTTCTATCTCTCTTCTCAGAGAGAAAGAGGGAGAGGAAAGAAGCTAAGGACTGAAAGGGAGGGTGGGACCCCCTCCAGCACTGTGCTTCTTCTCCTCTTTCTATCTCTCTTCTCAGAGAGAAAGAGGGAGGGGAAAGAAGCTAAGGACTGAAAGGGAGGGTGGGACCTCCCTTCCAGCACTGTGCTTCTTCTCCTCTTTCTATCTCTCTTCTCAGAGAGAAAGAGGGAGAGGAAAGAAGCTAAGGACTGAAAGGGAGGGGTGGGAACTCCCTTCCAGCACTGTGCCTCTTCTCCTCTTTCTATCTCTCTTCTCAGAGAGAAAGAGGGAGAGGAAAGAAGCTAAGGACTGAAAGGGAGAGGTGGGAACTCCCTTCCAGCACTGTGCCTCTTCTCCTATTTCTATCTCTCTTCTCAGAGAGAAAGAAGGAGAGAAAAGAAGCTAAGGACTGAAAGGGAGAGGTGGGAACTCCCTTCCAGCACTGTGCCTCTTCTCCTATTTCTATCTCTCTTCTCAGAGAGAAAGAGGGAGAGGAAAGAAGCTAAGGACTGAAAGGGAGAGGTGGGAACTCCCTTCCAGCACTGTGCCTCTTCTCCTATTTCAATCTATCTTCTCAAAGAGAAAGAGGGAGAGGAAAGAAGCTAAGGACTGAAAGGGAGAGGTGGGAACTCCCTTCCAGCACTGTGCCTCTTCTCCAATTTCTATCTCTCTTCTCAGAGAGAAAGAGGGAGAGGAAAGAAGCTAGGGACTGAAAGGGAGAGGTGGGAACTCAATTCCAGCATTGTGCCTCTTCTCCTCTTTCTATCTCTCTTCTCAATCTCACTTATCAGAGAGAAAGAGGGAGAGGAAAGAAACTAAGGACTGAAAGAGAGAGGTGGGAACTCCCTTCCAGCACTGTGCCTCTTCTCCTATTTCTACCTTTCTTCTCAGAGAGAAAGAGGGAGAGGAAAGAAGCTAAGGACTGAAAGGGAGAGGTGGGAACTCAATTCCAGCATTGTGCCTCTTCTCCTCTTTCTATCTCTCTTCTCAATCTCACTTATCAGAGAGAAAGGGGAGAAAGAAACTAAGGACTGAAAGGGAGAGGTGGGAACTCCTTCCAGCACTGTGCCTCTTCTCCACTTTCTATCTCTCTTCTCAGAGAGAAAGATGGAGAGGAAAGAAGCTAGGGGACTGAAAGGGAGAGGTGGGAACTCAATTCCAGCATTGTGCCTCTTCTCCTCTTTCTATCTCTCTTCTCAATCTCACTTATCAGAGAGAAAGAGGGAGAGGAAAGAAACTAAGGACTGAAAGGGAGAGGTGGGAACTCCCTTCCAGCACTGTGCCTCTTCTCCAATTTCTATCTCTCTTCTCAGAGAGAAAGAGGGAGAGGAAAGAAGCTAGGGACTGAAAGGGAGAGGTGGGAACTCAATTCCAGCATTGTGCCTCTTCTCCTCTTTCTATCTCTCTTCTCAATCTCACTTATCAGAGAGAAAGAGGGAGAGGAAAGAAGCTAGGGACTGAAAGGGAGAGGTGGGAACTCAATTCCAGCACTGTGCCTCTTCTCTTCCTCCTATCTCTCTTTTCAGAGAGAGAGAGAGAGAGAGAGAGAGAGAGAGAGAGAGAGAGAGAGAGAGAGAGAGAGAGAGATTGAAAAGGAGGGATGGGACCTACCTCCCGGCCCTATGACGCTTCTCTTCTTTCTATCTCTCTTGAAGAGAGAGAGAGAGAGAGAGAGAGAGAGAGAGAGAGAGAGAGAGAGAGAGAGAGAGAGAGAGAGAGAGAGAGAGAGGAAAAGCTAAGGACTGAAAGGAAAGAGTGGGACCTCCCTTCCTGCCCTGTTGCCCTGTGCCTGTTTTCCTCTTTCCATCTCTCTCCTTAGAGAGAGAGAGAGAGAGAGAGAGAGAGAGAGAGAGAGAGAGAGAGAGAGAGAGAGAGAGAAAGCTCAGGACTGAAAGGGAATGGTGGAACCTCCCTTCCTGCCCCGTGCCTCTTTTCCTCTTTCTATCTCTCTTCTCAGAGAGAGAGAGAGAGAGAGAGAGAGAGAGAGAGAGAGAGAGAGAGAGAGAGAGAGAGAGAGAGAGCTCAGGACTGAAAGGGAATGGAGGAACCTCCCTTCCTACCACGTGCCTCTTTTCCTCTTTCTATCTCTCTTCTCAGAAAGAGAGAGAGAGAGAGGGTAAAATAAAGTTGCGAAGGTCTGAAAGCGAGGGGTGGGCCCTCCCTTCCTGCCCTTCACCTCTTCTTCTCTTTCTATCTCTTTTCTCAGAGAGAGAGAGAGAGAGAGAGAGAGAGAGAGAGAGAGAGAGAGAGAGAGAGAGGGGGAAGGAAGCTAAAGACTGAAAGGGAGGGGTGGGACATTAACTAGCCCTGGAATGGAGGACACAGACCTTAAGAGCAGAACAGCGCCTGGAACTGTGCCCGCCCGAGGCTGGCGAATAGGCAGCGGTTGTTGAACTGCTGGACATTAATTTATCCTAGAATGGACGACCCAGATCTGAACAGCTAGACATTCATTGGTTCTGGAATGGAGGACCCACACCTGAAGAGCAGAACAGCGCCTGAAACTGTGCACTAGGCTGGCGAATGGACAGCAGTTGGAGAGTCACTGGACATTCACTGACCTGGTATGGAGAACCCAGACCTGAAGAGCGGGACAGTGCCTGAAACTGTGCCTGAGGCTGGCGAATGGACAGCCAATGGACAGTAGTTGGGGGCCGCTGGACGTTTACTGGCCCTAGAATGGAAGAGCTGCACATGAAAAGCTCTTGCATAAATAAATAAATTAATAAAAAACTAAATTTTACTTTTATGTTTAATTTAATAAAATAAATAAATACACAGAAAAAAATAATAATAAATACAAAAAATTTTACTTCTTGTAATTTGATCTTAATATAATAAATAATACAAATAAAGTCTCTTACATAAATGAATAAAAAAGCAAATAAAAAACTAATTAACAAAAAAATAAAAAGTCTCTTACATGAAGAATATACTGAATTCTTGATTGTTTCAAAGAAAGCGAGGTTTTTTGTGTAGGGACGTGCTTGCACACTGAATGCTGAACGCACAATTTTTTTTTTATCTGGGACTGAATACAAGAGCGAGAAAAATATTATTGATAAAAACGCATATGCAAAATCACAGCCTTAATGCAAAAATCTTATGGCTATAGCAAGTAAGAAAAACTGTTTTGAAACTATTCAGTTATTAAAACTAATCAAGTGTGCACATTATTACAGATATCACTCACTCCCTCTCTCGCTTTCTCTCTCTCTCTCTCCCTCAAACACACACGCACATACAAACACACACACAAACGCGTTGATTTCCCTCATAGGGGCTAGTGCCAGCGGTGCACCTCACTGGGTGCACTGTAGGCATTACTGAAGGCTCTTTGCAGCTCCTATAGACAGTCATTTTTTTCCAAACGGACAAGCCACCCGCCTCCCCCACCCCCATCAGTGCCACACCAAGCCCGCCCCTCACAACCCCATTCCAGCTTCGTATTCTGGTATCCTACCGGTTTGTTCCCTTAGATGTTGTTCGCGTCCTTCCGCCTTCTCTCCTCTATCAAGGATTGTGCTTAAGCCTACTAAAGGAGGCTTCAATCGAGTGGGACCGACGGTTCGCCGTCTATTGCGCCCCGCCCCATTTGTACCTGTTCGATACGGGTATTGGCACATCGCTCTCAGTGCTGCTGCCAGGCTGCCGCTATTCGTGACATTCCCGTTTCTCCCAGTGGGAATTCACTATCAAAAGGTTATCGTGATATTCCCGTTTCTTCTCACAGGATTCAGGCCAAAGGCCAAGCGCTGGGATCTGTGAGGTCATTCAGCGCTGAAAGGGAAATTAAGAGTAGAAAGGTTTGAAATGTGTAACAGGAGGAAACCTCGCAGTTGCACTAAGAAACAATTGCTAGGAGAGGGTGGAAAGTAAGACGGAAGAAAGATAATATGAACGGGGGCGCAGTAAAAGGAATGAAAGGGGTTACTGCTAGGGGCCGAGGGAACACTGCAAACAACCTGAAGCAATGCCTACAGCGCACCGTGTGAGGTGCACTGGCGGCACTACCCCCTACGGGTCGTGGGAGTTCTCTATCTAAAGGACATCTCAGAAGCAACTATATCTCTCTTGCATATTCTGTCTTATACATTCATGTTTATGAAATATTATGTAAATAATATTACTGCGAATTAAATTAAATCAGTGGAGATTAAAAAAAATAATAATGAAATGAACTGAAGAGGAACATATTAATGTGATATTTAGGAAGTACAACCCAGCAGGTGACATCTAGGATGAATAAATGATTAACAAGGGCAACCATCAAAATACAAACTCATCGTCTGTTTTTTCCTTTTTCCTTGACACACTGGCCACGTGTCATGGGCATTGGGACCTGTCCCCCACTGGCTGTCGGCCTAAGAAACAGAAGATCAGCGCCTGCCCTATGAGCCGACGGAGGCCTAGGAGGACTTTAACTTTAACTTTGTCTATCTTCATAGATTTAGATTTTAGGAGGAATGTTTACTACATCGTTTCATCAGCTTTTATAAACTTACTATTTAGCTCATTCTACGTGAACTTCTGACACATATTTCTGCTTTCTGCTTTAGCTGGTCAGCTGGTATGGTGGTTAGTGTCGTGACGCGCCGCTCAGATGTCGCAGGTTCACGCCTCCCCCAGGGCGATGAAAAATCACTGGCTCTGTACCATGATCAGTTACTGCTGCATTGTGGGGTCTGCGGTGGGAGGCTGAGACCAACATTCTTTGGAGGCTTGAATTTCAACTCAATGGCCCCTTTGGTGCGCTTGTTCCATGCGAATAGGTTTCATCTACTGAAATAATAATAATAATAAATTCTCGTTTCAAAGAATTCTAACTGACTGAAGCTACTAGCATCTGAATCTGCTGAACCTAGGAAGGAAATTTCTTAGTGGACACAATTTTATGCTTCTGAAAGCAGCCACTGCATCCAATGGAGTGTTATGGAATATAGGATTTTGGCCAGAGGCCAAGCGCTGGGACCTATGAGGTCATTCAGCGCTGGAAGGGAGAGTAGAAAGGTTTGAAAGGTGTAACAGGAGGAAAACCTCGCAGTTGCACTATGAAACAACTGTTAGGAGAGGGTGGAAAGTAAGATGGAAGAAAGAGAATATGAACGGAGGTTCAGGAAAAGGGTCTAATGAAATCCTCGTTTCATCTTGGCAAAACTTGGAAAACTGAGACGTTCCTCCTTCACTGATTTCAAACGTTCAACGTCCTGTGGATCAAATTAATCAACTTCATGACAAACGAAGGAAAGATCCCAGTCCAACATAGCATAACCTACGGTTTTCTGAAACGGGAGAAAGATGCCTACAAATAAATTCATTTCCTCTTATGAAACCCTTGTGTTTCACTGTTTGCAAACACCGAGCTTCCTGTAGATCAAACTAATCAACTGAAATAAGCTCAAACTCCAATATAATACGTACTACGGTTTCCTGATAAAAGGGGAAGATGCCTATGCAATTCTTTGTCATCTTCAGAAATCCTTGGGTTTCACTATTTTCAAACACCAAGCGTCCCGTAGATCAAACTAATTAACTTTAAAACAATAAGCTTAAACTCCAACATAACAGAAAGATGCATAAAAATTAATTCTTTTCATCTCCAGAAATCCTTGGGTTTCACTACTTTCAAACTTCAAACGTCCCGTAGATCAAATTCATTAACTTTAAGACAAACCCCAACATAATACGAACTACGGTCTTCTGAAACACGAGAAAGACGCACATGAATAAATTCATTTCTCCAAAATGAGGGAGAGAAGGAAAAACACGACCACCCATTGAAGTCTATTCGACGCATTTCCTTTCTGAATTCGTCAAGGAGACTCGAGTGTGAAATCCCAAAATCCTGGGATAATCTGAGCACTTCCTTCGTCGTCGGGGTCACCAGAGCACTGATTTCGTATTTCTGAATGACTCAGAGGCCCCGGGGGGAAATATTTGGGCATTCCCCAACACCCCCTGAAGAGGCGGACAGCTTCAAAACACCTTTGGTGAATGCAAGACTGGATTTGGGGATTTCAGACAGAAGTTTATGAAGATATATTGAGATGGAAATCGAGAAAAATTCGTTTGAAAATTCTTTGTTTTTTTTTTAAACCGTATGAATTGGAATTGGAACAGGAATATAAAATTAGGCCAAAGACTAACCGCTGGGACTTACGAGTCATTCAACGCTGCAAAATAATGTTGAAACAAGTGTTAGGAGAGGGTGGAAAGTAAATTGGAGTGAAGAGAACATGAACGGAGGTACAGTAAAAGGAATAAAAAAGGCTGCAGCTAGGGGCAGAAGGCACGCTGCAAAGAACCTTAAACAATGTCTATAGTGCACCACCTGAGGTGCATTGGCAGCACTCTACCACCCTACAAGATTTAAACCCTCTATAAAAAGACAGATCCAAACATTTAAATCGTCACATATTCCGACAGCCACGCCTTCGTCAACGAGACGGAACTGACAGATATTAGACGGAATCTAAAGACAACCCCCTCCCCCTCTCCCTCTCTCTCTCTCTCTCTCTCTCTCTCTCTCTCTCTCACACACACAAATGAAAAAAGCAAAAAAATCTTTTTCATTCGCACTGGAAGCGAATGTCGGATCAAAGCCGGTGGTTGAAAACTGACAGGTTAACTGTTAAAGAGAGAAAGCTAAAAGCAACGGAAAGGGGTAATGAAGTTAGCGCATGAGACAGAGTGTCTGTCTGTCTGTCTGTGCGTGCTGGAACATTTTCACATATCAAAAGATTAGACGGCCAGAAAGTCCATTTAGGAGACGGTAATTAGATTCAGACCTTGCTATTGGAGGTGTGTAATGTACTGTACATTCATTTAGCAAAATAAATGTCTCTCTCTCTCTCTCTCTCTCTCTCTCTCTCTCTCTCTCTCTCTCTCTCTCACACACACACACACACACACACACACACACACACACACACACACACACACATATATATATATATATATATATATATATATATATAGATAGATAGATAGATAGATAGATAGATAGATAGATAGATAGATAGATAGATAGATAGATAGATAGATAGATAAATATATATATATATATATATATATATATATATATATATATATATATACATATTAAATAAATAAATAAATATATATATATATATAAAATCATCAATGAAGGCAGAGGACACACAGATATACAAGCTGACTTTATTCCAACGTTTCGTAATTATCGGATTAATTACATCATCAGGGCTGTTAAAATATGAAAATAAAATTCTTTGTAAAATCATAAAAGCTAAAAATAAAAATAAAAGTTATTCATACAAAATTTTCACAAATGTACACAAACGTTAAAATTAGAGAACAAAAGTTTAAAAATCATTACGTTAAAATGAAGGTAACAGAGTATACAGTAAACTAAAAATTGAAAACCATCTGTGAAAGGGGTTACAGAACAAAAGATTAAGGACCGACCTAGAGGAGTGACAGCTTTAAACTAAACATAAACATAAATAGAAAGAACACAAGTCAGGATAAATATAGAGGAGAGGAGGACGTGTGAGTGTTTAACGACGGAACAAGTTGTTTGATGAAAAGTGATTCCAGGATAACAAGGTCTTGAGGATTGGTGGTATGGCTAAAATGTGGAAGTCTTTATTATCAATGTGTGTTTTACAAATTTTTGAGTGATTTCTGATGTTGGAATGTATATATGAGTGTGTGTATAAATGTATCTGTTTATAAACAAATGTAAGTAACGTATCTTAGTGCTTTCCAGTTATCGACCTTGTGAGTTCTCTAAGTAGACACCTTATTAACGTCATTTTTGATCAATATAAAACCAAGTTTCATAATACATCCTGAGAACAGAACAAAAATGGACAAATGCCACCAGGAATCCGATAAGCAAATTGATAAACTCCGTAAGCAAATTATTCTCTTGCAGTTGTACTTCACAAGAGTTAGATTCAGTTGCCATAATCCCTAATCCCTTTGCAATGTCGACCTCCACATGACCTGGGCAGCATCAAGGTTTTCTTTGAACGGAATTGAATTGCTCTTTTAATCATGAAGAACTGAACTGTATGGAGAATTTAGGCCAAAGGCCAAGCACTGGGACCTATGAGGTCACTCAGTGCTGAAACGGAAATTGGCAGTAAAAGGTTTAAAAGGGTTAGCAGGAGGAAAACCTCGCAGTTGCACTATGAATCAATTGTTAGAAGAGGGTGGAAAGTAAGATGGAAGAAAGAGACTATGAAAGGAGGCACAGTAAAAGGAACGAAAGGGGTTGCAGTTAGGGGCCGAAGGCACACTGCAAAGAACCTTAAGTAATGGCTACAGTGCACCGCATGAGGTGCACTGATGGCACTGCCCCAATATATGGTTAATCATGGAGAAGAACGGAAACACTTAAGTCTTTCCGCAGGATACTGATGGAATTTCTTGATTTATATTTTTATTATTATGTTTTATATCTTTTTTTACTTCTTTATATTATTATTCTGGCAGAAAGCGCGATATGAGGTTAAATAGATGTCACGGACTTCTGCAAGTCTGTTCCATGGTGTGAGTTTTCTCCCCTTGTGAGAGAGAGAGAGAGAGAGAGAGAGAGAGAGAGAGAGAGAGAGAGAGAGAGAGAGAGAGAGAGAGAGAGAGAATTACGAAATCCAATTGGGATTCTGCTTCAAGCTGGGTATAATGTAGCATCTCTCCTAATCATAATCATGATATATATATATATATATATATATATATATATATATATATATATATATATATATATATATATATATATACATATATACATATATATATGTATACATATTAATATATATGCATATATATACACATGCTGTATATACATATATATATATATATATATATATATATATATATATATATATATATATATATTCATTTATCTATACACACACAAATATATATGTGTGTCTGTGTGTGTGCGCCAGCGCGCGCGCGCGTTCTCGCGTGCGGAAGAGCTAATGAGAGTTAATTAAGATCGCAGCCAAGGTCGATATTGCTTTTACGATAAAAGTAACACCAACGCACGTAATGATGAAAAACAATTTTGTTTTTATTTATTTCTGAAAGACTGTTTTCTGGTTCTTTTGGACGTGGCAATTCCACCTGACATACAAGAAAAAAAATGTCGGAACTTCGGCAGCTGAAAACCTCCAGTAGCTTATAAGGGTTCTTAGAAGATATTTCCTATAAAATAGAAATAGCTTGGCTGGGAAATTCGCTGTGCGTTCTTGACTGGCTTCTGTTGTATAACGATGTGATTTCAAAAGCTAAAGAAACACCCCTGAATTATATACATACATATATATATAAAGGATATATATACATATATATATATACATATATATATATATATATATATATATATATATATATATATATATATATATATATATATATATATATACATATATATATATATATATACATATATATATATATATATATATATATATATATATATAAATGATAAATATATATATATAAACATATATATATATACATATATATATATATAATTATATATATATTATATAAGAGAGAGAGAGACCTAAAAAAAACTGGATATAATGAATAAAAGAGATGCTGAAACGAAAGGACATAAATATACAAGAAGCAAGACAGAAATGAACAGAGGAGTGTTCAACGACCTATCTTTGTTCCTCTGCTGAGCCATCTGCTCAAGTACAGGAGACATGTTGTCTCCTTGATTTACCAGCTAAAGAATGAATGTTCCTTCCAACTATTGTCTCGTACTATTATTTACCGTTATATTATCGCTTATTATTAAGTACAGATAATTTTCCCAGAATACATCTTCTCTCTCACTCAGGGTAAGATCAGTCACTCTTTGAAATCTAGACTTAATCGGCTCAGCGTAGGGATGGATTTCTAAGGAAACTCGGCATCTAGTAATCTGGTGATTACTCATTTGTCTTGTAATTTATATAATCTTTAATAACTTACGGAGGATCATCCTTTAGATACAAATATAGAATAACGGAAGAACCTTTTCCGTTATCATGAAAAAAAAAAAAAAAGCTCTTACTCTTTGAACTATGTCAGGTTAGATCAAATGAGTTAGGCTGATATAAAGGTAAACCTGTACGTATATATATGTTTTACTGTTACTAATACGGCTACCGGTAGCTTTAGCACCTCAAGTAAGGATTCTATTAATGCGGTAGCGGTGCCGATAGCGGGAACAGCAAAAACATCGCTGAAAAATTTATAGTTGTTTCCTTTGGCTCGGTTGCGGTAGCGGTAACAGTAGCATAATGAGTTGGCGGTACGCGTCGGTAGTAAGGTGATTAATATCAGATCCTCCTGTTCATATAAATAAATAAGTTAATTAATTAAGTAATTAATTAATTAATAAGTAAATAAATAAAAAATAAAATAAATAAACTAATAAATATGAAGTAAATAAATAAATAAATAAAAAAATAAAATAAATAAATAAACTAATAAATATAAAGTAAATAAATAAATAAATGAATAAAAAGTAAAATAAATAAATAAACTAATAAATATGAAGTAAATAAATAAATACATGAATAAAAAATAAAATAAATAAATAAACTATTAAATATGAAGTAAATAAATAAATAAATGAATAAAAAATAAAATAAATAAATAAACTAATAAAAATGAAGTAAATAAACAAATAAATAAATAAAAAATAAAATAAATAAATAAACTAATAAATATGAAGTAAATAAATAAATATGTGGACTGGGAAAATGAAAAAACTAATGTCTACTTCTCAGACTAAGTTAACGCAGAAATATTAATGCTATCCTATTTCTAGGATATTACATCTACGATCCTACGACCCTTAGGTAAGAATAAATCCTCTCTAGGTTTGATCATATCTCGATCTCGAAGATATAACCCTTACGGTGGCCGGTAATTTGACTCCCGGTAATTTGACTCCGGTATTTTGACTCCCGGTATTTTGACTCCCGGTAATTTGACTCCCGGTCATTTTGATTCCCGGTAATTTCACTCCCACTTTTTTCCTTTCTTTTTTCGTTGAATATACAACTTTTAATCTTTCTTTTTTAGTTCAAAAAATTAACTCCCGGTATTTTTACTCCGGTATTTTGCTTCCCAGTAATTTGACTCCCTGTCAATCTGACTCCCAGTAATTTCACTCCCACTGTCAGAAAAAGGTTCTGTTAATTCTCGGTTTCATAATCATCATCATTTACCGTCTAAAAAAAAGTAAATAGATAAAAGAAGAAGAAAAACAAAACAAAAAATTTACGAAACAGGAAGCAAGTAAAAAGTACATAATTTTAGTAATAGAATTCCTTGTTTACATGCACGCTAGGTAGTTGACTAAAATTATCGCTCTATGGAGACTAACTGAAACTATCTCTACCACTTTGTAGTTTGTATTTCGACTCTTCAAGGTTTACCAGTCCACATCAACATCTTACTTCTTTGTTTATTACTTTAAAAGGAAATATACGGTCACCATGCCTTATGTTTTTAACAGCACCCGGGGAGGAAAGAAACTTGTGGATAACATGAACTACTGTATATATATGAGAAACATAAACTAAATGGTGACGGATCCAAGACTTACTGGAAATGTGAAATCAAGTCCTGCAAAGCTCGAGTCCACACTATGACGCATGATGAACATTATGATATAATCAGGAACGTCGGTGAACATCATCACAGTTCGTGTGCTTCTAAACCGAAAGTGCGTAAAACTTTAGCTGAACTAAAATCACAGGCATCTGCCTGCCAGGAATCTTCTCGTTCATTAATTTCGTCTCTTTGTGAAAAGCTTGATGAAAATAAAATGGCTCTTATGCCCTCAACTGTGCGTGTAAGTCGTAATATAAGGAACTTGCGTCAAGGAAAAGTAAGCGCTCCTCCAATCCCTCACACTCGATATAGTTACGAGATACCTGATGAATACAAGTTCCTTGATAGTGGTGAACTTTTCTTGCAGTTTGATAGTGGGCAATCTGATAAAGATAGACTACTTGTGTTTGCAACAAATAAAGGCCTTGATGACTTAGTTAATGTAAAACACTGGGCGGGGGATGGAACCTTCAAGTGTTCCCCATCTATATTCTATCAGTTGTACACGCTACATATTCAAGTGGGTTCACTCAGTGTTCCACGATTATTTGCACTGCTGCCAAACAAGAAGCAAGAATCTTACGACCTCCTTTTTAACCAGCTTAAGGAATTACGGCCAGGACTGAGCCCTGTAAGCATCATGATGGATTTTGAAAAAGTACTCATTAATAGTTTCAAATCTGTGTTTCCAAGCTTCCGTTTCATGTTGTCTTTTTCATTTATCTCAAAGTGTTTACAGAAAAGTATGTGAAATGGCTTCAAAGATAGGTACCATCATGACAATGAGTTCAGCATTAAGATAAGATGTTTTTCTGCGTTAGCCTTTCTTCCCCCAAGTGATGTGCTTGATGGATTCGAAGAGCTTGTTGACGATGACGATCTTCCTCAAGAACTAGTGTCTTATTTTGAAATATCGTACATAGGATGTTTGCGAGGTAGAGGAGTTAGACAACGCAGAACACCTCCTTTGTTTCCTATAGATATTTGGAATGTTCACTTAAGAACGGATTCCGAGATGCCTCGCACAAATAACCATTTAGAGGGCTATCACAATGCCTTGCAAAGCTCTTTAAGTTGTACCCATCCAAATATATGGAAGTTGATTACTGCATTAAAAAAGGAAGAGCACTTGGCGCAATTGAAAAAGATTCAATTTGATGGTGGCGAGATTTGTGAGAAAAAGAAGAAGTATAAAGATATAAACAAGCGACTGCAGATAATCATTGAGCGATACAGCGACCAAAATAAACTGGAATTCTTGAGAGCAATAGCTCATAACCTGCATCATTATTGAATTTTTTAATTTTTTATGGTTTCAATTTTGTATATAGTCTTATCTCATACTTTGGTATGATTACATTTTATCCATTTTAGATATTACATACATGCTTTGTATTAATAAAAGATGTTAACATGGCTTTTAGTATTATTCGTTTTTCTTTCATTTTTAGTTAATATGTATCTACTTGTTTTTCTTAAAAAAAAAAAAAAAAAATTGAACTAAACAAGAAAGATTAAAAGTATATTCAACGAAAAAAGAAAGGAAAAAGTGGGAGTGAAATTCCCGGGAATCAAAATGACCGGGAGTCAAATTACCGGGAGTCAAAATACCGGGAGTCAAAATACCCAAGTCAAATTACCGGGAGTCAAATTACCTAGAACCTACACTTACGACCCTACAACCCAAGGGCAAGACTAAATCTCCTTGGATTTATCTTATCTTGAAGATATTAACATACAAACTCCGCCGTAATCTTAAAACTTCTAAACAGTTAAGGAAGAGATTTCCTAAAAAAATATATATAATAATAATAAATAAGCAATATTCGACTCGACGAGAAAAAAAAAAAATTTCAAAAAGAAAAAGTCTTGCGCTTGGCGATCACAATCCCCTATTGATTTTCACTCTTCCATCGTCTTCACCTTCTTCTCCTCTCTCTCTCTCTCTCTCTCTCTCTCTCTCTCTCTCTCTCTCTCTCTCTCTCTCTCTCTCTCTCTCTCATGAAATGATGCTGGCCAAAGTTTTCCCTTCTCCCAGCAGAGTTGGGGAATTTTTTCCTCTCTCTTCCTTACTTGGTGCATTAATGGAAGCAAGAACCGACGAATTCTCTTGGAACTTTAAAAGCAAAGAGGAAAGCAGACGATATTTTAGCTATCCAAGAGATGCAGCAGATACTGATTAGCCGTGAATATAACAATGATAGTTGGAATAAACTATAGAATTTTGGCCAAAGGCCAAGCGCTGACATATAAGGTCATACAGCGCTGAAAGGGAATTTAAGAGTAGAAGGGTTTGAAAGGTGCAACAGGGGAAAACTTCGCAGTTGCACCATGAGAGACTTGTTAGTGAGGAAGGAAAGTCAGATGGAGGAGAGAGAATATGTAAGGAGGTACAGTTAAAGGAATGAAAGAGGTTGCAGCTAGGAGCCTGAGGAAGGGCGCTGCAAAGAACCTTGAGTAATGCCTACTGTGCACCATGTGAGGTGCACTGACGGCACTATCCCCCTAAGGGGATTAGTGATAGTAGTTATATCCACGGTTATATCCACTGGTTGTACGTGAAGGGGATACATAACTACTCCTTTGTTCTCTGTTAGAAATGTAAAAAGTGCCGTTAATGTAATTAAACAAACGCCTGGATCAAACAGCGATAATACCAAAGGTTCATCTCGAACAAAGATAAGTTGAACCTTTGAATATAAGTTGAACCTCTGAATATAAGTTGAACCTTTGACTATAAGTTGAACCTTTGAATGAATACAATAACATACAGGCAGTCCGTTGTGGATTGACAACGTTTATGAAAATGCAAAAACACAACTATAACATCATTAATGATAATATTTTAACACATTTCTACACGAATTTAACAAAAGCACCTGTTAACTCACGCCCATTTATCGGTATTTACACAAATGTAATTCACACATTTAACAAACTGATAACCTATCAATAATGATATATTAACATAATTCCACTTAAAATTAACAAATTCATCTGTTAACTCAAGCCGATATATCGGTATATACACAAATTCAATTCGCAAAACTAACAAATTGATAACATACGAATTTATACCACGAGTCATTTTAAAAAGTTATTTTTACGTCAACTTTACATTCTTTCGGGCTGAAGTTTCATCAAATAAGTACAAAAATTTTCCAGAATAAATGTATTAGTTTTCTGTAGAAGAAAACTATTGAGATGGCTATTTGTCTGTCTGTCCGTCCGCACTTTTTTCTGTCCGCACTCTGATCTTAAAAAAACTACTGAGGCTAGCGGGCTGCAAATTGGTATGTTGATCATCCACCCTCCAGTCAACAAAACATACCAAATCGCAGCCCTCTAGCCTCAGTAGTTTTTATTTTATTTAAGATTAAAGTAAGCCATGATCGTGCGTCTAGCACCGCTAAAAGTGCCAACAACACAGGCCACCTACGGCCCGTGGCTAAAAGTTTCATGGGCTGTGGCTTAGAGTTTCATATAGCATTACATACTGTACAGAAAACTCGACTGCGCCGAAGAAACTTCTGAGCATTTTTCACTTGTCATCAGAGGAATGAAAAAGAAACGAAGATGAAAGCCAATCAGAAGAGACCGCTGAAGAGTAATATGTCTTGTAGTGACTCTTACTTTGTATAAAAGGGAGAACATGGGATTCTTGCTTGGGAGAATCTTGTCACAGACTATTCCTTAAGAGAGAAGTATTGCTTACATGACTCTCTCTCTCTCTCTCTCTCTCTCTCTCTCTCTCTCTCTCTCTCTCTCTCTATATATATATATATATATATATATATATATATATATATATATATATATATATATATATATACATATATATATATATATATATATATATATATATATACATATATATATATATATATAAATTTATATATATATATATAAAATTTATATATATATATATATATATATATATATATATATATATATATATATATAACCTTGTCATGGCATTGTTAAGATCACTACCTTAGGGAAACAGGTTCGTATTAACTCTTAACTCTCTCTCTCTCTCTCTCTCTCTCTCTCTCTCTCTCTCTCTCTCTCTCTCTCTCTCTCTCTCAGTCATGGACCATTAAGACTACACCCTTAAAAAAAAATAGGTTTACATTTTTCATACCCTCCCATTTAACTCTCTCTCTCTCTCTCTCTTAGTCATGGACCATTGCGACTACAACCTTAAAGAAAATGGGTTGACATTATTCCTACCCTCCCATTTAACTCTCTCTCTCTCTCTCTCTCTCTCTCTCTCTCTCTCTCTCTCTCTCTCTCTCTCTCTCTCTCTCTCTCGTTTTATTTCTATGGTCAAACCTGGTAAGATGTTGAGTAATCCCTTCTTCTTCTCCTCCAAAGGCCAGCAATTCTCGCTTGGCAAAAGAACGTGTGCACTGTTACTGCCTCTTTGTACACATCGTCGCATACTAAATATTGCGAAATATTACTTGCATAAACAAAAACACTTACAGGAACGCTGACGACCAGTATGCATCATTAATAATTATTTATTAAAACTCCCAGGTAAGAAAAGCGTAGACCTTCTCCTAACGCAGCCCGCAAATATGGTGTAGCGTTACCGGGAATAAGCGAGCTGGTGTAGACCTTTAAACTTACCTAACCAACCGAATCCTCAACCGCGACATTTCTCTACAACCTACCATTACGTCGACCTGCCAAAGAAAAATCCTGAAAATTGTAGCTTTACCCTCATTTATCTCCGCCTCGTTTAACGTATAATTGTCGAAACTAACTTCCACACACTCTTTCTCACAGAGAGAGAGAGAGAGAGAGAGAGAGAGAGACCTTACCTTACAGACCTTACAGTTCGTTCGGGTTGCCCCAGGTCCCTCAGTGTGAGGCGCCTTTGATGTCTACCAGAGAATTGCTAACGCATCTTCCGGTATATTTTGCATCTTCCAGTCTTGGATGGTCTGGGATGCATCTTAGATATTTGTCGAGCTTATTCTTAAACACATCTACGCTCACTCCTGTTATGTTCCTCAGATGAGCTGGTAGCGCACTGAATAGACGCTGCATTATCGATGCTGGTGCGTGGTGGATTAATGTCCTGTGTGCTTTCCTTACTTTTCCTGGTATAGTTTTTGGCACTATTAATCTACCTCTGCTTGCTCTTTTTGATATTTTTAGTTCCATGATGTTTTCGGTAATTCCTTCTATCTGTTTCCATGCTTGAATTACCATGTAGCGTTCTCTTCTCCTTTCAAGACTATATAAATTTAAGAATTGTAGTCTTTCCCAGTAGTCAAGGTCCTTAACTTCTTCTATTCTAGCTGTAAATGACCTGTGTACACTCTCTATTTGTGCAATATCCTTTTGGTAGCGTGGGTACCATATTATATTGCAATATTCAAGTGGACTACGTACGTACGTTTTATAAAGCATAATCATGTGTTCAGCTTTTCTTGTTTTGAAGTGCCGGAACAACATTCCCATTTTTGCTTTGCATTTTGCCAATAGAATTGCTATTTGATCATTGCATAACATATTCCTATTCAACATCACACCAAGGTCTTTAACTGCTTCCTTGTTTGTGATTGTCTCATTATTAGGTCCTTTATATGCATATAGCATTCCTACTTTATCACCATAGTTCATTGATTCAAATTTATCAGAGTTAAATACCATCCTATTTATCTCTGCCCATTTATATATTTTGTTTAGGTCTCTTTGTAGCGAGTTCCTATCTTCATCACAAGCAATTTCTCTACTTATTCTTGTGTCATCTGCGAAACTTCTAACTGTCTATGTCTGCAATCATAATCACAAACAGCAATGCAGCTAACACCGTACCTTGTGGTACACCGGATATTACCGTAGCTTCATCCGATTTCTCATCGTTTGCAATCACTATCTGTTTTCTGTTTTGCAAAAATTCTTTTATCCATCTTCCTACTTTGTCAACAATGTTATGTTTTCTAATTTTTTTCGCTAATATATTATGATCTACCTTGTCAAAAGCTTTTGCAAAGTCTAGGTAAACCACATCTGTATCTTTTTCATTTATCATATTTTTATATATGCTTTCATGGTGGACTAACAGTTGGGTTTGTGTACTTTTTCCGGGTACAAAACCATGTTGTCCTATATTGAGAGAGAGAGAGAGAGAGAGAGAGAGAAACTTATTCGGCTTGCCCATTGTCAGATTTTCATTTTTTAGTCTCGGGAAAAAGAACCTGTATTGGGTGTCATTATCCTTAAATATCCGAGAGCTTATAGATCATATGTTTAATGAAGTATTTATCTTTTCAACCCAGTTTATCTCTGCAGAGAGAGAGAGAGAGAGAGAGAGAGAGAGAGAGAGAGAGAGAGAGAGAGAGAGAGAGAATGTTTTCAGCATAAACTTCAACGCGGTCGTCCATTTCATGTCGTCCTCATTACCGGACGTCGCTTCGGAAAATTCCCCCCAACTTCTGGGACACCGAGTGAGTTCATGAATAAAAACCCCCAATGCAATTTAATGACCGTGAAAAAGCCTGGCCTTACATTCTATACGAGAGAGAGAGAGAGAGAGAGAGAGAGAGCTGGTTAGGCCAACAACTCAAACAGAATACCAATAAGCTAGTCGCCGTGCTTTTCAAACTGCGTTTCCGTGGCGTCACGTCCGTCCGTTTGAAATGGCAAGTACTGTAGATCTGTGGACGAATTGACTATTTTTTGGATGAATTGGCTATTCTGTCGACGGATTTACTTTTCAGGACGAACCGACCACTTTGTGGCCGAACTGATTTTTGTGGACTTACATATCATTTTATGGACAAATTAACCATTTTGTGGACGAATTAACCATTTTGTGGACGAATTTACTTTTGAGGGCGAACTGATTTTTGAGGATGGATTGATTTTTGAGGTCGAATTGATTTTTGAGGACGAACTGATGTTTGTGACTATTTTATGGACGAATTTTGTGGACGGATTAACCATTTTGTGGACGAATTAACTATTTTATGGAGGAATTGACTATTTTATAGGCGACTATAACAATTTTGTGAACGAATTGATCATTTTGTGGACGAACTGACTTGCGTCGACGGACACGTAGGAATCCCTGGGAACTACACAACAGATCTGTAGGATATAGGGGTAGAAGCCCGGTGCTTATAATAATAATAAAAAAATAATAATAATAATATCTTTATTATTATTCCTCATTATTATTATATATAGTCAAGTATCGATACATAAAATCGCACCGAATTTCTATAAATTTGTTTTTTGTTTCTTCATTAAATTATCTGATTACCACCATTCAAGGAATAAGGATTTCTTACACATTATATAATTTCTAAAATGTTTAAGAGAGAGAGAGAGAGAGAGAGAGAGAGAGAGAGAGAGAGAGAGGTGCTTGGTTTTTTCTTTTTTTCCGTCAGTGTCTCTCCTAAAGAAACTACCGACACTCACCAAAATGACAAGTGAGAGAGAGAGATACTCACCAAAATGGCAAGTTAGAGAGAGAGAGAGACTCACCAAAATGGCAAGTTAGAGAGAGAGAGAGAGAGAGACACTCACCAAAATGGCAAGCAGAGAGAGAGAGAGAGAGAGAGAGAGAGAGAGAGAGAGAGACACTCACCAAAATGGCAAGTGAGAGAGAGAGAGAGACACTCACCAAAATGGCAAGTTAGAGAGAGAGAGACTCACCAAAATGGCAAGTTAGAGAGAGAGAGAGAGAGAGACTCACCAAAATGGCAAGTGAGAGAGAGAGAGAGACACTCACCAAAATGGCAAGTTAGAGAGAGAGAGAGAGAGAGAGAGAGAGAGAGAGAGAGAGAGAGAGAGAGAGAGAGAGAGAGAGACTCACCAAAATGGCAAGTGAGAGAGAGAGAGACACTCACCAAAATGGCGAGAGAGAGAGAGACACTCACCAAAATGGCAAGTTAGAAAGAGAGAGAGACACTCACCAAAATGGCAAGTTAGAAAGAGAGAGAGACACTCACCAAGATGGCAAGTTAGAAAGAGAGAGAGACACTCACCAAAATGGTAAGTTAGAAAGAGAGAGAGACACTCACCAAGATGGCAAGTTAGAGGGGAGAGAGACACTCACCAAAATGGCAAGTGAGAGAGAGAGAGAGAGAGACACTCATCAAAATGGCAAATTAGAGAGAGAGAGAGAGACACTCAACAAAATGGCAAGTTAGAGAGAGAGAGAGACACTCACCAAAATGGCAAGTGAGAGAGAGAGAGAGAAACTCACCAAAATGGCAAGTTAGAGAGAGAGAGAGACACTCACCAAAATGGCAAGTTAGAGATATAGAGACACTCACCAAAATGGCAAGTTAAAGAGAGAGAGAGAGAGAGAGAGAGAGAGAGAGAGAGAGAGAGAGAGAGAGAGAGAGACTCACCAAAATGGCAAGTTAGAGAGAGAGAGAGACACTCACCAAAATGGCAAGAGAGAGAGAGAGACACACTCACCAAAATGGCAAGTGAGAGAGAGAGAGAGAGACACTTACCAAAATGGCAAGTTAGAGAGAGAGAGAGAGAGAGAGACACACTCACCAAAATGGCAAGTGAGAGAGAGAGAGAGAGAGAGAGAGAGAGAGAGAGAGAGAGAGAGAGAGAGACTCACCAAAATGGCAAGTTAGAGAGAGAGAGAGAGAGAGAGAGAGAGAGAGAGAGAGAGAGAGAGAGAGAGAGAGAGAGACTCACCAAAATGGCAAGTTAGAAAGAGAGAGAGAGAGACTCACCAAAATGGCAAGTTAGAAAGAGGCAGAGATACTCACCAAGATGGCAAGTTAGAGAGAGAGAGAGAGACACTCACCAAAATGGCAAGTTAGAGAGAGAGAGAGAGAGAGAGAGAGAGAGAGAGAGAGAGAGAGAGAGAGAGAGAGACACTCACCAAAATGGCAAATTAGAGAGAGAGAGAGACACTCACCAAAATGGCAAGTTAGAGAGAGAGAGAGACACTCACCAAAATGGCAAGTGAGAGAGAGAGAGACACTCACCAAAATGGCAAGTTAGAGAGAGAGAGAGAGACACTCACCAAAATGGCAAGTTAGAGAGTGAGAGAGAGACACTCACCAAAATGGCAAGTTTGAGAGAGAGAGAGAGACACTCACCAAAATGGCAAGTGAGAGAGAGAGAGAGACACTTACCAAAATGGCAAGTTAGAGAGAGAGAGAGAGAGAGAGAGAGAGAGAGAGAGAGAGAGAGAGAGAGAGACACATCAAAATGGCAAGTGAGAGAGAGAGAGACTCACCAAAATGGCAAGTGAGAGAGAGAGAGAGAGAGAGAGAGAGAGAGAGAGAGAGAGAGAGAGAGACTCACCAAAATGGCAAGAGAGAGAGAGAGAGAATATTGCACATCAGCCACATTTCAAATCGGCCACTCGCAAACGTATAACAAGACTCCTTTGGCCGAGATTATTGGGAAAGTTGATCTAACTAGTGGCCAAGATTCCTAACAAGGTAAAGCCCAAAGGCCACTGACAAAACAAAATCACTCCCCCTTTTCTCCTAATGGTAAAAGAGAAAAAAGATTATTATATTTATAGAAAAAAATTAGACCCTGCTTTTATTGAAATGCAAAGTTTCGTATATTCATAGAAAACTTATTCTCGTCATAAAAAAAAGTTTCGCATATTTATATAAAAAAAACTCATTCAGGTCACAAAAAAAGTTTCGTACATTAACAGAAAAAACAGACTCAGCCTTTATTGGAATAAAAAGGTTTTGTATATTTACAGATAGAAAAATAGACTCAGCTTTTATTGAAACGCAAAGTTTCGTATATTTATAAAAAAAAAATAGACAGCTTTTATTAACACACAAAGTTTCGTAATTTGTAGAAATAAAAACTCAGCTTTTATTGAAATGAAAATTCGCATTTTTATAGAAAAAATAGACTCAGCTTCTAGTAACATACAAAATTTTCCATAGTTATAGGAGAACAGACTCAGATTTTACTGAAATGCAAATTTTCGTATTTTTATATAAAAAAATAAACACAGCTTTCACTGGAATGCATACTTACGTATTTTTATAGAAAAAGTAAACTCCGCTTTTATTGAAATGCAAAGTTTCGCATATTTATAGAAAAAATAGACCCAGCTTCTATTGAAATGCAAAGTTTCGTATTCTGATATAAAAAGATAAACTCAGCTTTTATTGAAATGCAAAGATTCGTATTTTTATAGAAAAAAATAGCCCCAGCTTTTATTG
The DNA here is from genome assembly GCF_040412425.1 of Macrobrachium rosenbergii. Taxonomy (NCBI): domain Eukaryota; kingdom Metazoa; phylum Arthropoda; class Malacostraca; order Decapoda; family Palaemonidae; genus Macrobrachium; species Macrobrachium rosenbergii. The sequence continues at coordinate 14,102,007 of NC_089746.1, forward strand.
AAATGCAAAGATTCGTATTTTTATGAAAAAAATAAAGTCAGATTCTATGAGATGCAAAGTTTCTTATTTTTATAGAATATAAAAATAAAATCAGCTTTTATTAAAATGCAAAGTTTCCAACTTTTATTGAAATGCAAAGTTTCGCATTTTTATAAAAAGATAAACTCAGCTTTTATCGAAATGCTAAGCTTCGTATTTTTATAGAAAAAAATAAACTCAGCTTCTATTGAAATGCAAAGCTTCGTATTTTTATATAAAAAAAAATAAACTTAGCTTTTATTGAAACGCAAAGTTTCGTATTTTATAGAAAATAGAAATAAAATCAGCTTTTATTGAAATGCAGTTTCGTATTTTTATAGTAAAAAAATTGACTCAGTTTTTGTCAAATTGGCTTCTCTGGTTTAAAGCTTGGTTTATTGATAAAAGTGACGTATCAATCGCTCCATTGTTCATTTAATCGTTTATGATAAATTAATATCTTTATTCATTCATTAAGCCCGTTAACCATCCTATCATCCCATAAGTGAACCATCTAGTTAATTACTTTATTTATTCATTGAATCCACTATTCACGCAACTTGTTGAGTGACAGCCTTCTCTTCCGATGACATTTGAGAGTTCAAGGGAAGGCAGTCAACTTGCACAACAGTGAGGGGAAACTTCCTAAAAAAATATAATCGCTTCTCTTAAGAAGAAAATATAACAAATAAACTATATATTCGTGATTTCATATATATATATATATATATATATATATATATATATATATATATATATATATATATATATATATATACATATATATATGTACATATACACATATATATGTCTATATATACATGCATATATACAGTATATATATATATATACATAATATATATACATGTGTATATACATCTATCTATCTGCAATGCCCATGTTACCCAATGTTCTTTGCATGAATATATTTGCGCATGTATTCTGCAGAGAACGATGAGCAAAATAATCCTGAATACCTTATCCAGCCCGCCTGATGCAATGTAGGATAAAAGGCACAAGTTAACTTCAGTTCAGAGGATGCTGGAATATACCACCTACCTATTACCCTATTACTCCATTACTTCAGTCCCAATTACCCTCTTTCAGATAGTCCCAATTACCCTCTTCTAGATAAGAGTAAAAAAAATGTGATTCTTAATTAAACTTAATAAATGCAGTCACGATTGCGCCTAAATTCACACGCACCTTGGGTCAAGTTAGGTCCTGAAGTAATTACTTGGGAAGTAATTACAAAGCCACGAAGGGGGAGGGGTTTCTATGTTAACCCAGAGGTAACACTGAGCTACGAAGGGAATTTTTTATGTTAATTCCAGAAGTAACATTGAGCTGCGAAGGGAATTTTTTATGTTAAATCTAGAAGTAACACTGAGCTGCGAAGGGGGCTTTCTATGTTAAAAGTAACACTGAGCTACGAAAGGGGCTTTCTATGTTAACCCAGAATTAACACTGAGCTACGAAGGGGGGGAGGTTCCAACGGTGGGCCAAACTCGCCTTCAGTAACGCAATATGCCTCAAACGTTCACCTCCATTTTGAGACAGAAAGGTTAAAGGAGGAGAGATTAGTTTCCCGCAGGCTGTTTTAGCGGCGGAATTATTCATGTGGGCGGAGCTAATTGGCCCAAGTTCATTTATTTTAAACTTGGCCTCTGAGCCGCGGAATAATTTAACTTTGGGGAAATGTGAGGTTAAGTTGGTGGCCCAGTTATCCCAAGTGGTGGGTATTACCGGTCCCTCGCAAGACGGCTGTTAGAGAAGTGGCGTTTTGTATTGGGGATGAAGTATTTCCGGCATAAGGCGATATTTATGTGTTAATAACACTAATAGAATTGGAATATAAAATCTAGGCCAGAGGCCAAGCGCTGGTGCCTACGAGGGCAATTAGCACTGAAAATAATCTTGAAACAATTGTCTGGAGAGGGTAGAGAGTAAGATGGAAGAAAGAGTATATGAACGGAGGTACAGTAAAAGGAATGAAAGGGATTGCAGCTAGCAGCCTAAGGGACGCTGCAAAGCACCTTAAGTAATGCCTACAGAGCACCGCAGGAGGTAGACTAACGGCTATACCCACCTACCATGACAGATAATACACGGCCGACGATCTGTCAACTTTACAGGAGACGAGGGTTGCCCAAAGAGTTAAATCTGCAACCTTTAACAAAAAATAATTAAATTCATAAGTAAACAAACAAGAGGTCCCAAAACTTGCAACAAATATTAGCGGTCTGGTGCCAGTGACAATAGTTGCAATGAAGCCCACTTGCAACAGATTTTATTGGTCTTTCTTACTTCCTAATGAACACCATAATATTCTTTGGAAGCTTGAATTTCAAGTCAGTGGCCCCTGTGGGCTTGTTCCATATGAACAGGGTTCATCTTCTGAATAATAATAATAAATAAAACGACAACAGGTCACAATGAGGCTTGAAAGCCAACAGAATAAATAAGAATAGTTAAATGTTCATTAAAAGAAACGAGTAAATACTATATGGATCCATTTTCCACAGCAATGTTGTATCCTTGTATTAAATTCAAAATATTGGCGAAGAAACATTACCAAAAAATGTCTATTCCTTACTTTCTTTCCTTCCATAGTATTCAAATTACACGCTAAGAAATATTACCAAAAATGTCTCTCTCTTGCTTTCTTTCCTTTCATTACATTCAAATTAAACGCTAAGAAATATCACCAAGAATATCTCTCTCTTGCTTTCTTTCCTTTCATTACATTCAAATTAAACGCTAAGAAATATCACCAAAAATGTCTCTCTCTTGCTTTCTTTCCTTTCATTACATTCAAATTAAACGCTAAGAAATATCACCAAAAATGTCTCTCTCTTGCTTTCTTTCCTTTTATTACATTCAAATTACACGCTAAGCAACATTACCAAAAATGCCTCATTCTCGCTCTCATCAACTTATCTGATTTAATATCCACGAAATGAAGATGTTTGTTATCCCACCTCGAGGCTTCGCTTTCAGCTGCGGATCAAACTGCAAGTCATGGCAGCTCCTACACGTGACCTTTGTTGATTCCTGCTTGCTGATATCCCCCCAAGCAACCGATGCTTGATCCAAGAACCTCAATATATTACACTCCGGTGAACCCCAATAAAACCACGATTCCTGGAACTGGCTATGATTCCCAAACACTTTGGAGACGTCGAGACGTCACGTTCCCTCTTCGGTGTGGGTAATCCTTTTCTCTTAGAAATTTTTTTAGTTTTGTTGTAGCCAATGGTACTTAAGGTTGGCTTTTAGTTTGTGGTACGTAAGGCTGGCTATTAGCTTGTGGTACGTAAGGCTGGCTATTAGTTTGTGGTACGTAAAGCTGGCTATTAGTTTGTGGTACGTAAGACTGGCTATTAGTTTGTGGTACGTAAGGCTGGCTATTAGTTTGTGGTACGTAAGGTGGCTGTTAGTTTGTGGTACGTAAGGCTGGCTATTAGTTTGTGGTACGTAAGGCTGACTATTAGTTTGTGGTACGCAAGGCTGACTATTAGTTTATGGTACGTAAGGCTGGCTATTAATTTGGGTACGTAAGGCTGGCCATTAGTCTGTGGTACGTAAGGCTGGCTATAAGTTTGTGGTACGTAAGGATGGCCACTAGGAACAACAATATCAAACTTAGGCCAAAGGCCAAGAGCTGGGGCCTATGAGGTCATTCAGCGCTGAAAATGATAAAACAGTTCTCAAGGAGAGGGTGTTTGTAAAGTAAGACAGAGTTACAGTAAAAGTAATGAAAGTGGTTGCAGCTAGGGGACGAAGGGACGATGCAAAGAACCTTAAGTATTGCATACAGTGCACCGCGTGAGGTGTACTGATGGCATTTAAACCTTCCCCCGCCCCCACCCCGAGAAGGATGGACATTATTATGACCTATTAAAAATGTTCTTCTTTAAAAACCTTCGCGTAAGGATGTCCCACCCTACCTCTCCTTCCTTCTGTACCACCCTGCTACCATCCTACGCTGCCTATATCCTTTCCCTCTCCCAAATCCTCGCGTTTTCCACCCCCGGCGACAGTAAGGATTCTCTTCCGCCGAATTTCTTCTTAACAAATGAAGTTGCCACCGCCTTATGCTCTCACTGAAGAGGATATAATATGCTTTGTTTGGGATCGCTATTGTTTACCTATTCCCATACGACGTTCCCGGATCAAGGACTCATTCCCATTCCCTAGAACTGTGGGAATTCAAAAACTTCATCTAACAAAAGGGGCTGGCTTGCTCTCTCTCTCTCTCTCTCTCTCTCTCTCTCTCTCTCTCTCTCTCTCTCTCAATCCGTTGCAAAATGAACACCCACACAGTTTTCCTTTTATCCTATATGCAAGCTCTCTCTCTCTCTCTCTCTCTCTCTCTCTCTCTCTCTCTCTCTCTCTCTCTCTCTCTCTCTTTATGCTGAAACCAGGCCGAGTTAATATGGTTTCCCGTTTTTTATGGTCACTTAATTAAACGAGCCCGTAAAATTGAAATTAATTTGCTCCCTTGAGCCACAACCATCTCGTGTACTGGAACAAGAAGATGTTTAAAATGTTCACTTTCTTGAATTCTTTATTTTATTAAAATGTTCATTTTCTGTAAATGTTTATTTTCTGTGTCATCTGACCACAATTTCACCTAACAACTAATGGAAGCTCTATGCTGTTAGCACACAAGGTCACAGGACGTCAGTCGAGGATTGGATATTGAGATGGAAACTTTGTCCAAATAATCAGATCTTAGAATCCAGCAACATACCTTGGGAATCTGGCGCGTGCGGCAATGGGTCTACCCCGTAGGAGGTAGTGCCGTCAGTGCACCTCACGGAGTGCACTGTAGGCATTACTGAAGGTTCTTTGCAGCGTCCCTTCGACCCCGAGTTGCAACCTCTTTCATTCCCTTTACTGTACCTCCTTTCTCGTTATTTTTCTTCCATCTTGCTATCCGCCCTCTCCTAACAATTATTCAGAGTGCAACTGCGAGGTTTTCCTCCTGTTACACCTTTCAAACCTACCTGATCTCAGTTTCCTTTCCAGCGCTGAATGATCTCATAGGTCCCAGTGCTTGGCCTTTGGCCTAAACTCTACATTGTATTCCACTCCATTCCAATGGGTCTAAATTATGACCGTGTAACCATTAGTAGGACTAAAATGAAAATTAAATGTTTTATGATTTGTAGCATAACTGTAAAATATAAAATCGGTTTGATAATGGCAAAGTGTAGTAGGCTGAACCCGATTTCTGTAATTATAGTAGAAAAAATGTAAACCCGGTTTGTTGAATAATAATATAAAAAACCTAAACCAGACCCGATTTATGGAATAACTGTAAGATGTAAATTCGATTTACTGAATGATGATGGTAATATGAAACTCCAACTAGATTTATGAGATAACTGCGAAATATACAGTCGATTTACTGAATGATAACAGTAAAATTTAAGCCAAACTCGATCTATACACGAATAATCGCAAAATATAAACCAGATTTATTGAAAGATAACGCCAAAATGTAAACTAAACCCGATTAGTCGAATAATCCCAGTCATGAAATACGTATAAGAAATTAAAATAATTACACTTTATTGCGACATATACTTCATATCCAGTAAGATAATAATTAATTTCGAAATAATAATAATAATAATAATAATAATAATAATAATAATAATAATAATAATAATAATAATAGTAGTAGTATACTTCATATCCAGTAAGATAATAACAAATCTCGAAATAATAATAATAATAATAATAACAATAATAATAATAATAATAATAATAATAATAATAATAATAATAATAAATAACAACAACAACAACAGTATCATCGAATATCATCATGGGATCATCAACTTGTCAACAGCAGTCTGAAGGCAATGCCAGAACCCGCTGTGGGATGCAAGCACCTGCATCTGACAACTGCAGGGGTAAAATTTCCAATTTGCAATTCGGTTTTTTCCTCATTCTCATTCATTCTTCTTCTTCTTCTTGCAAGAGACCGAATGGGAACCTGGAACTCACTTGCAGATTTGAAGACAAAAAAAGGGGGGTCTTTTATATATATATTGCATTCTTCTTACAAGCGCGCATAAAACGGAAATTATTATTATTATTATTATTATTATTATTATTATTATTATTATTATTATTATTATTATTATTATTATTATTATTATTATTATTATTATTATTTAGGAGAAGACCTCTTTTAAGAGGTAACGTTAAATGAAACTGTTGCATCTATATAGAGTCATCTCTATTTTTCCAATTATTGCATTTTCTCTGCTACGGCATCGGGCGGTATTTAAATGTGGAGGACATAATCCGTAGAGTTTTGTAAAATGTGTGTATATGTCAATTAGAGTAAACAATATTTCTCCCAGTTCCAACTGGGTAAGATCACGGCTGAGGGTAGGAGTAGATTGATGTTGATGGACGGCCAATCAAAATTCAGCAAGGGGACTGTCCCCCTGCTGACCCCAGACTACGAGTATATATTGAGTAGACCCGTCCTTCAACATCAATCTGCTCCTGCCCTCAGCCGTGATCATATCCAGCTGGAAGTGGGAGAAATGGCGAAATAATTGTATACTCTAATTGACATACATTGTACAAAACTCTCCGGGTTATGTCCTCCATATTTAAATACACGGATGTATGGAGTCCATGAATTTCGACTATTTCTCTCCTGAAGATGAATAACATCGGAACGTTACTCGCCCGATGCAGTAGCAATGAAAAAGTAATGATCAGAAAAATAGAGAAGACTCTATACAAATTAAATGCAGCTGATGCAGCAACTTCATTTATTATTATTATTATTATTATTATTATTATTATTATTATTATTATTATTATTATTATTATTCAGGTTCTATTGAATATTATTGCTGCTTCAGCTGCATTTATTTTGTAGAAGACTTTTTCTGTTTTCCTTATTGCGGGCTTCTCTTCAGTGGAGGTGCGTGCTAACGGCTCGCCTATATTTGTCATTTCATGGGCGAAAAGTCAAAATCTGGATTCTGCTTCTTTATATATTCTATACAGTTAGTTCTATACAATTGTTGCCGCGACGTTTCGACAGACTCTTCTGTCATTCTCCAGCGGGAGCTGGTAGAGGACTGGCAGATTGCATAGGTCCTTCTGAATTTATACACGGCCTTCAGCGGGGGGTCATGTATATAAATTCAGAAGGACCTATGCAATCTGCCACTCCTCTACTAGCTCCCGCTGGAGAATGACAGAAGAGTCTGTCGAAATTTCGCGGCAACAATGGTATAGAACTAACTGTATAGAATATATAAAGAAGCAGAATCCAGATTTTGACTTTTCCCCCATGAAATGACAAATATAGGCGAGCTGTTAGCACGCACCTCCACTGAAGAGAAGTCCGCAATAAGGAAAACAGAAAAAGTCTTCAACAAAATAAATGCAGCTGAAGCAGCAATAATATTCAATAGAACCTGTTTAAAAGAGGGTCTGCTGCCAAATTATATTATTATTATTATTATTATTATTATTATTATTATTATTATTATTATTATTATTAATGAGAGCACTCAAGCAAAGTAAGTCATTAGATAAATATTCATATCTGCATAGATGGATAATCACTTAAAACGTTAGGAATGTTACCTAACATATTTCTACATCATGCACAACTTACTTTA
>NC_089746.1:14112194-14154694 GCF_040412425.1 Macrobrachium rosenbergii
TCATAGGTCCCAGCGCTTGGCCTTCGGCCTGAATTTTATATTAGACTCCATTCCATTAATAATAATAATAATAATAATAATAATAATAATAAATAATAATAATAATAATAATAATAATAATAACTTCAAAGAATCATGAAGGTTATTTGACAAAATAATTCTAATGAGGAGACAGACAAGGGCAAGAAATAATGAGTGGAAAAATGAATAGGCAAAAAACCCCCTTCAAGCGAAGAGTTCTCGGTACAATCTACACCGGAAACAGCAGAGTGTAAACTTTCGCCTTTTCTGAAATAAGTTACGGAAACGAAGTTGAGAAATAAAAAAAAAAAAGAAGGAGCGAAGTTTGAGTAGGTTAATGGGAATTCTTGAGAGAGCGTTGCTGGAAGTTTCCCTGAAGTTTGATGTCGGTTTCCTTGCCAGAGAAGTTGCGGAGAAAAATGACTAAAAATTATTGTTGGCTTAGATCTCCGTAATGTGGGTCAAAGGTTTTGTTTTATTCTATTTTATTTTATTTTATTTTATTTTATTTGGGGTGGGGGTTGCAGACAGAACGGAATTAACGCAATGTGGCTTCCGATGCAGGTCTCTCTCTCTCTCTCTCTCTCTCTCTCTCTCTCTCTCTCTCTCTCTCTCTCTCTCTCTCTCTCTCGTGTACAACATATGCATTACAACATATATCCGAAAGTAAGGCACACACATACGGTATTCTCTCTCTCTCTCTCTCTCTCTCTCTCTCTCTCTCTCTCTCTACAACATATATCCGAAAGTAACGCACACATACAACACACGCTATTTTCACAGTTATGCGTGAATTAAAATGAGTGAAAAACATCTTGAAGGATATAGTCAAGAATTCTGCAATATAAAAATATAATTTTGAAAAAAAATTAATAAATAAATATCGCAAGACCCAACATACCTCAACTTCTAATTTTCTTTAAAATTTTGAAAACAACTGCACAGCTTATCATATAAACCTTGAAATTATTAATATTCTCAGATTCTGGACAACTTCCAAGATGAACTTTACAGAACATAACACAGAACACCTGAATACACAGTCCAAATAAAAGCCTTAATATGTCAATTGCATCGTTCACTCTGTTGTCGTGGCGGCGCAGTGGTAAGGTTCTCGCCTACCAGTCGAGAGGACCGGGTTTCAAATCCCACCGCTCACTGGTGGCTTAGAGATGAGGCCATTGCATAAACCCAGTGGGCCGCCGACCCAGCGGTCTGAAAACTCGAGCTCGAGGGCTGGGGGGTTAAGCAGTGAGCCTAGCGACACACTGGCCACGTGTCTTAGACAACGGGACTTTTCCCCCACTGGCTGCCTGCCTAAGCAACCGGACTTCTGCGCCGGCCCTATGGCCCCATGGGGACTTTAACTTTTTTTTAATCATTCATAAACTCTCAAGGTTAAATTTCACTATACTGGAGTCTCGTAATACCACGAAGGTGATAACTACGGTAAAGACATATATCATTCAGTATCCAAGGACATTCATTTGCATACGAGAGAATGGTTCACTAATCTAAATATTACAGTGCATTTCAGCTGCAACTTTCAAAGACTACAAAAATGAACTAAAATATTACACTGAATCAAGCTTATAAAGCTTAAGTGAAATATGAATCACTAGGCTGCATAATATTATAGTTCATTTCAGCTTGAACTTTCAAATGCTAAAAGCCTTAATTAAAACATTAAATTGAATTAAGCTTATAAAGTTTAAGTGAAATATGACTCACTAGGCTGTATAATATTACAGTTCATTTCAGCTTGAACTTTCAAATGCTAAATACCTTACCTAAAATATTAAAGTGAATTACGAGAAAAGAAATTGCATAAAGTCCAATTAACATTAAACACTGAAGCTTTACCAAGCAGTAGGATGGATAAAATCCGAGTGTACTGAAAGCAAACACTGAACAGGTATTCCCATAAATTGTTCAAAGGGGAACAGAATTTTACCAAGGCTCCGTTTCCATCATCATAATAAGGACTGGATAATTTATGTGTAGGGGTGATTCGTAAAAGCACCGGCAATAAATTTCGTAGGGCCAATTAGCATAAAGAAGTACAGTACCTTGGGAAACACGGTAACTGTAAGTTATGGGAAACTACGTTCCGTGTTTTTATTCGCCTGTATGACTTCTAAAATATAAGAGGTCTATTTAAAATGTCACCGCAATTCAGACTTTTTCGTTCGAGATATGATCCACCTATTGATTAATCATCAAAGCAAGTGGCATCACAGTAACCACGGTCATTAAAGGAGAAACGAAAATTATTTAAAATCGGGGACCAACAGAAGTACTCGCTTGCAAATAAATATATACATTAATAGATATATAATTAAATAAATAAATATCTAGATATAAACTGTCACACTTGAACCCAACGGAAATGTTCGAGTACCTAGCAACAGACCTTCGGGGTCTAGTGTGAGGGGCAATGGGTTTCAAAGAGACCTGTGAAAAGAAACAGGGAACATGAGTGAATGGATGACTGAGAGAATAAGCATTGCGTGTGTGTGTGTGTGTGTGTGTGTATGCATAATATTTATATATGTATGTATAATATATATTGAAATATATATAGTACATATATATATATTATATATATATATATATATATATATATATATATATATATATATATATATATATATACAAATATATATATATTTCTCTGCATCTTTCCCACTTCTGTGTGGGGTCAATGTTTCTGACAGGTTTCCTCCTGGCTCGGTCAAACACATCGTCCTCTGACAACTGTTTGTCTCTCAGGTCTTCTCTAACTACATCCATCCACCTTCGCTTCTTCGGTCTTCTTCTTATAGTGCAGCAGATAATTGCATATTTCATAAGAATCGTTCAGATAGTGAAACAAGCATGAAATTTTGCACAAGTGCTCTTTAAAGTTCCCTCTATCAGAAAAGGGCGCTGGCCACGCAAAAAATTTAATATGGCGGCCAAATTCCAAGATGGCGGCCAGTATCGACAGATTTTGGCTAATTTTTCACTAGAATGGCATGTATTTGCTTCTAGCAATATGGTAAAGCTCTTCCATACTATTTCTTGTGAATATTATGTTTCTGTAGCTTCCCAGTACAGTTTACCTTTAAATATGGGGGCTATATGGCTGCCAAGAAAAGGTAGAAACAATAATTATAATGAGAAATAATGCCCGTTCAACAATTATCGTTTTAAGCATGGATCTTGGTTTCTGTGGTTTTAGATCCTAATGAGGCCATCTCTTTCGAATAACTCATCAATTTTGAAGGAAAATTAATAAATGTAAAAGAGTGTATGTCTGCACACAACCAGGGCACACTGGTGACATCACTGCTGTGTAACTCAGCATGGGGTTCAGTGCCAGCTAATCCAGCTTTACTAATCCTGTAGTCTTAGACTAGTAGTTGTAGTATAGTTTAGTTTAGTGTCCCAAATGCTTTCTAACAGCCCCAGACCAGCTATAGTTAGATAGCCGCACCTGAATAGACAGGATGTGCCAGCGCGGGAGAGCCGAGCCAAGGGGTATGGGGCTGTACATGATGGTTCATGTACTTACCCGGATGGTGTACAGATCACACGGGACTTAAATGGCACTGGATGAATGATCGGGCTAGGTGTAGGAGACCGAACCTAGTTGAATCCCATACAGGAATGTGTGCTTTGTTTAAGGTGGTAAAAGGATAACCCTCGGCCTTAATCAAAAGTGAAATCATGGCAGAATGTGATGCCAATCCAATATTGAGCAGTAGAAAACAAACTGAGTTTGTGTTGTCTTTGTCAGAAGGACAAAAGAGGTGAGCACTTGACATCACCTCCAAGTCATCATGTCCTAGACCATGATGGGTACACAATGCTGGCAAGGAACATTCCCATGTTCAGTGAAATTAATGAAATGCCACTGATAATGGATCCAGCAAGGCTGGATGAAGGTGATGGCATAGAGGCCACTCTCAGGAAAAAATGCAGCAAAATACCATGTGAACTGTCGCTTGTTGTTTAACAACACTAAACTGGACCGTGCAAGAAAGCGACAATCCAATGACCAGACCAGCAACACTGAGACTAGTCGTGCAAAACTGCGCCGAACCAGTCATGACAATGAAGTTTGCATTTTCTGAGAAAGTGGCACCTGCATCTGATCTCAGACAGGCTAGTACTAAGGGCCTTGACTTGAAATTGCGTGAATGTGCAGAGATACTTAGTGATGGCAAGCTCCTTGCTAAGTTGACTGGTGGGGATGTCATTGCACAGGAGTTTAAGTATCACCATGCCTGTCTTTGTGCCCTCTACAACAGAAAAAGGTCCTACCTGAGGAGCCTTGAGAAAGACCAAGGTAGCACTGAGTCAGAATCAGATGTGTATCCACTAGTTCTGTCAGAACTGATGACATACATTGTTGAAAACAACCTTTGTTCAGATGATCCAGTCACATTTCGGCTGGCAGATATTTGCCACCTCTACCAACAACGTCTGGAACAATTAGGTGTAGAGTCACCAAGTGTAAATTCCACGAGACTCAAAGACAAACTTCTGGCAGAAATTCCAGAACTTGAGGCTCATAAATCTGGCAGAGATGTATTACTTGCATTTCAAAAGGATGTGGGAAAAGCACTTGCTCAATCATCTGATCTTTCAGAGGCAGTTATCATTGCTAAAGCAGCAAATATTCTCAGAAAGTCTGTACTTGATCATCAGTCACGGTTTGATGGCACATTTTCTGAGGCTTGTGTACGAAATTCTGTGCCTCCTCTCCTGCTCCAGTTTGTAGGGATGGTTGAGCATGGGGCTGACATCAAGTCACAGTTACGATTTGGAGCATCAAAGTCAGACCAGGCCATTGCACAGCTCATGCAGTTCAACTGCTACTCCCGATACAAAGAGGGAGCAACAACTCATAGACACTCCAAAGACAGAGAAACACCATTCCCAGTCTACATGGGACTCTCAGTCTATGCCAAAACCAGGAAGAGAAACCTGGTTGAAATGCTACATCAGTATGGCCTCAGTATCTCTTATGACAGAGTACTGGAGGTCTCTGCACAGTTAGGAGATGCCACAGTTAGCAAATATGTGGAGGAGGGTGTGGTCTGTCCCCAGTACTGCGAAAAGGGTTGTTCACCACTGCAGTGATGGACAACATCGACCACAACCCATCTGCAACTACTGCCACTACCTCCTTCCATGGAACTAGCATCTCCATATTTCAGCACCCCACCAAGGAGAACACTGGACAGGAAAGACAGCAACTAAAGTTTGCACCTGAGAAAGTGAGGTCGGTGCCTGAATTGCCAGACACATTCACAAACATCTCACCAGCTTCCTTTCAAACAAAGAACCCTGTGCCACCAAACACTGCAATACCAAAGCCACCCACAGATATCTTGGGGCCACAGCTTGCACTGGAGTATCAGTGGCTAGACAAGGTCATAGTCACCCAGGAAATAGATGATGCAGTGAATCTGACGTGGTCAGCTCATCACACTTCAATGAAGAGAAGCCCAGAATTTGAAGTAACCATAACTTCATTGCTTCCTCTCCTGCGTGATCAGGCTCATTCTGTTGCTACGATCAAACACGTGATGCAGAAAGTGCAGGATGTCACTGATTTTCTGAACCCTGGCCAGATACCCATAATCACAGCTGATCAGCCAATCTATGCCGTAGCAAAGCAGGTGCAGTGGCAGTGGCCTGATCAGTATGGCGAAGACAAGTATCTGGTAATGTTTGGTGGTCTGCACATTGAGATGGCAGCAATGACATCTCTTGGTACTCTTCTTCATGGCAGTGGTTGGACAGGAGCTCTGGTGGAGGCAGGAGTTGCTTCATCTGGAACTGCAGAATCCTTCCTGTCAGCTGCAAGTGTAACCAGGACACGGCAGATGCACCAGGTTACAGCCTCTAGTTTGTACAAACTCCTGAGGACAGCATACACTGACTACTGTGCTGAGAAAGCAAACAACAATGAGCAGGCATTAGAGTTTGAGGAGTGGTGTGACCTTCGAAGACAGCAGAGTCCACAGTTCCACTTCTGGCACATGGTGTTGTCTATGGAACTTGTGATATTCCTACTGATCAGGTCCTTCCGTGAGGCCAATTTTGTCCTCTACTGCCAGGCATTGCATGAGCTGATACCCTACTTCTTTTCCAACAATAATACAAACTATGCTCGTTGGCTGCCTATTCACCTCAGGGACATGCTTACCTAGAGAGTTCACACCCAGAGTTGCACAAGGAGTTCAAGGCTGGCAACTTTGTTGTGCACAAGACCAGTCGCCAGTTCTCAGCAATGGCTCTTGACCAAGCTCATGAGCAGACCAATGCCTTTATAAAGGCTGATGGCGGGAGCCATTGGGCTGACTGAAGATCCGTCAGCACTCAGAAGATGGATGGTGGCTGGCCCAGAGATCATCCGCTTGGTGTCTGCATACGAAACAGAGGTTCAAAGTAAGGAGTCTAATGAGCAGACAACACACCATGAACAAACACCTCATGCGCAGAAGACATTCTTGGAGAGAGTCAGCAAGCTGTCATTGGCTTTGCAACACTTGGGAAGTCCTTTTCAGGAAGAGAGCCAGGATCTGTATTCCATTGACAACAAAAAGACATTGCCCACCCCAGCTCAGCAGAACTTCTACAGACACACCTTGACAGAGGCCGCACTAAATTTCAGAAGTTTTCAGACTCTTTGGCAAACAATGCAGTCTCCTTCTATGAGCCGATAAAGAAGAACAGAACTGACTTCTTCAGGCAAGAAGCTGCTCCTGTAGAACAGTCAAAGCAGAAACTTCTGAAGGAGGATTGCCAGCTTTTCTCAAAGCTATTTATATCCTGTCAGAGCCGTGAATGTGATCTGCAGGAATTCTTCCAACACGAGAATCAAACATTCCCAGCTTCCCTTAGTGAGGGTGGTAGGCTGTACACATGTCAGAAGTCTCAGCTGACCTCGGTCCTGGAGAGTCATGTTACACTAGAAGACAAAGAACCAAAGACTGATGTCCTCATTGTAGATGGATCAGCTTTGGTCCATGCCTTGCCACCAAAGAAAGGAAAGACCTTTGAGGGCTATGCACTTTGCGACTTCTTGCCTGTGATACAATCCTATAGCAGCAAGTACACATCATCACATCTTGTATTTGATGTATACAATACATCCAGCCTCAAAGCTGAGACCAGGCTCCAACGTGGTCAAGGAGGAAGGCGCAAGGTGACAGACAAGAACACAATTCCATCCAACTGGCGCAATTTCCTAAGACACGATGCCAACAAGACAGAGTTGTTCCAGTTCCTGGCAGACAAAGTTGCCCAGATGTCTGCCACAAATGTTGTCATTGCCACGAAAGGGTCTGCTGTCCTCAGCACTCATGAGGCTAGTCTTCAGGGACTGGAAAAGTGCTCTCATGAGGAAGCTGACACCACGATCTTTCTCCATGCCAAATATGCCACAGAACATGGAGCCAAGACCATCACGGTTAAAGCAAATGACACAGATGTTCTTGTCGTTGCAGTCAGTGCTTTCTCCACTCTCCACAATCTAGGGCTAGAGAAGCTATGGGTGGCATTTGGCCAAGGCCAGAGCCTGCGCTGGATTGCTGTGCATGACCTGTGCAACTCTCTGGGCCAGGAGAAGGTGAATGGCATGCTCTTCTTCCATGCGTTCACAGGCTGTGATACAGTGTCAGCCTTCCGGAGCAAGGGCAAGAAGACCGCCTGGCAGACATGGAACATCTTTCCAGAGGCCTCCACTGTGTTCTCCAAACTGAGTCACTACCCTCTCAGAGTGGAAGAGAGTGACCTGAAGGTCCTGGAGAGGTTTGTCATACTTATGTATGAAAGATCCAGCACTGCTGGCACTGTGGATGAGGCTAGACTTGATATGTTTGCCAGAAAACAAAGGGCATATGAGGCCATTCCACCAACCAGGGGCTCTCCTCCAACACACCAAGCGTGCTGCGTGCCAGGCTGGTTGTGTGTGGGGCAGGCCACCCAGTGTCAGCCACAGCCAGAGAACCCTGCTGAGTGGGATGGCAAAAGTCTGGTGAAGCATGGCAAGTCCTCTGGACAACCAACTCGCCCTTAGCCAAGAGTTGCCAACAGCTTACAAATGTGGATGCAAAGCAGGCTGTCGGGAAAGGTGCAAGTGCTACAAGCTGGGTCTTCCCTGCACAGCTCTGTGCACTTGCAAATGTGAAGTCTAGATAAATATTGCCCTCTCTTCAGTAGATAATCTAGCTTGAGCATCCAACGTGTCATGCTATGCCTACCTTCTTATCCTCGAATTTTTCAAAGGTGTAGGTTGAGAGACCTATACATAGATTGGTTGCGTTTAGTCCGTATTTCTCTTCTTTTCTTTTTATGGTTACAGTCTTAGACACAATGTTGTATGTGACCATACCATTACTATTTCAGTTGAAAATAGCATATTAGTTAAACTGTCTGATCACATGAATATACCATTAAATAAAAACAGTTGGTCTCTATGTCTGCTAGCGCTGTGGATAGAAAAAAACTTTTATGGCAACCATTTTGTACGCCATCTTGGTTACAATTCATTTAGTAAGGGTTTTCAATAAAATGTGTGGTATGGAACATTTTATAACCTAAAAAGTCGAGGTTAAAAAAAAAACTGGCATATTCCATCCAATAGATGCTCCCAAACCAGTGAATCTCAACATAGATGGCGGCCATTTTGAAAAATAGCCGCCATCTTGGATTTTCAGGTGGCCAGCGCCCTTTTCTAAGAGAGCGTAGTCTTAGGAATGTTTGTGCCAAATTTCATGCTTGTTTCACTATCTGAACGATTTTTACAGCAATCTGCTGCACTATTACTCTCCCACCAGGAGGCACCTCCATCTGCATCACTCTCCTCCCTACAACATATGTTTCATCTCTTCTCATCACATGGCCAAACCACTGCAGTCTTCTTTCCTGGGCCTTCTTTGATAGTTCTACGACTTTAGTAGTTCCTCTTATTCTTTCATTTTTCATCCTGTCCATTTTTGTTACCCCACACATCCACCTGAGCATTTTCATCTCTAGTGCACCCAGTTTCTTCTCATGCACTCTCTTTACCGGCCATGTTTCTGCTCCATACATCAAAGCTGGTTTCACTACTGTCTTATGCACTCTTCCTTTAACCTTTATGTTGATTCTGCGGTCGCATAACACACCTGACGTCTTTCTCCAATTTTTCCATCCAGCCTGCACTCTGTGTTATTTCTACATCCAAATTTCCATCATCAACCACTGTTGAACCAAGATACCTAAATTTTTCTACGCAGTTCAACCTTGTCCCTTCCATACTAATCTCAGAGTCTTGATCCTCATTAAAACCTAGGTATTCAATCTTTTTCCTACTGATCTTTAATCCTCTATCTTCCAATACCTTCCTTCATTGCTCTAGTTTTGACTCCACTAACCCCTCTGTTGGTGCTGCATAACACGATGGTGTGTGTGTGTGTGTGTGTGTGTGTATATATATATATATATATATATATATATATATATGTATGTGTGTGTGTGTGTGTGTGTGTGTGTGTGTGTGTGTGTGTGTGTATATACAAATATATATTTTAAATATATATATACATATATATACACTGTATATATATATGTATATATATATATACTTTATATTCTTGAAGCTCACAAGAGCCGTCTTTTCATCTTAGTATTTTCAACAACTCTGAACTCCAACAGGCAATAACGGTCAAGGTGACGACCTTTTGTCGTATCATTTTAAAGTATTTGTAATACCTGTGACCTCCAGCACTAAATCTATGTTGAGGTAACGATTCTTCCCGCATTCATTTTACAGTGTTTGTACGACCGCGAATATCCCGCGCTTTAAATATGGGTCAAGGTCAGGATTTTTCCACATTGATTTTGCCGTATTTGCAACACACTTGACCTGAGTTAACATGCATTGGTCAAAAATTAATTTTTATCGTAACATTTTTTCAACTATCTCATTCACACGTAATCTATGATAACTTTTCCTATATGATAAATAAAAACAAATAATATTATACCAAAATATTAATTTTTGTCGTATAATTTTTCATCAATTTGCTGTACTACCTCATTCACACGTAATCTATGATGATTTTTCTTATATAATAATTAAAAACAAATAATATTATACCAAAATATTAATTTCTGTCGTATAATTTTTCAACTACTTGCTGGACTGTCTCATTCATACATAATCTATGATAACTTGTTATATAATAAATAAAAAGAAATAATTTTATACCAAAATATTAGTTTCTGTCGTATAATTTTTCAACTATTTGCTGGACTATCTCATTCACACGTATTCTATAACGTTTTTTATATAATAAATAAAAATAAATAATATTACACATGAATAATATGATACACAACAACGAAACTGAAGTTTGGTCTTATTAATCTATAGGAGTTCACATAAACTTAATTTATCGGACAGTTCCAGTACTTTGATTTAGATCTTGGATGAAAACGAATAATGTTCAAAACTTGACAAGAAAAAAAAAAAGTTTCTTCGGCACAATCGAGTTTTCTGTAAAGCGTATAATGCTGTATAGAGCCGCGGCTCATGAAAATTTCAGCCACGGCCCGGTGGTGGCCTGTCCTATAGCGTTGCCACACGCACGACCATAGCTAACTTTAACCTTAAATAAAATAAAAACTACTGAGGCTAGATGGCTGCAATTTGGTATGTTTGATGATTGGAGGGTGGATGATCAAGTTATCAATTTGCAGCCCTCTAGCCTCAGTAGTTTTTAAAATCTGAGAGTGGACAGAAAAAGTGCGGACAGAAAAAAGTGCGGACAGAATGAAGTGCGAACGGACAGACAAAGCCGGCACAATAGTTTTCTTTTACAGAAAACTAAAATTATTTAAGAAAATGTGAAAAAAAATTATTTGTCAAATGATTTGGCAGAATGTTTTTTAACGTAGTTCTGTCCTGGAGACAAAAGGAGGAATTTGGCACATTAAAACTACATAATGTCTCTTTATGAGTGCTATTATCTTATCAACCCATTTGCAAACGCGTAAAAGAGACGTTAAATTAACATGTAAAATTCCGAGGCGCTAATTACCACCAGTAATAAACTGCCAAATCGGAAAATTACCTAATACCCCCAGTTGTTATAGTGCACATGGTGTCATTAGGTTTGCTGAAACTCTGTTAGGAAGCATTATTAGGCTTGTGGGGCCTGACAGACAAAGGACGATATAATAATAATTATTATTATTATTATTATAATAATTGTTGTGGTAGTAATAGCAGCTGCATGTGGATTACAGATTATAATCCCAGCTAAATAACCCACTTAATATTGATTAATTTTATACAGACTACCTCACGTTAGTTTGCACGTTTCACCTTTTTTCTTACTAAATTTCTAGTTTTTTTTATTCTCGCTATCATAATTAAAAATGACAATATCCCCGAAAATGTAATATATTCATAAATAATCCACACTTGTGAAGTAAGAAAGAAAACTTAAAATTATAATCAACAGTTAATAGAATTAAAACCTTTCTTAAAATTACATTCAACAACTAATAGAATTCAAACTTTCTTTAAATTCTAATCAATAACACACCTGGAAACTGAATCTCAATTCCTCGCCGAGTGACAACGTAAAGTGGTTGCTGAGTCTTTGAACATCAATTAGCACGAACTAACTCTACCTTGGTACTAGCACTCCACGGCCGGCTCTAAGATCAAGAGCCCGTGCGTGCAGGAATAAGAATAGTTTAATCTAAAATAGCATCAATAACAGTACTGGCACTGTAGACCATAGTGAAGTTCCCTACTGAAATAGAGCGTCTATGAGATAGCAAAAATGACATTGCCTTTACATATGCCTAAATCATAGTTACCTTTATTTAAAAAAGAATGGCTCTGAAAGATTCTACCTAGAAAACAGAAACTAACAGATCCTCAAAACATTTAGATAGACTGTAATTCTTTCTAGTTCCTTTTGTTCACACTCCGGAAACATAGGCCTAGTGACAACCCAACGTTCCTAAACATTTCTAAACAAGAACATTTGATACTAAACTCTTATTGCTCTCAAAGACTGTACATAAACACACAAAATGTTATCACTGCAAAATTTTCAAAACCAGAATATCTTGATTGCAAAGACACGCTACACCTTGAATATTCCCTCTTAAACTTCGATAACGAACAAAGGAAGGAACTGGGAGTGAAATGATAACCGCAACCAAGAAATATGGTCTTTCTTCTCTCGGGTATAAAAAAAAAAAAAAACCAAGAGGAAGAAATGAGCTAGAAGACGCAGCCCGCAAAAAGAGAAATAAAGAAACGTGTTCTTATTTCGGTACGACTGAATAAGCAGGTTAATTCAAAGCCCAGGTGTATTCAATGCTCTCTCTCGTCTATTGAAGCCGTTTACCCACAGAGGAGCACACAAAAGGAACTGCAGCAGCAGCAGCAGATGTGGGCAGGGGGGAACGCGATTCAATCTGTTCGCTGGAATTTTGTCCGATTGAGTTGCCAGTTACCTTTGCATCAAGGGACTCTCCTTTTGAATTGGCTGGTTTGGAAGACTGAGAGAAACAAAGGTAATGCTGAGGAAGAGCTTTGCAAAGAGATGTTTGTTCTAGTGATTTTTAGTTTTCTGTAAACGAAAACTACTGCACCGGCTTTGTCTGTCCGTCCGCACTTATCTGTCCATTTTTTTCTGTCCGCACTTTTTTTGTCCATTTTTTCTGTCCGTCCTCAGATCTTAAAAACTACTGAGGCTAGAGGGCTGCAAACTGGTATCTTGGCCATCCACCCTCCAATCATCAAACATACCAAGTTACAGCCCTTTAGCCTCAGTAGTTTTTATTGTATTTAAAGGTAAGGTTAACCATACTCGTGCATCTGGCAACGATGTAGAACAGGTCACCACCGGGCCGTGGTTAAAGGTTCATGGGCCGCGGCTCATACAGCATTATACCGAGACTACCGAAATACAGATCTATTTTCGATGGCCTTGATTATACGCTGAACAGAAAACTCAATTTCGCTGAAGAAACTTCGGCGCATCTTTTACTTGTTTTTTTTTTTACAGAACGATATAGAATGGGTTATGTATGTGATGCTGTATATGTGAGATAACTTGAGAAATGTACAGATATATCGTAAGAAATTCACAGACTTTTCTTCACGTTTTTACGCAGAAAATCTCTACGCTTCAGAGCTTGAAAAGAGGGCTTAAACGTGATTGCAATATTGACCATAGGCTGGAAAACAATAATTTGAGAAATGGGACAATGTTGGAGAAGAAAATTACTTGGGAACATTTTAAATAACGCGGGAAACGGCAGAAATCCCGAAAGATTCACACATAAAATATGGGCCAAAGGCCAGGCGCTGGGACCTATGAGATCATTCAGCGCTGAAAGGGAAATTGAAGGCACGAAGGTTTGAAAGGTGTAACACGAGGAAAACCAGGCAGTTGCACTATGAAACAGTTGTTAGGAGAGGATTCAGGAAAGTAAAATGGAAGAAAGGAAATATGAACGGAGGTACAGTTAAGGGAATTAAAGAGAATAAAAAAAATCATAACCTTGATCTATTTATTATATGTTGTGTCATATGTCAAAAATTTGCCAAATACAAATTCCATGGTAAAAAAATCATCACCCTGACCTAGATTTAATATCGAGGTCATACGTATTTCAAATGCTATTATTATTATTATTATTATTATTATTATTATTATTATTATTACTATTATTATTATTATGAAAGGATTTCCGAAGATACTAGCAGAACACTTGATAAGACCTTGGTGTTAGTAATATTCTTCTCAAGTCTAATTTATTATTATTATTATTATTATTATTTTTATTATTATTATTATTATTATTATTATTATTATTATTATTATTATTATTATTATTATTATTATTATTAATATGAAAGGAGAAATAACAGAAGATATCAAAAGAAAAATTGATAAGACCCTGGTGCTGGCAATCTTTTTGTCGAGCCAAAATTATTATTATTATTATTATTATTATTATTATTATTATGAAAGGAGAAATAACAGAAGATATCAAAAGAAAACTTGATAAGACCCTGGTGCTGGCAATCTTTTTGTCGAGCCAAAATTATTATTATTATTATTATTATTATTATTATTATTATTATTATTATTATTATTATTATTATTATTATTATTATTATTATTATGAAAAGAGTGACCACAGACGATATTAAAAGAACACTTGATGACAATTTTTTTAGAGCCAGTGTGGTAAAAAAAAAAAAAAAATAAGAACTATTGATTGAACTCAGTCCCAGCAAGTGTCAAAGCTCCTTCATACAATTAAAGACCTCGTCGTTGCCTTCAAAGCTGCCGTAATATGATTAGTTAAGGATGGGAGGGGAAGGAGGAAAGAGGGAGGGGGAGGGGGAGGAAGGGAAGAGGAGACAATTCCTTACCTTACCACCAAGCCATTAGGTAAGGAAAGGGAAGAAAGGGAAGCTCATAAGGATCCTCCCTTTGCCGTTCCTTATAGCTCTTGGTTTCAGCTTTCGGAGTTCCATTAAAGGAAGAAGTGGCAGGTTTATTGCTGATTATCGATTTCCCTGTTTTAGGGGACGACTGATTCTGAATGCTTTTTTTACCTGTTTTCAAAGAACAGCCGTAATCTTGTTATTTCTACAATTATTATTATTAGTGAAGAAATCCACAATGGTGTACAGTAGATAAAAATATATATTAGAAATATATATGCATATATGTCTAGCATATATTTACATCTACACCATTGTGGATTTCTTCTCCAGTTTAGTGACTCATGCTATTATTATTATTATTTTTTATTTTTTTTTTATTTTTTTTTTTTTGGTCTATCGCAGTCATCCTATTCGACTGGGTGGTTTTTATAGTGTGGGGTTCCGGGTTGCATCCTGCCTCCTTAGGAGTCCATCACTTCCTCACTAAGTGCGCTGTTTCTAGTAGCACACTTTTCTGCATTAATCCTGGAGCTATTTCGGCATCTGGTTTTTCCAGATTCCTTTTCAGGGATCTTGAGATCGTGCCAAGTGTTCCTATGATTACGGGTACAATTTCCCCTGGCATATTCCATATCCTTCTTATTTCGATTTGGAGGTCTTGATACTTATCAATTTTTCCTCTCTTTCTCATCTAATTTATTATTATTATTATTATTATTATTATTATTATTATTATTATTATTATTATTATTATTATTATTATTCAGAAGATGAACCCTATTCATAAGGAACAAGCCCACTACTGGGGCCAATGACTTGAAATTTAATCTTCCAAAAGAATATTATTATTATTATTATTATTATTATTATTATTATTATTATTATTATTATTATTATTATTGTTATTATTATTATTATTATTCGGAAGATGAACCCTATTCATAAGGAACAAGCCCACTACAGGGGCCACTGACTTGCAATTTAAGCTTCCAAAAGAATATTATTATTATTATTATTATTATTATTATTATTATTATTATTATTATTATTATTATTATTATTCAGAAGAGGAACCCTATTCACATAGGACAAGCCCACCAGAGAGGCCACTGGCTTGAAATTTAAGCTTCCAAAAGAATATTATTATTATTATTATTATTATTATTATTATTATTATTATTATTATTATTATTATTATTATTATTATTCAGAAGATGAACCCTATACATAAGGAACAAGCCCGCTACAGGGGTCACTGACTTGAAATTTAAGCTTCCAAAAGAATATTATTATTGAAATTATTATTAGTATTATTATTCAGAAGATGAACTCTATTCATATAGAACAAGCCCACCAGAGGGGCCACTGACTTGAAATTCAGGCTTCCAAAGAATAAAGTGTTCATTAGAAAGAAGCAACAGAAGGTAAAGTACAGAGAGAAGAGACCACTTATTAAAAAAGAAATAATAAATGAGCAAAGGAATAAATAAATAAAATTGATAACCTATGTAAACAGCAAATCTGTACTGTCGTTATATGTAAATCGTTTATGTACATCGTGACTGTGTACATCGTAATTGTGATTTGTGTACATTTTTACACAGACCGGTATGACGCGTGATTAAATATATGCATGCATATGCATACGTACACATGTACGCATACACCTGGATATACATACATGCAAGTACACATTTATACACTCCACTCCAGTATGCGTGTTTGTGTGTGTGTGTGTGTGTGCGTGTGTGTGTGTGTGTCCATATTCAAGCTCAAGACATGGGTATTTCGGCAACGAACAAAAAAACAACAATTTTGTCTTGGAACTATGCAAGCTACAAAAAAAAATACTTAATAAACATACGGCTTCATGTGGTAGCTAGTGGCCGTAGGAACGCCGCAAAGAGCCTGAAGCAATGCCTACTGTAACAGTGCACAGAGCGAGGTGCACTGAGTGCACCTACCCCCTCCCCCCTCGCGCAGCAGGGAATCATGTGCATACTTCAAGAACGAGATCAAAATTGGCGTTCTTGTGACGTGGGCAGAAATACCTTCCTTCCAAAGCCGATTTTCTCGCTTATACGACAATCTCTCTCTCTCTCTCTCTCTCTCTCTCTCTCTCTCTCTCTCTCTCTCTCTCTCTCTCTAGAAGAGTCCAGGGCACTCTCTCTCTCTCTAGAAGAGTCCAGGGCAGGCGTAAGAGGTTTCGTCTGCACTTATATCACTGTGCAGGAATAAAATTTTTCTCTTTCTCGCTCTACTGCATGTATGTATTTATGTATGAATATATATGCATGAAAATATATGTATTTATGTATGAATATATAAGTGTATATATATGCATGTAGATATAGGTATATGTATATATGTGTGCATGTATGTGTTATGAACGTGGTTACGTGACATGCAGTGCAGAGGTCAGGCAGGGCAGGAAGCGGATGCTTGGGTGTTTTCGGATTCAGCACTGCCCGAGCGCAACTGGGCACTTTCGGTGCAAATTCAGCATTGTCACCCTTTACGAAGGCACCTTGGATGCAGCCCACGTGTAGCGGGTGTAGGGTCAGCGTGGAATTTTCCAGAAGCCCTGTCCGGTTAGAGATCCGGATTTTAAGGAATGCCACTGCGGTGATGTATGTTCGTTTATTCTAGTGGGAGTGGCCGATAAGGGAAGTGCGAGATCTTATATGAAAATATGGGGGCGTATTGTTGCTGGAGCTGGTTGTGATAGACGGTGCAAATCAAGGCTCCCAATTACCTGTTGAAAGTGTAAGCTTAAACAATTGTTGACATTCAGTGCCTTTCCGCTTCACGATTAGGCATTCTGCTTCGGTACATCTAAAGTCCCACAAGCGTGTCTCCCAATAAGTCTGGAAGCCATTTGCGTAATACAATCAGAGAGATTTGTGCTTAATGAAATTGTCCAGAATAAAAGGAAGATTCCAGTAAGGACCACAGTGAAGAATAAAAGAGTCCAGAATGGTTTCTTGTCCTTTTCAACACCTGTGAGAAGAGAACAGGACTTCAGTTCTCTCTTGGCGTTTTCAGAATCCCCGTGCCCATCTGTGAGGGTTCTTTATAGACAATAAAGCGTAAAATATCTACATTTTGATGGCTTCGGATGGAATATAAAATCCAGGCCAAAGGTCAAGCACTGGGACCTACGAGGTCATTCAGCGCCGAAAATAAGGTTGAAACAATTGTTGGGAGGTGGTGTTTGGAATGTGAGATGGAAGGAGAGAATATGAACAGAGTACAGTAAAAAGAATGGAAGGGGTTGAAGCTAGGGACCAATATATATAATATATATATATATATATATAATATATATATATATATATATATATATATATATATATATATATATATATATATATATATATATATATATATATGTATTTTGTGTGTGTGTGTGTGTGTGTATATTATAATATATATATATATATATATATATATATATATATATATATATATATATATATATATATATATATATATATATATTATATATATAGTTTGCCCCTAACTTCAACCCCTTCCATTCCTTTTACTGTACCTCCGTTCATATTCTCTCCCTTCCATCTTACCTTCCAAACACCACCTCCTAACAATTGTTTCAACCTTATTTTCAGCGCTGAATGACCTCGTAGGTCCCAGTGCTTGACCTTTGGCCTGGATTTTACATTCCATCCGACGCATCAAAACGTAGGTATTTTACGCTTTATTGTATATAAAGAAACCCTCATAGATGGGCACGGGGATTCTGAAAACGCCAAGAGAGAACTGAAGTCCTATTTTCTTCCCACAGGTATTGAAAAGGACGAGAAACCATTCTGGACACTTTTATTCCTCACTGTGGTCCTTACTGGAATCTTCCTTTTATTCTGGGCAATTCCATTAAGCAGAAATCTTTCTGACTGTATTACGCAAATGGCTTCCAGACTTATTGGGAGACACGCAAATGCTTGTGGGACTTTAGATTATATATATATATATATATATATATATATATATATATATATATATATATATATATATATATATATATATATATATATATATATATATATATATATATATATATATAATATATGTGTGTATGTGTGTGCTTAAATCCATGGATTTGATAAACCACAAAAATGTAATAGAAGCTTTGCAAAACAAAACAAAAAGTATTGCAGAAGGTAGGCAAATCACCCGAGAGAGAGAGAGAGAGAGAGAGAGAGAGAGAGAGAGAGAGAGAGAGAGAGAGAGAGAGAGAGAGAGAGAGAGAGAAGCCACCACCACCAAGAGTCCGTCACCAGAGAAAAGAGACGCCATTAATGCATCCAAGCCTCCTGAGGAAGTCCGGATTCCTACAAAGGCAACTTAAGGATTTCAGTCCATTCAAAATATCCTGCGCTGCTGCTTTCAGGAATATCTGAAGATATTCCTGAAGATTCCTGCCGGCCATTACCTTCCACCGCATTGAAGAGCTTCTCAAAGATTTCCTTTAAAAAATATTCCCGGCTCCCCTAAGGGTCACTCTCGCTAGAGAAAGTACGCTTTCCTTTTCTTTACTGGTGTTGAACTTTGACTCGGTTTGATGAAAGAATATCTGAAAGTTTGCTGTCTATAATCAGGGCCCTTGCATTAAGCACTGAATTTAGACGCTACGATGATCTACTGATCTCACTAAAGATCTTCCATTATGTGCAAAGAAGGCCTTTGTATATGTAAACATTTCTTGCAAATTGATGGGCCTACGTGAACCTCAAATTTCCTCAAAAGCAAATGCTTTATTGTTGGACAAGATGACACCAGTCTTACCTCACATTCTGCCTGTTCTTTTGTCTTATTCACTTTTATTTTGTAGTTCTTTTATTTGTTGTTATTTAACTTACGTGTTTGTTCCTCGTTATTGTTCTTCGCGGTTTATTTTCTTGCTTCTTATCTTCTTTTCTGCACTGGGCGTCTTTCCCTACTTTGGGTTCTTATACTTATAGCACTCTGTCGTACCAACTAGGGTTGCAACTTGGCTTGTAATTGTGTGTGTGTGTGTGTGTGTGTGTGTGTGTTTGTAACAGACAATGACTTTCTAACTACTCGAATTCCTCCCACATTACAGATTATTCCACGATTAAGAGGCTTGAACCTGCATGAGGAAATCTTGACGGTAATGGTAGGATTAGAACCAACGCACTATGTACCCGGTTGCAAATTCCTGAGATGTATGCTGGTATTGCACCAGCCCCGGTTTTCTTGTCATGCCCCATTTAATGTATTGACAGTTGCTGCACAGTACAGAATTTCAGACATACTTCTAAACTCACGACTTTAAGTTAACGTTACGGTACAAACCAATGCAGTCCACATCTATTTAAAGTGTTGATCATTGTCGCAAAATACAGAATCATTACAATCATTGCTGCATCCGGTAGGGATAAAACATAGCATCCACTAGTGAGTATTCATAAGGCATAGTTCTGTTTAGCCTTCAAGCCGGAGGCCAATTCCTGAGATTTATGCTAGTATTGCCCCAGCCCCGGTTTTTTTGCCATGCCCCTTAGCTTAGGTTAAGATGAGTTGTGATATCTCAATGAATATAGGTGTGGGAAACATAATGAGATTATTTTCAAGAAAATTCCATGGTTAGTTTTTAAGATATGGCGTCCCGCTTTTTTCAGGGAAAGGTTTCGGTACTCGGTTACATCTCGGGAAAATGCCGGTTAGCATACTAATCAGTTCAAATTCCCAAGAAAGAGGTGTGTGTTTGTGTGTGTGTGTGTGTGTGTGTGAGTAAGTTACGTATGTATCTATGTATGTGTACAAAAGACAAAAACTAGAATGAGGGCAGTATATTATGCTAGCAGAATTTTAAACCCAGCAGAAAGAAACTACAGTACCACAGAAAGAGAGGGTTTAGCTTTATATTGGGGTCTAAAGAAATTTAGACACATACTTCTAGGTCATAAGGTTAATGTGCTTACTAACCACAAGCCCATTTGTGACTTATTTAAAAAGAGAGCCTTTACCAACAACATGAAGTTCATTAGATGGTTCATTAGTGTACTAGAATTTGCCCCAGAATTCAGGTATATTCCAGGGAAATTTTACTCCTTGGCAGATGCATTATCCAGATCTCTAGAAGAAACAAAAAATGCATTACCATTAATACCTTTTGTTTTAGTTGTCAGGTAGTAGATTTAGATCTAGAAAGAGTGAAAATACAACAAGAAAATAATGCAGAAATCAGACAGATAGTAGGACAGTTAATGACAGATGAATCTTTAAAACCTGTTTTTCAACTGATAAATGGATTGTTCTCGCCTATACACCCCAAAAACACTAATCAGAGAAGTTTCAGAACTAACACACTCATATCCAGGAATTAAAAAGACAAGCAGAATCATAACCAGAAATTATTTTTGGCCACACTGTAGTGAAGATGCCAAAAACTTTGTACAAAACTGTATAGTTTGTAAAATACACAAATGGTGCCAGCTGAAGCGGACCCAAAAAGAAGACAAATAGTGGAGTGTAAGGCAGTGTGGAGGACGCATACCAGAATTTCATAACAAGCATTTCTCTGCAAACGTCAACATCCAAAACATAACGACGAAGTGCATCATAACGTCGGCGAACGACAACCAGTGAAACAGAAACAAACAACGCAAACGTACCAGTCAAAATCCCGTAGAGTATCCAGCGAAGCAACAACAACGACGACTGTGTGAAAGACTGAACGTTTAAAACAAGTGAGCGTCTGAATGCCTACAGTGAACGTATCCTGAACGTATCCTGAAGGCAGTGGCAGACCGTATCCTGAACATATCCTGAAGGCAGCATCTACAAGAGAACGGCAGGGTCCACAACGTATCCTTAAAGTCTACAGAGAGAGATTTAGAAGAAACGAACAGAGAGAGAGAGAGAGAGAGAGAGAGAGAGAGAGAGAGAGAGAGAGAAAAAGCAAAACAGGATACGTTATATAAACAGGGCGAGTATAATCGCTGAAATCGCTGAAGGAATGACGATCGAAGCAAAGGTGTCATGAATACGTTGCCAAACATTGGCGCGGCACTGGCGAAGTTAATCACATCGAAATCGTTAAACAACCTCACCTGTGAAGCTTAGCTATGCAAATCGAACCGGAAATCTTAGATTTCCGGTGACGTAATTAGTTCCAGCTACTAAGGAGGAGATAATTGTTCTGGTTACACCCAGAGGAAGTCTTTAGATAGCTTCAACCAATTAAGCATCAACAAAGGTGGGGCAGAAACAAGATCCCCGCCTACTGGGGGTTGGACAACTAACTTCCAGAAATCTTTAAAAAGTCCAGCAGAGCAGAGAAGTAAAGACAGTAGATAAGGGCAGAACAGGAGCAGAGAAGGAGCAGCTAAGGCACAAAGAAGAAGGCGTGGGGTTGCAAGCCTCACCAATTGTGGGTTGATATAAGAAGACAGGCTCACATTGACTCACCCTATATTTTGTACTACATATCACCTTGAACTTCTATTGGAAAGTTATTTCTTTGGGCTCATGAAGAGAGAAAAATCAATTGTGCCTTCTTAAAGCCTCCTGGGAAAACTACGCTACTACATAACAAAGCCAGAAAGATCAGCATCTGTAAAGAAGTAATCTTCTTAAACGAACAGCAGATATAAACAGAAAGAATAATAAATAAAAGAACCGTACATAAGTAAGTATGTATGTATGTATGTATTATTATTATTATTATTATTATTATTATTATTATTATTATTATCTACATTTGTTATCGTACATTTTGAAAGAATTATTATTATTATTATTATTATTATTATTATTATTATTATTATTATTATCCAGCTTTGTTAAAGTATGATATTTTGAAACAATTTCAACTGGTCATATCTTCAGACCTATCCTTCTTAAGACCGAATGTTCTACCGGTTGGATTCCAAACACAACTCCCATAATCCACCGGAATTTCAAATGGCACAATACATTAACCCCTCATAAAAGAACGCCACTGATTGTTAGTTACCATTCCATAATGGGACTGCAACCGTGAACCATCATTTACGGGAAAGTACAAAGGTCACAGAACAAAGATCATAGAACAAAGGTCGTAAAACAAAGGTCATATCGGCTGGTCCCGGCGGGGGTAATGAGTTCATGATACGTTGGGCTCGCCATGAAATCCATAATTCCTTACCTCCGTTAATGCGTTTGTCTTGTAAAGCCTACTTTCCCTTACTTCTGCATCTCTCTCTCTCTCTCTCTCTCTCTCTCTCTCTCTCTCTCTCTCTTGACTGCTTGCTTGCTTGCCTTCTCTTCCATTATTGCCTTTACTCTCCTCATTTTCTGTCTTGATTCCTCTCTCTCTCTCTTGATTACCTTCTCTTCCATTATTGCCTTAACTCTCCCTATTTTCTATTTTCATTCCTCTCTCTCTCTCTCTCTCTCTCTCTCTCTCTCTCTCTCTCTCTCTCTCTCTCTCTCTCTCTCCTTGATACGAAAGGTAGCGCTTTCACAATGGCACCAAAACTTCGCGAGTGGAAAGATCTGAAAACATTGTTTTCTTTGGAGCTTCAGCTAAAGAGTGATTTAACTTTTTTTTTTTTTTTGGTAACACCTAAGTAGTTTAACTTGTCGGAGAGAGAGAGAGAGAGAGAGAGAGAGAGAGAGAGAGAGAGAGAGAGAGAGAGAGAGAATGCTTTCATCACGCTGGTCTGAAAGGTCTCTCTTTTTATTTAGTTATTTATACTTATTTATTTACTTTTTGAAGAGGGAGGGAAGCGTGGATGAAATTCACTTGGTCTGTTATTTCTTGGCCCCCGTAGGCGGATAGTGCCGTCAGAGCACCTCATGCGGTGGACTGTAGGCATTACTTAAGGTTCTTTGCAGAGTGCCTTCGGCCCCTAGCTGCAACCCCCTTCATTCCTTTTACTGTACCTTCTTTCATGTTCTTTTCCATCTTACTTTCCATCCTCTCCTAACAATTGATTCACAGTGCAACTGGTGAGGTCTTCCTCCTGTTACACCCTTGTAACCTTTTACTCTCAATTTCCCTTCCAGCGCTGAATGACCTCATAGGTCCCAGTGCTTGGCCTTTGGCCTAAATTCTATATTCAACTGAATTCAATTTTATCATTTCTTGGCGTTTTTAAATTGTTTTTAGACCAATAAAGTGATTGTATCTGGCGATTAAAGTACTATTTCAACTTAATAGATAAGCATCCTAATAACTGTTTTTAGAACCATAGAGATTATATATGGGGAATAAAGTTCTTTTAGACTTAATACAGAAATTATCATAATAACTGCTTTTAGACCCAGGAAGTAATTTTATTTCATGACTGGGGTACTATTAGACTTAATTAAGACGTATCTTAATGATTATTAAATATATTTTCAGGACAGAAACACGAATTCGCGAATAAGGTTTTATAAAAGGTCGTGATATTCTTTTAGATTTGCAGTTGCAATAATAATAATAATAATAATAATAATAATAATAATAATAATAATAATAATAATAATAAGAAGAAGAAGAAGAAGAAGAAGAAGAAGAAGAAGAAGAAAAGAAGAAGAAGAAGAAGAAGAAGAAGAAGAAGAAGAAGTATTATTATTATTATTATTATTATTATTATTATTATTATTATTATTATTCAGAAGATAAAACCCCTATTCATATGTAATAAGCCCACCACAGGGGCCACTGACTTGAAATTCAAGCTTCCAAAGAACATTACGGTGTTCAATTTGAAAGAAGTTACAGAAGACAACGGGAAATACAGAGAGAAGAGATCAGTTTTTAGCAAAGAGAAGAATAAACTAGCAAATTAATAAACAGATAAAAACGTAAGCAAAGCAGATAAGAAATACATATGATGGACTGAAGAGACATCTAGTTTGTGATGGAATGAACAAATATGATCTTTGTGATGGAATGAATATTTTTCTTTATATAAAATCCAATCTTTTGCTTTCTTTTTTAGTTTTCTGTAAAAGAAAACTACTGTGATGGCTTTGTCTATCCGTCCGCATTTTTCCTGTCACCACTTTTTCTGTCGCTCTCAGACTTTAGAAACTATTGAGGTTAGAGGGCTGCAAATTGGTGTGTTAATCATCCACCCTCCAATCATCAAACGTACCAAATTGCAGCCCTCTACCCTCAGTAGTTTTTATTTTATTTAAGGTTAAAGCTAGCCATAATCGTGCGTCTGGCAACGATATAGGACATGCCGTGGCTAAAGATTCAAGAGCCGTGGCTAATACAGCATTGTACTGAGACCACCGAAAGATAGATCTATTTTCGGTGGCCTTGATTATACGCTGCAGCGGCTGTACAGAAAACTCGATTGCGCCAAAGAAGCATCGGCGCAATTTTTACGTTTACTCTCTTTTTTGCTTTCTTAGCAAAGCGCTCTCTGGTATGTGAGAAAGGTCGACTCGAATGCGGAACGTGCTGTGGAGCCTTCCCAGTTTATTGATGCTGGGGTGTACTGACGTCACACGTCTTTCGGGGAATTAAGACGCTCAACTCTATTCCATTACTACTTCTTATCCGTAGGAGGGTAGTGCAGTCAGTGCACCTCACGCAGTGCACTGTAGGCATTACTTAAGGTTCTCTGCAGAGTCCCTTTGGCCCCTCGCTGCAACCCCCTTCATTCCTTTTACTGTACCTCCTTTCATATTCTGTTTCTTCCGTTTGACTTTCCACCATCTCATAGTGCAACTGTGCAACAATTGTTAAGAAAGGGTGGAAAGAAAGAGAATATGAAATGAGTTACAGCAAAAGGAATTTACCTCCTTTTACAGTGCCTCCTTTCAAATTCTCTTTCTTTCGTCTGACTTTCCACCCTCTCCTAACAATTGTTCACAGTGCAACTGCCGAGGTTTTCCTCCTGTTACACCTTTCAAATCTTTTTTATTCTCAGTTTTCCTTTCAGCCATGAATGACCTCATCATAGGTCCCAGCGCTTGGCCTCTGGCCTAAATTCTGTATTGCAAATCCATTACTACTTCTTAAGTTTTCAAGTAAACTAGTAGAGAATATCCGGCAGAACTATAATTTATCAACCGGTAGGAAGTCACACTGATTGAACTAATTTAAATTTTTTTTCTAATAACTGATCTCTTCTTTCTGTTTTTCTTATTACCCTCTGTTACTTCTTTCTAATGAACACCATAATATTGTTTGGAAGCTTGAATTTCAAGTCAGTGGCCCCTGTGGTGGGCTTATTTCATATGATTAGGCTTTATCCTCCGAATATTATAATAATAATAATAATAATAATAATAATAATAATAATAATAATAATAATAATAATAATACTGAGTTTTCTCAGTTCTTTTACTAATTCGCTTTTCCTACACATCACTATTAATCAATAATTGGCCAATGTTCATATTTCGATGGATGAAACAGCGTATATCTTACCGCAGAAATTTTTTATTTTAAAGCATTACAACAGGTTACTGAAACCTGGGATGTAAGTTTCCATCAGGAAAATCGACGGATTTACATCCCAGGTTTCAGTTACCTGCTGCAATGCTTTAAAATTAAGAATTTCTGCTGTAAGAAATACGCTGTTTCATCCATCGAAATATGAACATTTGCCAATTATTGACTAATATTGATGTGCTGGAAAAGCGAATTATTAGAAGAATTGAGAAAACTCAGTATAAAATCAATTCGCGAAATGCAGCCATTTTATTCAACAAAACTTGCCTCAAAGAGGGTCTTCTCCCTTCGTATAATAATAATAATAATAATAATAATAATAATAATAATAATAATAATAATAATAATAATAATAATAATAATAAATTGCAATCAAACCTCATTTTTCTTCGTTCCTCTTCTTTCTTTCTTTCTTTCTTTCTTTTCGGACCTCAGCTAGACAAGGGTGCGAAACATTTCTCAACAGAATTTGATCTTTATGAAATGTCACGTAGGACATAATAAGGCAATTACTCTGTGGCACAGACCTTTCTTCTGTTTGAATATCCACCTCGACATGGTGACAGCAATAAATAAAAAAAAAATTCTTAACTTTAAGCTTTGTCTAACATTGTAACCCTTTGAGAAGACCGCCAATAAAAAAAATTACTTAACTTTACTCAAAAGCTTTGTCTAACCTTGTAACCCTTTGAGAAGACCGCTGAAAGGGAAATTGCGAGCAAGAAGGTTTGAAAGGTGTAACAGGAGGAAAACCTCGCACGTGCACTATGAATTAATAATTGTTAGGAAAGCGAGGAAAGTCAGATGGAAGAAATAGAATATGAGCGAAGGTATGGTAAAAGGAATGAAAGGGGTTGCAGGCTTGCAGCGAGGGGCCGAAGAGTCGCTGCAAAGATTCTTAAGTAATGCCTACAGTAACTGACGGCACTACCCACTATGGGGAAAGATGAAAATAGGTTAATTTTTTACCTTATATAGATTGACGTCAGAATCTGTAGCACCTTCACCCGGGAGTATGATACAAGAATTTTTGAGAGAGAGAGAGAGAGAGAGAGAGAGAGAGAGAGAGAGAGAGAGAGAGAGAGAGAGGCCATTTACGAATCGATGAAGTAAGGAATAGAGAGAGAGAGAGAGAGAGAGAGAGAGAGAGAGAGAGAGAGAGAGAGAGAGAGAGAGAGAGAGAGAGAGAGAGAGAGAGAGAGAGAGAGAAAGAACGACCGTTTATTAAGAGAATTTATTTTTACAACCCTCATATTTTTTCCCGGGAGAGTAAATGGGTTACGACAAATGTGTTTGCTTTTCATCATGTGCTTGAACTTAATAGGCATATTCCAAATGGGTATATACTGTGGAGACCAGCTGATGAAACTGTAATAATTCCCATATATAGTCTACTAAAGGGGTGGGAGAAGAATTCGTTCGTTTAGCAAATTTTTTATTTATTCATTTTCCCTTTTACGAGCTTACGATCCACGCGTGTCAGTAATTGGCTTTCTTTCTCTCTCTCTCTCTCTCTCTCTCTCTCTCTCTCTCTCTCTCTCTCTCTCTCTCTCTCTCGCCATTTTCCCCACTTCGATTTGTAAATGGTTATCCTCATGTCCCTTCTCTCTCTCTCTCTCTCTCTCTCTCTCTCTCTCTCTCTCTCTCTCTCTCTCTCTCTCTCTCACTGAGGACCTGGGGCAACCCGAACGAACTGTAAGGTCTGTAAGGTTAAGGTAAGGTCCATTCTCCATCAATTCGTAACTGTAATTTTTTCCTAATCTCCCTAATCTATCTCAAATTCCAGAGAGAAACTGATTCCAACACATCCTATTCCTGGACAACATAACAGGTATGTTTCTGAGTCCTCGAACCAGGTATTATACGCTTCAATCTCATTTATAAAAGTCATTGACATGTTCGAAACGTGTTTAAGCTGTGAGAGCTCACTGGATACAATTGTCTTACTTACAGAGAACTGTTCATTTATTTTTTTCATCAAGAGATAAAAAAAAGATAAATTCACAAACGCTTATAATTCTTATGCAGACGTAATCATTAATATCGAAGTTTGTAAGTTATCTAAATTATTTTTCCTTTTTATTACTTAGGACACCTAAAATTCATACCTTAGGCCAAATTGAACATTTACCTTAGATTACATCTGGAATGCAATATAAAATTTAGGCCAAAGGCCAAGCGCTGGGAGCTATGATGAGGTCATTCAGCGCTGGAAAGGAAATTGAGAGTAGGTAGGTCTGAAAGGTGTAACAGGAGGAAAACCTCAAAGCAGTTGCACTATGAAACAGTTGTTAGGAGAGGATGAAAAGCAAGATGGAAGAAAGATAATATGAACGGAGGTACAGTAAAAGGAATAGATTATATTGGGTCTGGATCCAGTTTTAACAAAAAAAAAAAGTGAAAGGTGTAACAGGAGGCAAAAACTCATAGTTGCACTATGAAACAGTTGTTAGGAGAGGATGAAAAGCAAGATGGAAGAAAGATAATATGAACGGAGGTACAGTAAAAGGAATAGATTATATCGGGTCTGGATCCAGTTTTAACAAAAAAAAAAAAGTGAAAGGTGTAACAGGAGGCAAAAACTCATAGTTGCACTATGAAACAGTTGTTAGGAGAGGATGAAAAGCAAGATGGAAGAAAGATAATATGAACGAAGGTACAGTAAAAGGAATAGATCATATCGGATCTGGATCCAGTTTTAACAAAAAACATAAAGATTACAAGAAATTTTCATTACGTTCACAGACTCTCCTTCACTACCTAATGGGTCACGTGTACCAGAAGTACAAAAGGTAAGACAGACAGACAGACAGAGAAATGGCTCAGGTATCTCTTTGGCAAGACACAGATTTAAAAAAACAAAAAATAGACAACAAACAAACATATTTTTATCCCCAGAAACTCCACAAGATAGCAGTATCAAAGGAGTATCAAAGGTATTGATCGTTTCATAAAAAAAAATCATGCTTGAATGCTCTGGCATTTGGTCAGATATCGATAAAAAAAGGATTCTTACAATGATGGGTATCAGGCAACAATTGGACTTGCGATGGTTATGGAATCAAGACAAGGAACGAACAAACAAGAGAATATGTACATCTTTTCATTTACTACTGAAAACTTTCAGTTTTCTGTAAAAGAAAACTATTGTGCCGGCTTTGTCTGTCCGTCCGCACTTTATTCTGTCCACATTTTTCTGTCTCAGATCTTAAAAGCTACCGAGGCTAGAGGGCTGCAAATTGGTATGTAGATCATCCACCCTCCAATCATCAAACATACCGAATTGCAGCCCCTTAGCCTCAGAAGTTTTTATTTTATTCAAGGTTAAAGTTGGCCATAATGGTGCGTCTGGCAACGATATAGGATAGGCCACCACCGGGCCGTGGTTAAAGTTTCATGTGCTGCGGTGGCCTTGATTATACGCTGTACAAAACACTCGATTGCGCCGAAGAAACTTGGGCACATTTTTTTATTGTTTTTTAATATCAATGATAATAATCTGTCTGGTCGAAAAATGGACAACACTTTCTCTAACATACAAAATAAAAACGTTAATTATAATAATAATAATTTGTCTGGTTGTTTCTATTATAACGAAACAATTTCAAATTATAATAATAATCTATCTCGTCGAAAAAAACAAAACGTTTTCCCTGACACACGAAATAAAAATACATTTCTAAATCATAATAATGTGTGGCAGAGAAAAAGGAAAACATTTTAATATACAAAATCAAAAGCATATTAAAACTATAACGATAATAATCTGTCCGGTCGAAAAAATGCAAAACGTTTTCTCGGATATACAAAACGAGACAAATACCTCTGTTATTTCAAACCAAACTAACGTTCAATCTTCCTGGCAGACATATTCACACCTCTCAGGCCAAAATACTGAGAAAGGAGAATAACTGTCAGGTCAGCGTTATTACACAGACCTCCAAACGAGAGACTGATGGCTCTATCGTTAATATTTCAGAATACAAGAAGGATGAATTAACTGAATTAACAGATTTCTCTGTAACACAACAGATTTCTGTATATCTGTCTCTTAAATGCTTTTGCTTAGAACGATGGTGAGAGAAGTCAATTTGATCATCTGCTTCACTCTTAAATACAATTCGAAACGAGTGAGCTGTGACCTGGTAAGTCCCAGAGAGAGAGAGAGAGAGAGAGAGAGATTGAAATATTACAATATTACCACTCTTTAAACTTGATTGAGAGAGAGAGAGAGAGAGAGAGAGAGAGAGAGAGAGAGAGAGAGAGAGAGAGAGAGAGAATTATTAAAAATGACCAATTTTTAAATGGATCGAGAGAGAGAGAGAGAGAGATTGAAATATTACACAACATTACCACTCTAAACTTTATTGAGAGAGAGAGAATTATTAAAAATGACCAATTTTTAAATGGATCGAGAGAGAGAGAGAGAGAGATTGAAATATTACACAACATTACCACTCTAAACTTTACTGAGAGAGAGAGAGAGAGAGAGAGAGAGAGAGAGAGAGAGAGAGAGAGAGAGAGATAATTATTAAAAATTACCAATTTTTAAATGGATCGAGAGAGAGAGAGAGAGAGAGAGAGAGAGAGAGAGAGAGAGAGAGAGAGAGAGAGAGAGAGAGAGAGAAAATTAAAACAACACTACCAATCTTCCAACGCAGTAAATCGACTAAATGAATGCAATTGAATATTTTTTTACACATAAAATCCTAGTGGAGTTGATAGGTATGTTACAAAGTACTGTGAAGATTGTTTTAACAGACATCACGTTATGTTATATTATATCAACCCCTTTTCCTGCAAATAAATCATATGTCAATCCCTTTTTTACGTAAACATACCATAAATTTATTTCATGGACCTTTTTTTTTTAATTTATGTCAAATTCTACTCGCTGCAAATTGATTCAACTTCGAATTAAAAAAATCGAGATTGGAATTCGTGAGATTTTCCGAAAAATTCACTTAATTTGTTGGGGTGGATTAATCTCCTAAATTAAGGCCACCAGTAACACTCAGTTATACCTGCGCAGTTATGCCTGCACAGTCGGCCTATGCAGGCAAAACTGAACGTTAGTGGGTTCAGTTTTGCCTGCACAGGCCGACTGAGCGGGCATAACTGAATTAGTGGTGGCCTTTAGCCTTCGGCATCTGACCGGAAATTAGGACGTTGGTCACAAGAAGATTGGATGTAAAAAAAGTCTCCATATCAGCGATGTTACTGATTTCGAACTCCAAAATGAAGTCATTTCAAGGTTTTTGGGCATTAATCTTCCTCCCTTCAGAAATAATAGTGATAATCATTTTGAACTCCAGAAATAAGGTATTATCGTTTTTTTGTTGTTTCCCTTACAGCAGACACCTACCAAATGAAATTAATGCAATTCCAAAATACTTTTCAGCGGCAGCGGTGTTTAGAACGGACCTTTGGAATCATTCAGATTTTTAAACTCTGCAGTGGGGACAAGAAAAAACAAGTTAAAATGAGTTTTCTGTACATCGTATAGGCTAATCAAGGCCACAGAAAATAAATCTATCTTTCGTTGGTCTTGGTATAATGCTATATGAGCCACGGCCCATGAAACTTTAACCACGGCCAGATGGCAGCTGGCCTATA
Organism: Macrobrachium rosenbergii; assembly: GCF_040412425.1. Lineage (NCBI taxonomy): Eukaryota > Metazoa > Arthropoda > Malacostraca > Decapoda > Palaemonidae > Macrobrachium > Macrobrachium rosenbergii. Next base: position 14,143,733 of record NC_089746.1, read on the forward strand.
TCGTTGCCAGACGCACGATTATGGCTAACTTTAACCTTAAATAAAATAAAAACTACTGAGGCTAGAGGGTTGCAATTTGGTATGTTTGATGACTGGAGGGTGAATGGTCAACATACCAATTTACAGCCCTCTACCCTCAGTAGTTTTTAAGATTTGAGGGCGGACAGAAAAAGTGCGGACGGACAGACAAAGCCGGCACAATAGTTTTCTTTTACAGAAAACTAAAAAAGCTGAATGAAATCATACATACAATCACGATATGATATTTTCGAACCCACTAGGAAGTAGGGAAATATTATTAGGAATATCAATCATACCATGATTTTTACCTACTAACAAGATACCTGGAATTTAGTATTTCGTTATATAAAAACAAGTTACGGAAGACCCAGCGGGTTGTGCAGTATTAGAAAAGCCTTCACATGTAATTAAATATTCATTACACTCCAAACCTATAATTATTCTTAAAATGTCAAGACTGCCGTTTAAGAATCAACAAGAAGGATACACTGATTTCCCTGCATTCACTTACAAGCATCGAAAACTATTAAAACTAAGTATAAGGACTCTGAAAAGCTTTGACCTAACGAAGCAAGAAAAGGTGGAACACTCCTACTAACTCCTCTGATACAAACTCCGTCACCAGAATACGAAACATGAAAAAAAGATGAAAAAAAACAGAAAAAAAACGTTCTGCACATGTCCACTTCAAAAGGCAGTCGAAAAAAACATCCCTGGATCGAGATAGATGGCTTTGTAGTTTTCGTCCAAAAGTCTGCGGATTTTTCCCCACTTATTTTTGATCGCGGAAAGCGACTATAAAGTCTCTTCTACGTTCACTTTTATTTCCGTGTTTTTTTGGGGAGTCTAGGACGATTAACCCCCGTGGACAATTACCCCCCGAGGACAACTACCCACTGGGATAATGACCCCACCCCCGTTATTATATGCTATTTGCAGAAACGGACAACTTTTAAAATTTACCATGATAGTTTTTGACGTTAAATCTTGTTTCAATAATTTTAGAAGCCCTAGAAAATTAGTCTAAGATGTTTGGCTTTTTTTCAGGTAAAACAGCGTAAATTATTGGTAAAAGAACACAAGATGGCCAAGATTTTTTGCCGTACGACTCTGGACTCTTTAATTAAGACCATGCCTAGAAATATTTGAAACAATTTGTTCAGACGATTGAAAACGACTCAAATTGGAAGTAGCTAATTTGGATATGCTAAATTTTCTAGATAGTGCCTAAACAGTAACCATTCACCAGTCATGATCTAAAAGAAATTACAATCCAAATTAAAACTGTAAAAAAGCCTAAAAAAAAAACAACACATAGTTCACAAATTTTGTATCTTTCGAGTAATCGAAGATTTTACCTTTTTCGAGTTGCCTCCCAACCATCTACTCCAGTTTAGTATGCAGCATAATCTTGCTATGCGAGAGAGGACGCCAGAGAAACAGAAGCAGTTGCATGCTAATGAGAACACTGCGCTCTAGTAACCAGTTGGCAATGGTTCCTTGTTCTTAAAAGCCAGCAGCAAATACTAAATTAATTAATTAATTTGTAAATGTATCTGTTTTTCTAATGGCCTACCTCTTTCTGTATTTCCCATTACCTTCTGTTACTTCTTTCGAATAAACACCATATTATTTGGAAGTTTGAATTTCAAGTCAATGGCCCCTACTGGCATGTTCCATATGATTAGGGTTCATCTGAATAATAATAATAATAATAATAATAATAATAATAATAATAATAATAATAATAATAATAATAATAATAAAAATAATAATAATAATAATCATAATAATAATAATAATATATTCAAAAACGGGTCTGAAGAACTGTGATGTCTTATACTAGTGTCACGATGATGATAGATTTTTACCTCAACTTCAAAAGTACGGAAATGGAAATCATTTCGATTTTCTGAACACCTCGAAAGTCTGTCTGTGTTTTGAGTTATCGAGATTGTGGGCCTTTTCTTACAAAACAACGCGTCTGCAGTTTTTATGAGTGCCAAACCAAAAAGGTTTGTCTTTGAATTAAAATATCAGATTTATTTAAACCTCAAGTGACAGGAATTCCTAATTCAAAGGCATTTATACTTTCAATACCAAACCCTCTGTGCAGTATGCACTAGTTTTTCTCTGTTATGGAAGCATTAAACTGAATCCTATCTGGTGGAGTCTATTCTAAATAAACACACGCTTTGGATCAAAATGTCAGAATTATCTAAACCAAAAGTGACAGAAATTTCTCATTCAAATGCATTTACACCTTCTACACACAACTTTTTATGTGGTATGCCTTATTGACAGAAAATCCCAATTCAACTGTGTTTATACCTTCAAACTTAACCTTCTATGTAATATGTACCGACTTTTTGAATTTTCTTTTTTTTTTTTTTTGTCGTGGAAGCATTAAATTGAAACCTATCTGGTGTGTCTTTTCTGAATAACACAACCACACACACACAAAAACACACTAAGAGGATTACCTTTCAAAGAGCTTTGGACCTTGCTAAACCAGGTAAGCTTTGACTGGGTTAATTAACTTTGGCAAAATTATTCACTTCCTGCCTCATCATCTCCTTTCCATCACTGCCTGTTATTTAAGCGCATCGTCAATAGAGATTTTCCTTTTTTGTTGATAAAATTATGAAAGAGTGGTCATTATTTGACAAGAATAAGGCCTTTATGTTTTAATTCTATCGGAGAGAGAGAGAGAGAGAGAGAGAGAGAGAGAGAGAGAGAGAGAGAGAGAGAGAGAGATTTCAGACAATAAATTTTAACATTAGAAACTGAAGACAACGGAGAGAGATTGAGAGAGAGAGAGAGAGAGAGAGAGAGAATTTCGTACAATGAATTTTAACATTAGAAACTGGAACAGACGAGAGAGAGAGAGAGAGAGAGAGAGAGAGAGAGAGAGAGAGAGAGAGAGAGAATTTCGTACAATGAATTTTAACATTAGAAACTGGAGACAACGAGAGAGAGAGAGAGAGAGAGAGAGAGAGAGAGAGAGAGAGAGAGAGAGAGAGAGAGAGAGAGAGAATTCGTACAATGAATTTTAACATTAGAAACTGGAACAACGAGAGAACTGAGAGAGAGAGAGAGAGAGAGAGAGAGAGAGAGAGAGAGAGAGAGATTTCGTACAATGAATTTTAACATTAGAAACTGGAGACAACGAGAGAGAGAGAGAGAGAGAGAGAGAGAGAGAGAGAGAGAGAGAGAGAGAGAGAGAGAGAGAGAGAAAGAATTTCGTACAATGAATTTTAACATTAGAAACTGGAGACAACGAGAGAGAGAGAGAGAGAGAAGAGAGAGAGAGAGAGAGAGAGAGAGAGAGAGAGAGAGAGAGAGAGAGAAAGAATTTCGTATGAATTTTAACATTAGAAACTGAGACAACGAGAGACTGAGAGAGAGAGAGAGAGAGAGAGAGAGAGAGACTGCGTGCAGCAATTTTTAACATCAGAAACGGGAGACATCCAATACCGTAGATTTACAAAGTGAACGATCAATAATATCAATAAATCACACAAAAAATCTTCAAACATTTTGACAAAATACAGTATCGTCTACATTAACCATATATGTATGTATATATATATATATATATATATATATATATATATATATATATATATATATATATATATATATATATATATATATATATATATATCCATATATACATATATATATACTATATATAATATATATATATATATATATATACATATATATCGTTGAATTCTACGGCTTTTTCAGTGTTGATCAACTTCTTATTAATTTGACAATATTTTCTGAATCTTCTACGTTCTTCCAAATTTACCTGATAGACAAAAAAACGAAGATTAACTCTCTGTTCCATTTACTATAAACACAACACCACAACTGTTCCGTCACTCGTCGTGACCTCTTCAAAGTGTATAATCTGGACATAGCGTCTTGTTGTTTTGTTACAGTGTGTGGACGGATATGTAGCGTCCAAAACAATAGTAATACAATAAATCATTGTAATAAAATAAGTACAAACTAAACAGTTTTAATTTATCTACAGTTATTAAAGTTGCAATGCAATAAAATTTATAATAAAAACATAATTTACTTTGTGAAAAACACTGAAAACAAAATCACGCTTTCTGGTGGGAAGAAACAAAACAGAAAAGGAAATAATGCAGGTATACGGATTACGGGGATAGGGGGAGCTGAAGTAGCGGGGGGGAGAATGCGTCTGATTGAAAAGGTGTTGCTGCCGTTTTTTGGTTGTTATGGTTGTTTCTGCTAGATGGGAGTGATCTTTCCGCTTCTAGTTGTCTGTTCAATGTAGGTTTATGTAATTAACTGCAAACGGATTCAGCTATGATTAATCTACGGCGATTATGTTCTTTGTAGATGATATGCGTATTCTCCACTACAGTAGCTCTTGTGTCGTAGGTTTTCGGTTGTGATGGTCTGTGTAGTGTAGTTGGGTGGACCCATTATTTCGATGGGCCTGTAGGCATCTTTTTAGTGTGGAGGAAGTTAGACCAACTACGTTTTTTCGGAGGACTGGCACTTCCTCTCTGGGCAGGTAAAGCGGTATACGACGTTGGTACTGTCTGGATGGATTGGTGAGAATGACTGGAGGAAGAATGTCTGCAGCTCAGTTACTGCAAGAGAGCCGGAAATAGAGAGGAGTGGCGAGACATGATTGCCGACGTCCTTGGGGATATGGCACCTGGATGATGATGATGATGACTGTCTTCGAGGAAGAGAAAAAGGCGATCAGCAACAACATCGAGAGAGGAATAACACCTAAAGCCCCGTTCGAAAAGGTCCATGTACGCGTTTACTGCAAACCGAATTTGACAGCTTCTCTCATAATGAGAGATAACACCAGCCCGACCCCAGACAAGGAAGACAGTACCAACGTCGTTTACCGCTTTACCTGCCCGGAGAGGAAGTGCCAGTCCTCCGAAAAAACGTACGTTGGTCTAACTTCCACCACACTAAAAAGACGCCTACAGGCTCATCGAAATAATGGATCCACCCACCAACACTACACAGACCGTCACAACCGAAAACCTACGACACAAAGCTGGTGGAGAATACAGATATCATCTACAAAGAACATAGTCGCCATAGATTGATCATAGCTGAATCTGTTTGCATTTTATTACATAAACCTACATTGGATAAACAACTAGAAGCGGAAAGATCACTCCCATCTAGCAGAAACAACCATAACAACGGCAGCAACACCTTTTAAGCCACACGCTTTCTCCCCCTCCCCACCATTTCAACTCCCCCCCGTAATCCCTATACCAGCATTTCAGAACACGTGATTTTGTTTTCAGTGTTTTTCACAAAGTAAATTATGTTTTTATTATAAATTTTATTGTATTGTAACTTTAATAACTGTAGATAAATTAAAACTGTTCATTTTGTACTTATTTATTATAATGATTTTTTGTATTATTATTGTTTTGGACGCTACATATCCGTCCGCACACTGTAACAAAACAACAAGACGCCATGTCCAGATTATTACGGGCTACTCGAGGAGCAAGAGCCCGTGCTGAAACAAGGCCAGCTAAATCTAAAACAACAACATGTCCAGATTACACACTTTGAAGAGGTCACGACGGGTGACGGAACACCTGTGGTGTTGCGTTTATAGTGAATGGAACAGAGAGTTAATCTTCGTTTTTTTTATCCATCAAATAAATTTGGAAGAACGTAGAAGATTCAGAAAATATTGTCAAATTAATAAGAAGTTGATCAACAATCAAAAAGCCATAGAATTCAACGAAATTTGCATACAAGAAAAACTTTGCCCCAAAAGCATACATATATATATATATATATATATATATATATATATATATATATATATATATATATATATATATATATATATATACATACAGTGTACGTATATACATATGTGTATATGTGTATATATAAATATACATAAGTACTTATATAAAAATGCACTAGTTCTTGTCATTATCTGTCCTCTTTTATTTAGGCAATACAGACGGTAAATAAAACATTTACATTAAAAAAAAAAGTTAAAATGAGATTCTTCTTAAAAGTATAAAACTACATTTAACCTCTAATACCAAATACGGTCAAAAATCCTCCTTTCCTCTTGAACTTCACCAGACTGACCTTATATCAGCACCGTGACCTCTTGTGCTCTTCAGACCAGCAAGTAAAAGTGAAGACCGTTGCATTATATAGTCCACGGCCATTAGAGATTTGAACTTTTGTCACATGAGCGCTTAAACTCTTCGTTATAAAATATAACAAAAGGTCTAAAATTGGAATTTGTTTGTGGTATCACGTGGATAGATAGGGGATAACTGTCAGCTCTGTATAAATGCTGATTTTCTATTTATTCTCTGTTATTTTTTATTCAAACTTTCACTTGCTGTGATGAAGACAAAGTGGGTTGGAGGTATCTTCGTTAGTAATTTAAGTATTTATCAATATACTGTATATAATATATACATATATATATATATATATATATATATATATATATAATTATACATATAATATATATATATATATATATACAATATAATATATATATGTATATATATACAATATGCATATATAAATACATATATATATATATTATATATAATCAATATATATATAAATATATAATCAATATATATATAAATATATATATACAGTATATATATACTTTTACACAAAAATATATATATATATATATATATATATATATGTGTGTGTGTGTGTGTGTGTGTATGTATGTACATATATATATATATATATATATATATATATATATATATATATATATATATATATATATATATATATATATAATTTCCATGAATTAGACCAGAAATAATCTAAGCTTAAAACTACCTGTCAGGTGCAGGAGAAAGATCACGCTTTTATCAGTATTCCCTGACAGTTTAAGTTGGAACACACAATTAAGAATTTCCACAAAAAGATTTTATGATTCGAGTTTCAAAGTACAAAATCATATTAGAATATATCCTGCTTATGAAAAGACATTCTAATAATTCCCGAGAAAAATATATGATATTAAGCATGCAAAACAATGTATAAATTATATCCCATGATATTCATGTTTATAAAAAACAAGTAAATATGCGTCGAAGTTTCTTTGGCGCAATCGACTTTTCTGTACAGCCGCTACTGCGTATAATCAAGGCCACCGAAAATAGATCTATCTTTCGGTATAAAGCTGTATGAGACGCTACCCATGAAACTTTAACCACGGCCCGGTGGTGGCCTGGCCTATATCGTTGCCAGACACACGATTATAATTAACTTTAACCTTAAATTGAAAAAAACTACTGAGGCTAGAGGGCTGCAATCTGGTATGTTTGTTGACTGGAGGGTGGATGATCAATATACCAATTTGCAGCCCTCTAGCCTCAGTAGTTTTTAAGATTTGAGGGCGGACAGAAAAAGTGCAGACAGAATAAAGTAGGGACGGACAAAGCCGGCACAATAGATTTCTGAAACCAAAAATGCTGCCACAGCAAATTTTGATAAAATCAGAAACAGATTCCACTGACGTCAGAAACTGTCAATTTTTATGCTCCAGCAGAAACATATGTAACAAATCTTTGGAATGAGAAAATATTTTAAAAAGTATGGAAAGACTTCCTTCGATATGGATAGGTGTAAAGATGTTATAATAGTAATAAACTTTAAAATGTGCAACTGAATAACTTCAAGCAAAGCATTGTGAATGGAATGGAATGGAATGGAATATAGAATTTTCGCCCAAGCCCAAGCACTGGGACCTATGAGGTCATTCAGCGCTGAAACGAAACGGAAACTGAATGTAAAAAGGTTTGAAAGGTGTAACAGGAGCAAAACCTCGCAGTTGCACTATGAAATTTTAGGGGTTATCGTTTTGGAGCTTTTTCTTTTTCCCGGGATTCCGGGATAAATTAGTGCTAATCCTGGGATCCCGGGAATTCCCGGGATTTTCAGTTGTCTAAAATTACACATTATACCTTGTTTCCCTTTCAGGTTTTTGATGTGCTTAGCATTACTAGATATGCAGAAATATTACAGTAGATTGACTGTCTTATTAATTCCACCTAATGTTTAATTACAGCATACACTTTGTTTGTCAACAAAGTAAGAGGAATAAGAACAAGAGCTACAATATGCTTCATTTACTACTTTGTTTTTGTTCTGCTTCCAAATTCCCGCGCGAATGAAAATGTAAATTATAGTTCATTATCATTGATAAAAAAAATTACATTTGTTTTCGTTGATACTCAGTGAAATGAAAAGAGTACTTAATGACAGAAAATGTAGTAAAAATACAGTAGATGAAGAAAAATTAAACGTATGCATTCTTTATTTATAACATGAAGTAAATGAATGAGAATTTTCTCATAGAATAAGATCTTATATAACACGACACAGTGGACGGTATCCCACACGGGCTGCAGTCACTCATCACAAACACTTCTTGTTCAAAACCTGCTGCAAACTTGTTCAAAGCATAGGCTACACTCTGTTGGGACTGCTTCGCGTGATTACCGTCCCAAATATACAAAATAAAGCATTAGGTAAACAGTAATACTGTAAACAGCAATACTACGTTTCCACATGATAAAGAAGGAATATGTTCCACCTGAAAAATCTGCGAACTTATACACGATTATTTTGTCACGGTTTTATACCCATACCCTATAGATTTAGTTACTGCAATGAACTGGAAACACTGAAACAGACTCTTTATCTTCCCTCCATGGATTTATTTGACAGGGCTTATCTTGCAAAAGCGTTGCAACTTGAAATTTTACAAGATTTTAGCAATTTTAGCAAGATGCTGTTGATGGGAAAATACAATTCACTGAAAATATAAAGTATTTTATATAAATATCAAAACAGTGACATAATCTAGACATCCATCATTATTATCATAAGGATAATGACAGAAATTGTCTGTATTTACAGTATATAAAAATATAAACAGAACAACAAGTCCACAACCATCCTGCAATCAAATTTGTTCCTATTTTTGTACTTAATTTTTATCCCGGGATTTCCTGGGATTTGCAAAAATATCCCGGGATTATTAAACCTTGAAAACTGTCCGGGATCCCGGGAAAGAAACCCTACTATGAATCAATTGTTAGGAGAGGATGGAAAGTAAGATGGAAGAAAGAGAATATGAAAGGAGGTACAGTAAAAGGAACGAAAGGGGTTGCAGCTAGGAGCCGGCATGCTGCAAAGAACCTTAAGTAATGCTTACAGTGCACCGCAATGTAACTCACAAAGAACAACGGCAAGTTATATTATTAGTACAGACAATATTAACAAACCGGAAAGATGCCAAAGAATTCCATTAACAATATCAGTGACAATCAAAATAATGACATCATAAATTCTGCCACTGGTTAGTAGAACCATTTTCTCTTTAAAATTATTGATGGCAAATAATTTTTTAATGATCTTTGAAGAAGCCCATTTAAATTTCGTTCTGTTTGACTTCGTTCTTTGGTTAATAAGTACGTTGAACAACCTCTTTTGAAAAAATATTTATGGCAAATAATTTTTGAATGATCTTTGAAAAAAAAAAAAAAAGCATTCAAATTTCGCTCTTTGGTTAGTCAGTTGAACGAATGTATTTTGTTTTTGAATATTTATGGCAATATTTTTTATTATCTTGTCGGGAAAACTATTCACAAATTTCTTTTTTAGATTCATAAACGCGATTCATAACAAGAGAGGACAAAGAAGTGTGAAGAAAAGATTTCCTTAGATTGAACGGTGAATTTTCCCTAGAAATTCTATAGTCGCTGGGAAGGCTGCTGATACCGCCCAAGAGGTTATCCTACCGAGAGGTTGACCTCCCAAGAGGTTAACCTTAGGAGAGGTTAACCTCCACAAAAGATTAATCTCCCGCGAGGTTAACCTCCCGAAAGGTTAACCCTCAGAGAGATCAACCTCACGAAAGGTTAACCTCCCGAAAGGTTAACCTCCAGAGAGGTCAACCTCACGAGAGTTTAACCTTCCAAAAATATTAACCTCTGGGAGGTTAACCTCCAGAGAGGTCAACCTCACGAGAGGTTAACCTCTCAAAAATATTAACCTCCCGGGAGGTTAACCTCCAGAGAGATCAACCTCACGAGAGGTTAACCTCCCGAAAAGTTAACCTCCCGTAACGTTAGCCTCACGGGAGATTAACCTTACGAGAGGATAACCTCGCGAGATGTTAACCTTACGAGAGGAACATCACGAGAGGTTAACCTCTCAGGAGGTAAACCTCTCGGGAGGTTAACCTCCCGATATGCTAACCTCACGAGAGGTTAACCTCGCTTGCATGCACCTTCCTCCGCCTCGAATACCAGTCTTTATCTTGCCCAAACACGATTCGATTTCAAGTGTGCTCTCCTCAAAGATCTATGGACGTGAGCCTGGGAACGTGCTTGCTTGCTTACTCGCTTGCTTGCTTGCTTGCGTGTGTGTGTGTGTGCGTGTGTTTGCATGACGACTGCTGTGCAAAATTCATATTTCGAGTTTGCATGCAATCTCGATTGGATTTTGATGTGCAAGCAGGCTACCACGGAGAGTTCATATTTCCTTGTCACGTTTTGATGCTCGGATGTCTGATCTTACTTCTAATTGGTCAGAAATATTTCTTTTTTTTTTCTTGACCAAAATAAGAATTAGAAGAATATTTGATGTGGTGAGATGTGAATCTTGATTTCTGAGTGTGGTCTTCTTTTTCAATTTTATTGTTTCTTCTTTTTCAATTTTATTATATATATATATATATATATATATATATATATATATATATATATATATATATATATATATATATATATATATATATATATATTTATAATATATATATATATATATATATATAAAATATACAATAAAAAAAAAAAAAAACCAAAAACAAAACAAAAAACTGAAAACCAAAAC
>NC_089746.1:14159694-14309694 GCF_040412425.1 Macrobrachium rosenbergii
CAGTAGATGAAATATTGTCATAACAGATCGAAGGAAATTCAAGGAAGACTGCTTCTGAAAGTCTTCACAATAAATCAAAGACATGAAAAACAACTTTCAACAAATTTTAAACAATAAATCAAAGGCGAGAAAAAAACTATCAAAAAATTTTAAACAATAAATCAAAGGCGAGAAAAACAGCTTTAAAAACATTTAAACAATAAATCAAAGGCAAGAAAAACAACCTTAAAAAAATTTTAAACAATAAATCAAAGGCAAGAAAAAACTTTTATAAAATTTTAAACAATAAATCGAAGACAAGAAAAACAACTTTCAAAAAATTTAAACAATAAATCAAAGGCAAGAAAAACAACTTTCAAAAAATTTTAAACAATAAATCAAAGGCGAGAAAAACAGCTTTAAAAACATTTAAACAATAATTCAAAGGCAAGAAAAACAACCTTAAAAAACTTTTAAACAATCAATCAAAGGCAAGAAGAAAACTTTTAAAAACTTTAAACAATAAATCGAAAACAAGAAAAACAACTTTTAAAAAATTTAAACAATAAATCAAAGGCAAGAAAACACCTTTAAAAAAATTTAAACAATAAATCAAAGGCAAGAAAAATACCTTTAAAAAAATTTAAACAATAAATCAAAGGAAAGAAAAACACCTTTGAAAAAATTTTAAACAATAAATCAAAGGCAAGAAAAACAACTTTAAAAAATTTTTTAAACAATAAATCAAAGGCAAAAAAGAACTTTAAAAATTTTTAGACAATAAATCAAGGGCAAGACAAAGGTAGGAGGGAGACGACTTTCCGAAAAACCTCGACGACCCCAACGGAATGAACAACGTCACAAATAATGAAACGTTTCCATCAGACTACAGAGAAGAAAAAGAAGAAGAAGAAGAAGAAGAAGAAGAAGAAGAAGAAGAAGAAGAAGAAGAAGAAGTTTTCTAAGCCCTGTGACATTTCCGGTTGGCTCCGGGAGCACAGAGACCTCCCTCTGGTACTGTACTTTCCGAAGGAAACTTTTGCTCTAACGAAACACATTAGCCTTTCCGAGAGAGAGAGAGAGAGAGAGAGAGAGAGAGAGAGAGAGAGAGAGAGAGAGAGAGAGAGAGAGAGATTGGCTTACAGTCGGGGGAAAGCCCCTGAGGTATTGCAGTGGGGCTTCGAGAATTTACAACACATTACTAGTTTCAAAGTTTTGTCTCGGTACACGTACTATATTCTCGGGTGAAATTCTATATGGGCAAGAACTGCAATAAAGTATTATTATTATTATTATTATTATTATTATTATTATTATTATTATTATTATTATTATTATTATTTAATTTTGTAATGCCTACCGCAAGGGACTTGGTTACGTGAGAATCAGTACAAAAACTTCAAATTATCAGTAAAAAATAAAAATAAAAACAAATTAACGAGTGCCTATACGCCCGTCTTTTAATGCGCTGCTAGTGTGCAACGGTCCAGTTTTCTGCTAAAATGACTGTAGTAGGAATTCTGTAGCACAGATTCGACCAAGTGCCTACTGACAATGATGGCTCTACAGCCACTAAATCACGACCAATCCCAAATTTTGTCAGTGGGAATTGCAAATGCAGTTAATAGGCTTATTTACAGAAACACCAATACCGAGTGGGATACCTTCTCCTAAGATGAGAACCGCGCTGTATCTATTCGAACGAAGAAGCACTGATTCACAGTTATCTCGGGGTCTCTGTGTCCACCTTCAATCTACCTAAGAGGTCCCATTCACTCGCCTGAGACTATCTTGAATAGGAACGCACATGAGACAGATGGTTTACCTTTGATCATCGTAACACACAGGGTTTGAAGGAGCTGTGAAACGCTAGGACTATTGGAAATTCACTTAGTACTCAGTCTTTGACCATTCCTGAAGGAGAGAGAAAATATTTTCTACCCTAGGAGGGTGAAAAGTTAAGTATACCTTAGTTTAACCAGACCACTGAGCTGATTAACAGCTCTCCTCGGGCTGGCCCGAAGGATTAGATTTTATTTTACGTGGCTAAGAACCAATTGGTTACCTAGCAACGGGACCTACAGCTTATTGTGGAATCCGAACCACATTACAACGAGAAATTAATTTCTATCACCAGAAATAAATTCCTCTAATTCTTCATTGGCCGGTCGGAGACTTGAACGTGGGCCAGCAAAGTGCTATCCGAGAACGGTACCGACCCCTCCAACGAGGAACTCCTAGGAGGTTGAAAAGTTAAGTATACCTTAGTTTAACCAGACCACTGAGCTGATTAACAGCTCTCCTAGGGCTGGCCCGAAGGATTAGATTTATTTTACGTGGCTAAGAACCAATTGGTTACCTAGCAACAGGACCTACAGCTTATTGTGGAATCCGAACCACATTATAACGAGAAATGAATTTCTATCACCAGGAATAAATTTCTCTAAGTCTTCATTGGCCGGTCGGAGAATCCAACGCGGGTCCAGCAGAGTGCTAGCCGAGAGCGATACCAGCCCATCCAGTGAGGAACTTAGGAGGTTGAAACCATATTCAAGTGTGACATAAGAGTTAACACTTAAGAGTTTTTACGAAGTGAAAAGGTGAATTTTGTAATATAACATAGGTCATATCTATATTGAAAACGAGTTTGCATAGCGCGACTACAATAAAAGTATCTTGTACTTTTTTGGTACGAGATATTTCCCACCCTGGGAGGTTGAAATTGCATTAGGGGGTGATATACGAAAACAATACCTCTAGGCCTTAAGAAACTTTTCGAAGTGAACTGTAAAACACATTGTGAGACATTTTTGTAGGCCACACACAGGTTTGATTGGCAAGGATGCTATAAGACCACTTTATGCAATTTTGGTATTGAATGACTCTATCCTAACACGCGCATCACAATTCTTGCAAATTTTCGAAAATCCTCAAAATCCTAAATGGCAACCGGCGAAGAGTTTTGGCTGCAAAAGTATGGTAGAAATCTTGTTGACTGAAATTTTGACTCTCTAGTCTAGAGTCAAAATAAAAATCAACTATATTTATAGATTCAGTTCTTGCATAGCATACCCTACGCAAGTCTGTTTCTTCGGCTTTGAGAAAGTGAACACACATTGCAGATGTAGGCTAACGTTTTTAAAAGAATTACTTAACAAAATATGTGTGCTCGTCGCAAATCATTTACGTAAATTTTTAGTTCGCATGAAGCACCGAGTTTCTGTGCAGAACAGTGCCAGGTGAGATAGCTTAAAATGGAGCTTAAAATGGCTTGAAATTATAGATTCTTAATTTAGATTGAAATCTGATACTCATAAAACTAGGTGTTCACATTGCATGTTAACATTGTTCAAACTTAACCACAGTACCATATTTTATCGTTGATCAGTACTTGAAAATGTAAAGGGACAAAGACCATCCGACATCAGGAAATGAACAATGAGCATCTATCTATCTATCTATCTATCAACCTATGTATATATAAACATACATACATATATATATATATATATATATATATATATATATATATATATATATATATATATATATATATATATACATACAGTATATATATATATATAATCACTAAACCTCTCTTGATGGCTCAGTGGTTACCATCGACTGGAGTCGTTGAAAGGTATTGTGTCATGTGTTCGAGACACTTCAGTACCAATCCATCACTTGAAAAATTCCCCTTCTGGGATACTCCCGAAGTAGCGTGAATTGGATATTAAACGACATTAGTACCTCAATGATTATATATAAATCACGGTATGATAAAAATTTCATATATATATATATATATATATATATATATATATATATATATATATATATATATATATATATATATATATATATATATATATATATATATATATATATATATATATATATATATACATTCGTTTCACTAAATGGTAGTTTCTTTCTCAAAGCATAACAATAGCACCTTGGTTTCGTGCGCTCTGTAATTGCTGAGGTTAGACTGAGTGCTCAGACAGCTCATGTATTTAGAGTCAATTTCCAAATCTATCTAGCCATGAAAAAAATGAACACCAACCTTAATCACTGAGGCAAATGAAACGAGAGTATCCGCTTCAGTTCACACACTGCAAGAACACCGATCTTGCACTGTTATCTCGTCCCATATCTCTTTACTTACTCTGAACTGATCTCACTCTGACCTGATCTAACTCTAAACCGATCTCACTCTGACCTTATCTCACACTGAACTGCTGTAACTTTGAACTGATCTCACTGAACTGATCTCATTCTGACCTGATCTAACTTTGAACTGATCTCACCTTTCATTTGATCTCACTGAACTGATCTCACTCTCATCTGATCTTACTCTCAACTGATCTCACTGAGCTGATCTCACTCTCATTTGATCTCACTGAACTGATCTCACTCTCAACTGATCTTGCTCTCAGCTGATTTCAACTGGTCTCCCTCTAAACTTTTTTCTTACCCTCAACTGATCTCGCTCTCGACTGATCTCACTCTGAACTGATCTCACTCTGATCTCCTCACCAAAGTCGTGCAGGGCAGCCGCCGTGATGATTCGCATCAGGAGCGCCAAATGGGAAGTGTGAGAATTTCATCTCCATTCGCAGGATCTCTGATTAACACGGGGACTTCCTGTCCTCTGTAATCTCTACCAACAGGATTCAATAGGATTTGCGTCGGCGAGTTTGGGATAAGGGATGTGATGAGGCCTTCTGAAGGTTTGTTTGGATAATAAAATCTCTCTCTCTCTCTCTCTCTCTCTCTCTCTCTCTCTCTCTCTCTCTCTCTCTCTCTCTCTCTCTCTCTTTTCGTTCAGTTACCAAAGATATTAAAGTATTACGCGAATCTGACTCTCTTTCTCTTCACTTAATCGGCGAAGTTAAAGTGAGCTTTACGTAAATCTCTCTCTCTCTCTCTCTCTCTCTCTCTCTCTCTCTCTCTCTCTCTCTCTCTCTCTCTCTTCTCTCTGTGTCTCCTTCTTCCAAAAAATTGTCACCAAAGATAGTCAAGTAAGCATAACGTGAATATCTCTCTCTCTCTCTCTCTCTCTCTCTCTCTCTCTCTCTCTCTCTCTCTCTCTCTCTCTCTCTCTCTCTCTCTCTTCCTTCATTCCTTGTGCATCCTTCTTCCAAACAATTGTCACCAAAGATATTCAGATAAACAGGCCGTGGATCTCTCTCTCTCTCTCTCTCTCTCTCTCTCTCTCTCTCTCTCTCTCTCTCTCTATACATCCTTTTCCCCCTAAAAAAAAGAAATCCGAGATTCCTCTACTGCCAAACTTTGCAACTCCTCCAACAAATGATCCCAAACCTTCAAAGTTCAGCAGTAATCAGGACGTCAGACGTGGCTGTTCGAGTTGAGATTAGAAGGAAAGCCCAGTTTAACACTTTCGGGATTGAAGGCAATCACCTCATTATTTTATTTCATTTTAATTTTACTTTATTTTGTTTTTATTTTATTTTATTTTATTTTACTCTATTTTATTTTTTTCTACCTATTCTACTGATTCAAGAGTGATGTCGTGCTCGAGGCTTTTATAGTAGTGAATGCCAGTAAATGAAGTACTGTTTAGTTATTTGTTTTGTAACTAGTTCAAAATTATAAAATTAATTTCTAAATATTATTTAACTTCCATTTTTTTTTTTGCTAGTAGTTTAACTAATTAAAAAGTAGCGTCACGCTCGGGGCGTCTGCAGTACTGAACGCCGGTAAGTTAAGTACTGCTTGAAGCCATCTTGTTTTGCAAATGGTTCAGAATTATTAAATCATTTTCTAAACTCATTTCTCGGGTAACGTTTTCAGTATACACGTGCCTGAGTAAAAATTAAAATGTTTCCTAACTATTAATTAGTCTCCTGGGGTAAAATATTCAGTCATGGAAGATTAGATTTGTAACCCTGTTTTAACGACAGTGTCTTTCCTAAACCTTCAGCTCCTTAAACGCGTCCCTCACACTTCATGAAATACTCAGAACCTCAAAACATTTCATCATAAAAACTGGTTTCTAAAAAAAAAAAAACTATTTGGAAACGATATCTTTTTCCAAAGCACCTTTTACCTGGTCACCTTTCCCCTGGCTGAATTGAAATGAATTGTATATAGAATTTAGGCTAAAGGCCAAGCACTGGGACCTATGAGGCCATTCAGCGCTAGACAGGAAACTGAAAGTAAAAAGGTTTGAAAGGTGCAACAGGAGGAAAACCTCGTAGTGGCACTATGAATCAAATGTTAGGAGAGGGTGGAGAGTAAGTTGAGGAAATAGAATATGAAAGGAGGTACAGTAAAACGAGTGAAAGGGGTTGCAGCTAAGGGCCGAAGGAACCCTGTAAAAAACCTTAAGTAAGGCCTACAGTGCACCGCGCAAGGCGCACCGACGGTGCTACCCAGCTACGGGGCTTTCCCATAGGGATCTATTCCTCTCGAAAACAATTTTTAATTGGTGGCCCTCCGTCTGATCAACAACTCAACTAAGTTTTTGCGTCTAAAAACTAATTTCTGCGTCACTGTAAGGCTGTGGCTCACGTCTCGCATCTAGTGGCCAATTAACTGCGAATTCCAGTTCTTTTTTACGACGAGGTGTCAAGCTTCATCGTCCTAATAACATTAATTGTAAAGGAACAGTCTTTCTAATCTTTTATTTTCAATTTTGAGTTTGAATTAGAATCTTCTTTCAGATGTTTCCAGTGAAATGTAAACATCTGAAGGAACTCTAGCATGGAAATCTACTGTTATATGAACGGTTGAAAAATGTCAGTTCAAATGATGGCTGAACATGGACATATATGAATTTCTATCACCTCTTTTATATAATCTCATTCCACTCAACAAGAACGATGCAATAAATTGCTCATTTAAGAATTAAGAAACGCTACCTAAAGAATATGAAAAAATCGGGTACAGCTTTACAAAAACTGGGCTAAAATGGAAGAATCTATTGACCTCAGAATAAAAAAAACAGTAAAAATGCGCCGAAGAAACAGTTTTCTGTATGAGCCGCGGCCCATGAAGCTATCAGCTGTCCTATACCGTTGCCAGACGCACAATTATAACTAAATTTAGCCTTGAACAAAATAAAAACCACTGAGGCTAGAAGGCTGTGATTTGGTATGTTTGATGACTGGAGGGTAGATAATCAACACACCAATTTGCAGCCCTCTAGCCTCAGTAGTTTCTAAGATCTGAGGGCGGACAGAAAAAGTGCGGACAGAAAAAAGTGAGGACGGACAGACAAAGCCGGCGCAATAGATTTCTTTTCAGAAAACTAAAAATCGGGTACAGCTTTACAAAAACCGGACTAAAATGGAGGAATCTATTGATCTCAGAATAAAAAAAAAAAAACTGAATAAACAATTCACCGAGAAACATCACTGTGTAGGGACTGTGCTAGAAACACATTCGCGCCAAATTTATCCTCCTGGTCCGCCCGATAGCGGACGCGAGACCTTTTTTCCTCCGACGGGAAAATAAATTACAAGGACGAGAACGGCATAACGGACAGAGGAGCAGGAGGAGGAAAGAAAGCTGAGAGAGAGAGAGAGAGAGAGAGAGAGAGAGAGAGAGAGAGAGAGAGAGAGAGAGAGAGAGAGAATTGAGACATACCGACAAACAAAAAGAAGGATGAACAACAAAGGGGAGAGAGAGAGAGAGAGAGAGAGAGAGAGAGAGAGAGGGAATTGAGACGTACATACAGAAAAACAGAAAGATGAACAGAGGGGGAGAGAGAGAGAGAGAGAGAGAGAAATGAGACTTACAGACAGAACTGAGACAAAAAAGAAAGATGAACAACAGGGGAGAGAGAGACAGAGAGAGAGAGAGAATTGAGGCTTACAGACAGAACTGAGACCGAAAAAAAGAAAGATGAGCAACAGAGAGAGAGAGAGAGAGAGAGAGAGAGAGAGAGAGAGAGAGAGAGAGAGAGAGAGAGAGAAAAAAACTGAGACATACAGACAGAAATGAGACAAAAAAAAAAAAAAAAAGATGAACAACAGGGGGGGAGAGAGACAGAGAGAGAGAGAGAGAGAATTGAGGCTTACAGACAGAACTGAGACCGAAAAAAAGAAAGATGAGCAACAGAGAGAGAGAGAGAGAGAGAGAGAGAGAGAGAGAGAGAGAGAGAGAGAGAGAGAAAACTGAGACATACAGACAGAAATGAGACAAAAAAAAAATAAAGATGAACAACAGAGACAGAACTGACACGGACAGAGAGAGAGAGAGAGAGAGAGAGAGAGAGAGAGAGAGAGAGAGAGAGATGGATGACCCTCAGGTGGGTCAAGAAATGACGCCCCGGGGACTTCAGCAGGAGGAACGGCCTCGCTGGATCGAGTCTCCTTTTTGCATACGTATGTTATAGTCATTCCTCCTCTACTGGGGCGCCTCTCTCGGATACTGAGATGGAAATTACCAAAAAAAAAAAAAAAAACCCTGTTCGACCAACTTTCGAGCGGACGTGTTTATGCAAATTATGAACCTCATCAGAGACTGAATCGATTACAAAAGGTAAACAAAAAAATTTATAAATTAGGATGAAACTGAAAGCATAATGTCCCCAGATTATGAAAAAAAATAAATAAATTACAATGGAACTAAAAGCATAATGTCACCAGATTGTGAAAAATAAAAAAAAAATAAACTGAAATAAAACTGAAAGCGTAAATGTCACCAGCTTGTGAAAAATTATCTTTACAAAAAATACGAATACATATAATACAAACGAGTGATTTCGTAGGGGTATGGATATTTAAAATTAAAATTTTCGGTTCAATGTGGAATACCGCAAATTAATCGTGCATATGCACGACCTTTCATGAAGTTAAAAACGGCCTTGTAGAATGAAATAGAAGAGAGAATTTAGGCCAAAGGCATTGCGCTGGGACCTATGAGGTCACTCAGCGCTGAAACAGAAATTGAGAGTGAAGAGGTCTGAAAGGTGTAACAGGAGGAAAACCTCGTAGTTGCATTGTGAAACAATTGTTAGGAGAGAGTGAAAAGTAAGATGGAAGGAAGAATGTCAACGGAGGTACAGTAACAGGAATGAAATGGGTTACAACTAGGGGCTGAAAGGAAGCTCAAAAGAACCTTAAGTAATGCCTACCGTGCACCGCGTGAGGTGCACTGACGGCACTAAACCCCTACGGGGAAAATGACCTTCTAATGATTCCTAAAGGGAGAGTCAGCTAACAATGACGACATTTCACACAAACCATAAGGCCGACGGGGCATGAAGCATAGATGATCCAAAAGACGTATAAATATTGACACGACATTGGCAAAATAGATTTTGGAGTGAACGTTCTGTACAAGAGAGCAGACGCGCTGGCTTCTTCCCCTACGCTCGAGTTTCATCATCATTTATTATTATTATTATTATTATTATTATTATTATTATTATTATTATTATTATTATATTGCTGTTGTTATTTATTATTATTATTATTATTATTATTATTATTATTATTATTATTATTATTATTATTATTATTATTATTATTAAACGAAAGAGAAACGTATTGTTTTCATAAAGATTTTACAGAAAAAACACTACTGTCACGTCATGAAGTATCAACATGGAAATACCTATGTCATCTCGAGGAAGGGAGATCTATTTCATTCATTACCACAGTCAGCTTTCTGCCTTTAAACAGATCAAAGTTCAAAGGTCATTCTAGCTATCAAAAATATACGATTCTGATCAATATGGCCACTGACTTCTACATAAGCCACTAATTCCCAACAAGCTGAGAAAGTATCAACGCCAAACAATTTATTCTTCCACATACATATATATATGCATATACGCATGTATATACATATAATATATATGTATATATACATACATACATTTATATATGCACGTATGCATGTATGTATGTATGTATGTATGTATGTATGTATGTGTATGTATGTGTATATATATATATATATATATATATATATATATATATATATATATATATATATATATATATATATATATATATATATATATATATATATATATATATATATATATATATATATATATATATATTATATATATATATATATATATACATATATATATATATATATATATATATATATATATATATATATATATATATATATATATATATATATATATATATATATATTTATACTACGGATATTTCTCAGCATAGTTATAAATACTGTAATGAAGTATATATAATTTATTTCTGTTTCATTTCTCACTATAATTATATATATATATGTATCCCGTTGCTATAATATGGCTATATAAATAAATCTAATTCTTCGGGCCAGCCCTATATGTTAATCATATGGTCTGGTTAAACTATATATATAAATATATATATACATATATATATATACATTATATATATATAACATAATTATATATTTTGCAAAACAGTAAAAAAAAAAAAAAAGATTTTATAAATCTTTCCCATAAGATCCAGCCTCTATTTTTCTCTTCTGAAATTTACTCAGCTGTTAATATATATCATTAGAACCCTGAATTATTGCCTATATATATATATATATATATATATATAGGATATATACATAGGAGAGAGAGAGAGAGAGAGAGAGAGAGAGAAGAGAGAGAGAGAGATACATATACATACATATGTATGTTCCGGGAGGCTCACTGGGCAGGAAGGGGACAGAGAGAGAGAGAGAGAGCTTTCTCCCAAGCTAAACACTCCTGCTGAAGAAGCGAGAATTAGACAAGTGTCGTTTTAAATCTTTGACCGGCCAATGAAGAATAACAAAAGAGAGGAATTTATTTCTGGTGCGACAGAAATTCATTTCTCACTATAATGGGAAATAGTAATCGGATTAATAAAACAAAAAATAAATAAAAAGAACTTGTGATAATCGTCCTCGTTGCTAGGTAATCAATTGGCTCTTAGCCACGTAAAATAAATCTAATTCTTCGTAGGTCCTGGCCAGCCAAGTCAATGAGAAATAAAGCTGTTAATCAGGTCAGTGGTCTGTGTTAAACTAAACTTCATGTGTTATACTTTACAAATAATATGCATATACATACATATATATATTATATATATATATATACATACATCGTCCTTAACGACCGAGAAATAGCCTTTTGCAAAACGAAAATGCAAAAAAAAAAAAAAAAAGATGTCTGCCATTAATAAATCTTTCCCAGCAAGATCCAGCCTCTTAATTCACCAGTTTTAAACTCTTCTTCAGGCACTCTGTTTACTCAGCTGTTAAATATATATACAAAAACATGAAGGTGTGGCTCATTTAAGAACCCTGAATTAGGAGATTGCCAAAGAGAGAGGTTTTTGGCCTCATTAGGGAGGATCTGAGAGAGAGGGTCATCTTCTTCAAAGAGGAGGTGGGAATGGCATCCGAGAGGTTCAACTGTTGGAGATTGATGATAGCAGATTCCAGATCTTTCTTTTGTACGAGAGAAAACCAACTCCGCCCCACTCCAATTAATGACATGGAATTTCTGGGAGAATTCCCGAACTCTCCGAGAGAGAGATCTTTTGTGCTCTGTTAGAGCGAGAGAGACATAAATGTCAGACAATTACTACACGGTGGGGCTTCTTCCCTTTGTTATTTAGGAACTTAACGAGAACTCGAGGAGGGATAATGAAAATGAAAGAGATTAGAACTGGGGGTGGCAGCGACCATCGGATGGAAGCTTTATTTTGTTGTTGAAACTAGTCTGGGAGAGGGAGAGATATTTTAGCTTTAGAATAGCCCTCTCGATAATGTGTGGTGGATAGAGAATTTTCCCTTGAAGGTACAATATCCTAAGTCCCTGTGAAGAAGATTTTTCCTCTTGGCATAGAAAAACTTAGACAAGTGTCGTTTAACTAAAACCTCTTTTCTTTCAATGGTAATTTTTACAAACAAAAATTTGCAGAAAGTCCCCTCACCCCCTCTAGCAAGAAGAACAAAAGAACTTTTGTCGTCTAGGAGAGGAGTAAATAACAGAAATATATCAAGAGGATCTGTTTGTGCGACGACGCGAATATCACAAAGACTCGTTTGCATGTAAATCAAGGGACTCGGAGAGATGGGAAATAGAATAATCGGATGAGTAATAAAACAGAAAAATAAATAAAAAGAACTTAGGATGATAATGGATCAAGAATTTAACACGTCTCGTGAATGCACGAAAGAGAACTTGGAAACAGACACACACACAACAGACAAATATATATAACAACAAAATATATATATATATATATATATAACTATATATATTTTCCATTATAAATATATATTAACGTATATTAAATAACAAATATATATATAAGATGTGTATATATACATATCACACATCACCAAAGGTGAATAACTAAGAAACTGGAAATGTAGGTCCTGACCGGTTTTTTCAAGACTTCTATTTCTGCTATCATCAATCAAACCAACAATGACTTAGAAATAAAATCGTTGAATCCTCGCACCCAAGAAGATGACCCAAGAAACGGCCAGATCCATCGCATCAAACGGGAGCTAATGAGGCCAAAAACCACTAGGAATTTTCATGTGGTGATGTGTAATAAACGCCACCTCCTTAACATCGTGTTAATGTGATTCATGTTTTTGTATATATATATTGTATATATATTCTATAACAGGGGCATATATATATATATATATAACGTTTAAATATATTTATATACTTTATATTACATATATATATATACTGTATATTGGTGTATATATATATATATATGTATATATATATATATATATATATATATATATATATATATATATATATATGCAGGCACCTGGCTTCTCAGCAAGACTAAATGGGTGAGGTTGGTAGCCATAGCATGCACTTCTTCTTTACCCCAGCAAAAGCTCTTGCCATTTATAGCTGGGGCATTAGCTGGGTGAACTGGTGGGCTGTAAGCATGGCGCATTCCACGAGCCTACAGTAAGTTAACCGAGTACTATACCACTTAACCACGTACTATTCCAATGAAAGAAGAAGCAAGAATATCTTTTAATAAATTAAAGCTAGTTTAAGTTTAGCAAAATAAACTCACACACAGAGTTAATTCCGTTTTTAATTTCTGATGCAGCTACGTTAACTGCGGTAAACGTTATAAAAACTGATAAAACACAAAGAGAGAGAGAGAGAGAGAGAGAGAGAGAGAGAGAGAGAGAGAGAGAGAGAGAGAGAGAGAGAAATCCTTCAATGACTCAAGTTAAATATTTTAGCAATAATTCATATAACTTACAACTGAAAAAAGTCAAACTGAGAAACAATAAAAAAAGATAACGAACCAGGAAAGAGAAACACCACTACAACTCGTTCATTTCATTATGGAGGAGGAATCTGTAACCCGCAAGAAGGTTAAAAAAAAAAAAATTAAAAATCTCCAGATTTTGTAATAGCCAAGTGCCCGGGACAAAGTGCCTTTCAAAAGATAAAGCTCTTTTGTTAATAAAAAAAAAAATGGAAGCCATTCATCATTCTTCTTACGTAACTTTAAGGTAAAAAAATCCAAAAACCGTTTTATTCTTCCGCGTCAGAACTATTTTTAGTCTTTCTTTGTTCGACGATAATAGTCACCAGTGTAAGGACCGGAGATACTGGCTGGGTGTTGACTGGTTTATTGGTAGTTCCTTACCGAGATGAATGTACATGTTGTTTTAGATTTAGCTGGCCTTGTGCCAGCACGGGCTCTTGCTCCTAGAGCAGCCAGTAATGAATGTACAGAATCTTCGAAGATGTTATTGACGTGTGCGAGCGGAAAGGTAGCATCTACACGCAGAGAGGGGAAAACAGAGGTACAGATTCGGGCATCTATGTTTGTCGGCAGACAAACAGATGACGATATCAAGAGACATAATAAAGGTATAGTGTTAAAACATACATCAATGGAAAGGCCAGGAAATTCTACATATGGCCAATTGCATGAGATTCGAGACAGATTAATGAATACAATGCAGTAGCATACTATATGTGAAATGGAGGGACGTTTGGCGTCTTCACAAACAGAAACACACATACAGTTTGATACAGAAGATTCGGTGGAACATTATGAGTACATGATTAGAATGCTTGCATGGCAATGCAAGTAGTGGTGATTGTACATAAATCAAGACAACCGTGGTTAGGGAGAAACAGACGGAAATATTGTATGGTTGAAGTCACGTTCCGTCAGAGAAAGAAAATGAGATGCTCTTGTTGTATCTTGTCCCCTCCGATGGATGACGCACACACGAACGTACACGTGTTTGGAAGAGACGGTGTCGGGCTCTTACAATACTCTCCCCCAAGACGTGGGTAACGTCTGATTAATCGACGTATCTGCTGGGGCGTTGAAGAGTGCCGCGGCTACACGAAGTAAGCGGGGGTAGCGGTGTGCGTGGGAGCGGCTGGCAGCGGGAGACCACACACGTGTGTTTGGAAGAGACGGCGTCGGGGCGACGGGCTCTTACAAATGCTCCCCCCAAAAAGCGAGGCATCGACGCGGAAATTGTCTTGCCGACAATTGTAGTTGGTTCAAAGGGCTTGGGCTAGGGGCGGGTAGGAGGATGAAGGGCGGCGCCGGCCGGCAGGAGCTCGAGGAGGACGGGAGCGGGTTGAAGGGTGACGTCGGATGATCCTTCGGTAGCCAGCTGGAGGGGGACGGCTGAAGGAGGCTGATCCTTCGGTAGCCGGCTCGAGGGCTGAAGGATGACGGCGGCTGATCACTTGGTAGCCAGCTTGAGGGGGGTGGCAGCAGGCTGAAGGATGACGTTGGCTGGCCCTTCGTTGGTCAGCTCGTCCGGTACGAGTGCGGGGGCGGCTTGACGGAAATATTGTATGGTTGAAGTCGCGTTCCGTCAGAGAAAGAAAACGAGATGCTCTTGTTGTATCTTGTCCCCTCCGATGGATGACGCACACACGAACACACACGTGTTTGAAAGAGACGGTGTCGGGCTCTTACAGTTCGAGGATAATACGGAAAAGGTCAAATCTGCTTTATATGGTACTATATATTGCTATGCTTTTAATCAGGTGCGTCTGAATGTAGCCAATGTGTGTTTATGTATGTATGTATGTAAGTATGCATGCATTTATGTGTATGTATATATATGATTATTATCACTTTTGTACGTGATTCATTTATCACACATTACCACAGGTGAAAAATAAGAAACGGGGTGTAGGTCCTGACCGGTTTCGACTTTATTTCCAAGCCATTGACGAAGGACTGATACAGAGTATGAGACATCACAAATATATATACTACAAGAACAGTACTGACGAACATACACAACCGTTAGAGACTCCATATCCCCACTCAGGCCGGTGTCGAGGTAGGAGTGGCCTTTAAAACTCATTTGGCTAAAAATCACAATAGACTCTCTGGGGACATTGCTGATAAACAGACCATACCCCACCTCAGATCCACACCTGACAGGTGTCATGGAAACTCATTAACATTACTACCCTCGTACTGTGTTTACAAATATGATAATCCTATTTTCACACATCTCTACTGCCTACCTTAAAGTTTAAACAATTTACAAATTTCTTTTGATATTAAAGGATCAAGTTTATACATCCCTTGACTGATATTCATATTATGGTTGTAACTTTCTTTTATAAAGCTAGATTCAATGATGTTCCTTTCCAGTGCATTATTAGAATATACAATCCTTTTTGCCCCTTCCCAGTTGATAGCATGATTGTTCTCACTAACATGTACAAATATACCACTGTTCCCTTGTGCATATCTCACACATTTCTTATGCTGTTCAATTCTTTTTTCCAGTGCTTTCCCGGTTTGGCCAATATAAAAGTTGTCACAAGACTTACACGGAATTTTATATACACACCCTTTAGTATTGTCTGGGGAGTTCTTGATAAGTACATTTTTCATTGTTGTATTGTTCTTAAATGCGACACCGGTCAGGACCTACACCCCGTTTCTTATTTTTCACCTGTGGTAATGTGTGTATATATATATATATATATATAAATATATAAATATATATATATATATATATATATATATATATATATATATATATATATATATGTGTGTGTGTGTGGGGGCTTTACAAATGGTCCTACAAGGAATTAACCTTCCAGTACTCAACATATCCTATAGGATTAGGCTGCAATCCCCATGCACTTAGACTTAAAAGAGATCACGGGAATATAAGTAATAATTCAACAAGAAACAATAGCGACTTCTGAACAGTCTCTTTTGTACGCGGTCTTGCAGAATGATAGTGGTCTTCTAATCATACTGCGATTTCTATATGGTTTTTGCCAAGAGCAAAATAAATTAACAACCTTGCAATCCTCACTTGGAGAACTAGCAATGAACACGCGTGTTGTAGTTGTCTCTGAATGCAAAAAAAATCCATCATAGAAAACGTACCATTCTATCAAAGAAAACGTGAAGACAACAAAACTTCTTGTTATACTTGTACAAAATATGGTCATTTGTCCCTTGTTTTTCCGCTTTCTTGATTACCTGTTGAGCGAATTAGCAAAATTAAAATAAAAAGAAGACGTTGTGTATAAAAAACAAGATATTTTATAGAAAAACAAGATATTTAATAAAGTTAATATATTATTTTAGTAAATAAGACATTTAATAAACCCTTTACTGCGAACATATTGCGTGGTGTGTCTGGCAGTGAAAATCGGACGTAACGAATTTTTTATCTATTTTTATTATGCCTGGTACAGTCTGTTCGACAGAATGATCTTTTTATGGGTAATTTCTGTGTTCTGCTTTTCGAATGACTGATCACCGCGTTGGTTTCCTCTTTCCTAAGAAATCGCCGTCAATTTTCTCGAACTGTTGAGAATGGTAATTACAAGTATTTCACACTTATAATTTCTTGAACTTTAATCACTGATCTCTCTCTCTCTCTCTCTCTCTCTCTCTCTCTCTCTCTCTCTCTCTCTCTCTCTCTCTCACCTAATAACTGTAGAGGATTAGAAAAACTAGAAAAAAGCAGAATGAAATGAGAAAAGAGAGACAGCAAGATAACAGACCTGTGACCAAGCATGACGAATATGAAAGACTCGTCATATCCTGACGTCTCACCAAAACCTCTCATCTTTTTCTCACAGTTTCACATCATCGTATTCATCATCCCCAAAGACCCCCACCCGCTCAGAACGATTCCCATTCTTATCTCGTCAGTGTTTCTCACAGGTCGGGAAACAAATCCCAAATGAGAAACACCACCAAAAAAAAAGATCAGCGAAGACTCGCGAGAGGGAGCACCTATCATGACGTCATATTATGGCGTCTGAGGAGATTTTTCCCTTCACGGTCTAGCAATCAAGTCTCGACTTCTCTCTCTCTCTCTCTCTCTCTCTCTCTCTCTCTCTCTCTCTCTCTCTCTCTCTCTCTCTCTTGCAGGCAGAATGAGCCTGCCAAAGGCACTCGCAGAGAGATCTCTACCTCAGCTTAATGCTGAGGTCGGTTAATCCAGGATTATGTTACGCGTGAAAGGATTTGCATCTATTGCCACTATTGGCTATTTGGGGGTGAGTTGCACGTCAACGACATCGTATTTTAAGCTAAAATGCAAAGGTTAGCAAGGTGATGTATTTTATCGTTATTAGTTTACCTTTTCTACTTGAACCTATTCCTTATGCATATCAGGCAGATAGCATCTATGTATGTATATATATACATGAGTTATATATATACATATATACATGTATATATATACATATATATATAATATATATACATGAGTTTCTATATATATATATATATATATATATATATATATATATATATATATATATATATATATATATATATATATATATATATATATAAACTCATGTAGAAGCATATTTGTCTAAACATTAATAAAAGTTTCATTCAGTCATAGTGCTGACCAGTGATCTGAAAAACAATACTCTGTAATAGTGTAACTTTGCTGTTAACATTCTGTATCATAAAATATGATCATCTATTATATGCCCTTTCTTTAGATTTTGCTACCCACCAACTCAAATACTTCCTTATGGAGTGAACTGTATTTCGTCTGATCTCTTTCCCAGGCTCAGTGCTCCTTTAATTTTCTTACATTAATTTGGTATTCTTAAGATGTAAATATGATCTGAGAGTGTACGTTAATTTTTCACTGCATTCAACAGATCAAATTCCAAATTTTGCGGACTGGATCTAGAACCAAAAAATAAAAAAAATAAAACAATGTTATAAGTCACCAATTCCTTGAAAACATTAAAAACAAAACCATACGATGCAAACTTCTTCCCACTGCATAAGCTATTACATATAAAATTATTCTAAAACCACAAAAGCTGAACCCGACGGAAGGAACGTTGTCTCCCTTCATCTGCAAAGCAAAATTCCAAGAAAATCTCCCCCACAAATTAATGGAAACCTCAGGTACCAATCCAGCCCCTCCTACCCGTGCTATCATCAGCATTCGTTGATGACGGAACTTTACCTCAGGTTTCTTCTCCTTGGGGTAAACAAAAAAGAGACGTTACCTCAGGTTTCTTCTCTTTGGAGTAAACTAGAGAGGGATGTTACCTGAGACGTTACCCCAGGTTTCTTCTCCCTGGGGTAAACAAAACAGAGACCTTACCTCAGGTTTCTTCTCCTTGGAGTAAACAAAAGAGAGAGACGATGTTCATTTCTCCATGGCAAACATCGCCTCAACTCATCAGCCAAATGCAAATATCATTAGCTATCGTTCAAAAAGAAACAATGGACTGTAGGACTAAGAGGGGGAAGTCAAGAATGAAAAATTAGACGCATGGAAAAAATGCATTTATGTTTTGTCGTATGAGAAATTCCAATAAAACAGATCTTGTTCTTGAAATTAATTATGGTTTTACTGTTGCAAAATCTGAAAGACTTATTTACTGACATTGATAAGCAACCGACACAAAAAAAAAAAAAAAAGACGAAACAGGCCCTTATGAGAGATTTATATTAATTTTCTAATGTCCATGCATATACACAAACCATGAATATATAAGGATATTTAAACACACAGAAGAATCCACGGATAAATACACAGTGAGGGAGCGTCCACTCAAAAAAAAAAAAAAAATACCTACACTCAAGTAGTAACATGAAACTGAAAAATACCTACACTTAAGTAGCAATATGAAATCAAAAGGGTGAAACTTACTGGTTAGCTCCAAGTTCATTTTCACAATAAAGAACGAAAACTCATCTCGAAACCTCAAAAATGAGATTGGT
Organism: Macrobrachium rosenbergii; assembly: GCF_040412425.1. Taxonomy (NCBI): domain Eukaryota; kingdom Metazoa; phylum Arthropoda; class Malacostraca; order Decapoda; family Palaemonidae; genus Macrobrachium; species Macrobrachium rosenbergii. Next base: position 14,178,882 of record NC_089746.1, read on the forward strand.
TAACGTATTTGTGCCTTTGAAAACAAACTAAATCCATTCACACTATATTCAGCCTAAGCTTATTCATTCACGAGTCACGCCGGGTATGTCCGCTAGTTGGTAAATAAGAACACAGTTCTATTCATGCACCTTCTTCTTGGGACAATTTATCGGGAGGCAAGAAGCCAGCCTAAGGCATCATGCAACTTCTGAATGATTAAATATTCGAGGGCTGGAGACGGAAGCAAATAAATTATGGTATGTGTTGTGTGATGTTCTCTTCTTGGTCTCAATGCTCCCTTGATATATAAGTTTTTCCTTGCGTAAATCAACAGTTATAGACAAAAATAACTTTGTTCTTTTGTATAACTATATACTGTATAGCTTAGTATGTGTCTAAAAAATATGGCCACAAAACTTGTGAACACGGGACAAGGAGCTTTTGTAGACATTGAATCGTACGTGACTATCAACGTCCTCTGTTCAATGACGCTATAAAAAAAAATTTGTTTGAGAGTAGCTCCAATACACTTTGTGAGGGATCTCAAACGCCTACACACTTTGTGAGGGATCTCAAACGCCTACACACTTTGTGAGGGATCTCAAACACCTACAGTATACACTTTGTGAGGAATCTCAAACGCCTATACACTTTGTGAGGGATCTCAAACGCCTATACACTTCGTGAGGGATCTCAAACGCCTATACACTTTGTGAGGGAGTTTCGAAACTGACTTGCAAAACATTGGGTAAATATACTAAAGAAAATTTAAAAGGTTGAAAACACTAAAAACGCCAAGGAAAACCCCCCCAAAAAACACACAAACGAAAACACAGACTCCTGAAGGCACTGACGCAGAGTCAAGCCACGTGACAATACGGCGTATCAGAATAGGCGGAATGGAATGGCATATAGAATTTATTCCAAAGACCAAGAGCTGGGACCTATAAGGTCATTCACCGCTGAAAAGGAGGAGTAGAAAGGTTCGACAGGAAAACTCGCAGTTGCACTATGAAACAATGAAACAAATGTTAAGAGAGGTTGGATAGCAAGATGGAAGAAAGACAATATGAATGGAGGTACAGTAAAAGGAATGAAAGGGGTGCAGCTAGGGACCGAAGGAACGCTGCAATGAACCGTAAGTAATGCTTACAGTACTGACAGGGCTACCCCCCTACGGGAGGTGTTAGAATTGGCGAACCAATTTAAACCAAAGCAAAGACAAAACGAACAGGTAACTAGGCCTATACACAGACCTACCAACGCAGCGGAACCAATTTAAACCAAAGCAAAGACAAAACGAACAGGTAACTAGGCCTATACACAGACCTACCAACGCAGCGGAACCAATTTAAACCAAAGCAAAGACAAAACGAACAGGTAACTAGGCCTATACACAGACCTACCAACGCAGCGGAACGCGAACAAATGAAATAACGAAATCCCTATCTTCCCTTAACAGACAGGCCTCCAAGTATTCATCAGATCAGGCTAACACAAACACGCATAACAGTTTAGGGTAAGCCAAACAGCCCTGTAGGATACATTAAAATGAAATTCCATTGCGTCGCCGACAGCACATCGGAATCTCCGCCCATATTACGATGAAGCATCGACGAAACGTCTCTTCCCCCTTCTATGGGCGTCAAATTCGAGTAAGGTGACGTCACCAGTGCACATTCCCCTTGCTACGGAAGTGACAATCAACTGTCAAGTGGGGTAGTCAATCTCGATCTGCTATGCTACTGTAGAATACATTGCTACTGTTGAATACATTACGGTCGAATGACAGAGAAGGAACAATCAGACGGAGAAAACGAGAATAATAGTGAATAAGGGAACAGAAAGTCGACGGAAGTATTATATCTTTCAATTTGTAATTCTTCGTTTTTTTAACCTGTTCTCATAACAAAATTATAATTATTCACTGGAAGAAATTCAGCTTCATATGATTTGAATCTGTCTACACAACGTACCGCCCTAATAATTCAAAGGATGAGCAGACTCATAGTATTAAAAAATAGATCAATAGGCTGCATTTGTTTTTAGAAATTGAAAAAATATATATACTAATGGAGTAAGGGATACGAAATGTATATCTAGGTTGAAAAAAAAAGGATGGACTAATACTTTAACAAAACTCGATACCTTTTTATCAGAAACGGGATGTAATCCTATCCACTAGCGCCATCTACTATCGAAAAAACTCACAACTAAAAACGCAACGCTGATATACTGTGATTAATTTCTAACGATCACCGAGAAAGGGTTTTTTTTTTCTCGCACACAAGAATAAACTTCTCAAACAAAAGTCTGCCGAGCTTTGTTGAAAAGCAATATTCTCACCGGGAAGGGAAGAAAAAAAGAAAAAGAAGGGAGACGCAGAGTTTAAAAGAAAATGCTTTTGTGTATACAAGGAGAACGGACCTCGGAAATTAAGGAGAGACTGTTGGGAGAGAGAGAGAGAGAGAGAGAGAGAGAGAGAGAGAGAGAGAGAGAGAGAGAGAGAGAGAGAGAGAGAAGGTCTGGGTTTTCTGAAGCGAACGGACCCCAACAACACTAAATAAGTAAAAGAAAATGAGTCAAAGTTTGTTCGGCGCAATCGACTTTTCTGTACAGCCGCTACAACGTATAGTCAAGGCCACCGAAAGTAGATCTATTCTCGGTGGTCTCGGTATAATGCTCTATAAGCCGCGGCCCATGAAACTTTAACCACGGCCCGGTGGTGGCATATCCTATAGCGTTGCCAGAAACACAATTATGGCTAACTTTAACCTTAAATAAAATAAAAACTACTGGGGACAGAGGGCTGCAATTTGGTATGTTTGATGATTGGAGGGCGGATTGGATGAACAACATACCAATTTGCAGCCTTATACCCTCAGTAGTTTTTAAGATCTGAGGGCGGACAGAAAAAGTGCGGACAGAAAAAAGTGCGGACGGACAGACAAAGCCGGCACAATAGTTTTCTTTAACAGGAAACTAAAAAACGGTTCCAAGAAACTGTTTGCTAAGTATGAAGGAGGGAGAGGTAGGCTACTTCCTACATGAATTAAGAAAAATTATTTAGCTAAAATCGTTAGATTTTTAAGCATTTTATATAATCTTAACTTGAAACAAATTCATTTACCATAAATGAACGAATGGAGTATAAAATTTATGCCTATGGCCAAGCACTGGGACCTATGAGGTCATTCAGAGCTGGATTGGAAACTGGGAGTGAAGAAGGTTTGAAAGGTGTAACAGGAGGAAACCCTCGCGTTGCACTATGAAACAACTGTTAGGAGAGGGTGGAAAATAAGATGGAAGAAAGAGAATATGAACGGAGGTTATAGTAAAAGGAGTGAAAGGGTTTGTAACTAGGGGCCGAAGGGACGCTGCAAGGAACCTCAAGTAATGCCTACAGTGCACCGTGCGAGGTACAATGAAGGCACTACCCCTCTACGGGGCTAATGAAACCTGAATCTGAATAGCGTACGCTCATTAGAGAAGATAAAATAGAATACAGAATTCTGGCCAAAGACCAAGCGCTGGGACCTCTATGGTCATTCAGCTCCGAAAGGGAAATTGAAGGTAGGAAAGTTTTAAAGATGTAACAGGTAGAAAACCTCGCAGTTGCGCTATGCAACAATTGTTAGGAGAGGGTGGAAAGTAAGATGGAAGAAAGAGAATAAGAAAGGAGGTACAGAAAAAGGAATGAAAGAGGTTGCAGCTAGGGGCCGAAGGGACGCTGCAAAGAACGTTAAGTAATGCCTACGGTGCACCATGTGAGGTGCACTGAAGGCACTAGCCCCCCTACGGGATTCATTAGAAACGACCTGGGTCCAATAAACTTTCGATCAATGTTGCTGTCAGTTTGCAAGGTGATATCGCAGACAACACCACTCCGAGACAAAAATAGCTCTATGAAGCGAGATTAACTGCTAAAAAGAAAAAAAAATTGTCGAGACTATCTGCTAAAAAAAAATTGTCGAGATTAACTGCTAACAAAAATGTCGAGATTAAGTGCTAACAAAATTTTTTTTTTTTTTTTGTCAAAATACTGGAGACTATAACTCCCTTCCGAATGCAATTCAGTTACCAAACACATGGCAAGGATAGATTTTATTTTCATTTTTTTCTTTCTATTTCCACCTGCAATACAACCGTGCCTGCTATCTCCTCAGATCACAGGCGGCTACCGAAATTAATTTCCTAGATATTTTCTTTCTCTTTTCGTCTTTATATACATATATATATATTATATATATATATATATATATATATATATATATATATATATATATATGTATATATATGTATATATACATAAATTTGTTCCTAAAACTGCTAATGATTTTTATTTTTATGGTGCGCGTAAAATGCATTGTACCAACTGACACAGATGAATGGAATCTAATATCATCTCTCTCTTTCTCTCTCTCTCTCTCTCAATCAATATATATATATATATATATATATATATATATATATATATATATATATATATATATATATCTCACAAAGCTACACTTTGACATTACATTCCCTCTCCCTTTGAACATGACCCCAATATGAGTACACTGAATGAAAATAGGAACAACTGGGTATTTTATTTTTCTTCTTTCTCTTTTCTCTTTACTTTTACCATATAATATTTGCTTTTCCGTAGCCATGACAGAGGCTTTCCAATTCTGTGGTCAAAAAGGGAAGAGGTATCAGTGTTACTTCTCAGGTACATATTCCAGTTAAATATAAACGATGTTATTTAGACCCCCAGCGAACTCCTAAACTAACTGGACTGGACTATTTTGTGTGTGTGGATTATATATATATATATATATATATATATATATATATATATATATATATATATATATATATATATATATATATATATATATATATATATATATCCGTTTTATTTATAATTATCTGTTCTAATTTAATCGCACCCCGTAGGTAGTAGTGACGTCAGTGCACCTCATTCGGTGCACTGTAGGCATTGCTTAAGGCTCTTTGCAGAGTGCCTTCGGCCCCCTAGCTGCAACACCTTTCGTTACCTTTACTGTACCTCCTTTAATATTCTCCTTCTTCCATCTTACTTTCCACCCTCTCCTAACAACTGATTCATAGAGCAACTGCGAGGTTTTCCTCCTGTTACACCTTTCAAACCATTTTACTGTCAATTTCCGTTTTAGCTCTAAATGACCTCATAGGTCCCAGTGCTTGGCCTTTGGCCTAAATTCTATATATCAGTTCAACTCAATTCAATTTCCTTGCAAAACAAGGTTAGATCGACGTGTAAAAAATCACTTAACAAAGACTTATAAAAAAAGGTCACTTAAACGACTAATCAAATTCCAGTAAAAACATACAGAAAAATGAACTGGAAGTTTGTTACCCTTTCAAAGCCCGTAAGAGAGAAAAACCTCTAACGGAACCAAACAGATAATCTGATGTCAAGCATATGCCATTTTAAAAAGACTGAATTAAATCTAATATAGAATTTAGGCCAAAGGCCAAGCACTGGGACCTATGAGGTCATTCAGTGCTGAAACGGCAATTGACAGTAAAAGGTTTGAAAGGTGCAGCAGGAGGAAAACCTCGCAGTTGCACTGTGAACCAATGGTTAGAAGAAGGTGGAAAGTAAGATGGGAGAAAGAGAATATGAGAGGAGGTACAGTTAAAGAAACGAAAGGGGTTGCAGCTAGGGGCCGAATGCACGCTGCAAAGAACCTTAAGTAATGCCTACAGTGCCACCGCACGAGGTGCACTGACGGCACTACCCCAGCTACGGGGTTTTAAAAAGATGGAAACAGGACAACTAAAGGTAAAAAATAAAACAAATATGCAAAAAAATACGATTTAAAGAAGAACATCTACGCATACAACTTCCTAACAGGCACAAACAAACAAACAAACAAAATCCTTAACGAAAGACAAAATTAATACGAATATTCAAGCGACTGCGCCCCACCCCTAGAACGACACCTTCCTATACAAAAGTACTTGCCGACGCTTTCGCGGAGAACAGAAGACGGTTAAATTTATGGTGGCCGGTAATAAAGTCACAAGGAAAAAAGTCACGGAAAAATCACAATTTCGGCTGGGGAAAAAAGTCACAATTTTGGCTAGGAAAAGGTCACAGGAAAAAAGTCACAATTTTGGCTAGGAAAAAAGTCACAGGAAAAAGTCACAGAAAAGTCACAACTTTGGCTAGGAAAAAATTCACAGAAAAAAGTCACAATTTTGCTTGGGAAAAAAAGTCGCAGGAAAAAAGTCACATTAATTTACAGTTGTTTATGTTTTTACGGAAATCCCCAACGGGCTTGTGCTAAACACGCCGCAAAGGTGGATACATACCGGGTTAAAAGCCTTGGGAGTCACTATCTAAAAAAGATTGTGACTTTTTTTCCTGTGACTTTTTTGTGACTTTTTTACCTGGATTCAAATTTCTAACCCTAACGGACGAGAGGGAATAAGAAATTACCTGATGACAGGTTATCTACATACACTGAGCTTTGAGCTTAACTAGGAAAAAATCTATGATATTAACAATGCATTAATCCCTCTAGAGACGATATAGCCAACGGACATTTTTTTAATAATATTCAAGGAAAATAGAACTTACCTTCTAGAATCGTCAAAATAACGGTCAACAGAAATTCTACGAAATAATAACGGTTACAATTCAAACGTAATAACTACTACATTCACACCACCATTATATAACAGAATTTAAAGAAAAGTGTGGACTACAAAATACAAGAGCATATATATATATATATATATATATATATATATATATATATATATATATATATATATATATATATATATATATATATATATATATATATATATATATATATATATATATATATATATATATATATATATATATATATATATATATATATATATATATATATATATATATATATTATATATATGCAAACATAAATATATATATACATATACATATTATATATGTATATATATACATATATATACACATATATATATATGTATATATATATATATGCAAATGGAAAATGGGTACTCACCAAACACCTCAGGACGTGCAGGATTCCTCCTTTAGTCCTTAGCTGGTCCTTCGACTCGACCCTAGAATAAAAAAAAATCATTCATAATGATCACCACCTACGTAATGTTGTAGGAATGGAATATAGTTTAAGCCAAACGCCAAGCGCTGGGACCTATGACGTCATTCAGCAATGAAAGGGAAAAAGGTTTGAAAGGTGTACCAGGGGAAAAACCTCGCAGTTACACTATGAATCAATCGTTAGGAGAGGATGGATAGCAAGATGGAAAAAAAAGAGAATATGAATGGAGGTACAGTAAAAGGAATGAAAGGGGTTGCAGCTAGGGCCCGAAGGGACGCTACAAAGAACCATTAGTAATGCCTATAGTGCACCCCGTGAGGTGCACTGACGGCACTATCCCCCTACGAAGCCGTAATGTTGTAGCAGTTATGAAATGAGGCCCATCATACGCACGTCTACAAATCCACACGTGCAACAAGTACGCTTCACCAAATTATGGTAAAGGAGTGTCCGTTTCGTAAACAATACAGACCTGAGATGTCTCAGAGATGGCCATGTTAATTATCAATATGAGTTTTGCCTAACTGTTTATCTTAATGTGCTCATTATGGACTTAACCTTCGTGAAAAACTTCACAGACTCAGAATTTAGTCAATAATTCCTCAAGAAGAACTTACTGTACCGAACAAACTCCAGAGGCTACGAACAGTCACATACAGACAAAACCTCAAGCTATACTACAATAAACTCGTTAATACGAAGCTTCGTATTAACCAGTATTCACTTAAAATTAGCAAATCAAGTTTCCATAAAACCAGAGTTGTCGCTACGATCAGCAAAAGATATCACACATTTACAAGGAACTGAACTGAATATAGTTTAGGCCAATGGCCAAGCAGTGGGACCTATGAGGTCATTCGGAGCTGGAAAGGAAATTGAGAGTAGGTAGGTCTAAAAGGTGTAACAGGAGGAAAACTGGCAGTTGCACTATGAAATATTTGTTAAAGTATAGGGTGGATAGCGAGATGGAGAAAGATATGAATGGAGGTACAGTAAAATGAATGAAAGAGGTTGCAGCCATGGGCCGAAGCGACGCTGCAAAGAATCTTTAGTAATGCCTACAATACACCGCATGAGGTGCACTGACGACACTACCCGCCTAAGGGGCACATTTACGTGGGAAAAATATATTGAAACCAGCAAAAATAAAGACTTCGGGGGGAAAAGTTAAGATAACGAGATTGCAAATACATTTTAGTGGAGTATCGATAAAACGAAAACCCTTATAGTCGTACCTCGTTAAAACGCAAAAGGCTTCGCTAGTCCTACGTTACCTTATTAGACGCAGCTTCAAAAGGAACCTTTACCGCGAGAGCAAATGTCGTTGTCTTTAGGATGAAGATGGTGTATCACATTCTCAAAATGCAATGCAGCTCCTCCTTTCTTTAAGGAACCGGGAGAAATAATTGGATGGCAGGGGGAGGGAAAGTCTTTATGGGAAGAGAAATACTATCTCCTCGGTGTTGACATATTTCGCCGGACGCAAGATGGCGACATTTTCGAACCGGCTCGGACTAGAACTTTTCAAAGTCCAGGCCGCAAATTTCAAAAAGCTTAACATTAGTACGAGCTCTTGTTAATTTTGCCCACAACCGACTCGCAACGATTTGCTTTATAAGTTATCTTGCCGTGGAAGAAGACAGTTGGATTTAAACGGGAGCTTGATAACCTGCAGCAACTGTTACTAACCAATAACTGTTTGCTTTACTAAGTTATTTTCCTTACTTGAGGTTATGTCTGGCTTGACGCTTCGAAGGACGCCGTGGGAGAGGTTACAAGAATCTCATATTCTTGCCAAGAAAGAAAGCAGCTGAATTTAAATGAACTGAGTATAGAATTTAGGCCAAAGGCCAAACACCGGCACTTATGAGGTCATTCAGCGCTGAAACGGAAATTGACAGTAAAAGGTATGAAAGGTGTAATAGGAGGAACACCTCGCAGTTGCACTATAAATCGACTGTTAAGAGAGGGTGGAAAGTAAGATGGAAGAAAGAGAAAATGAAAGGAGGAACAGTAAAAGGAACGAAAAGGGTTGCAGCTAGGGGCCGTAGGCACGCTGCAAAGAACCTTAAGCAATGCCTACAGTGCACCGCATGAGGTGCGCTGACGACACTACCTCCCTACGGAAGCTGAATTTGAACGGATTTAAAAGGATATAGACACTAGATAACCCACTGAAACTGTCAGTTTCCAGAAACCTCGCCAAGGAGTGTGTGCCATAAGTCCATAACTTCCCATAAGGCCTCAGTATGATGGTTACCGATTAAGAAGGAACAGAATAACAATTCGATTCTGCTGAGGAAACTCAGAAGTGATATTTAGGGACAGCCTTTTTGCCCACATCTAGTGGACTGTTTAACCTGAGTTGTTTATGTAACACTTGTCTTACCTAATCTGTTTTGCTAACTTAGACTGCATAAATTGCGTGCAAATCATGGGCAATAACACTCGATGGAGCCATAATATTGGCAGTAGGCTATAGGCCTATATATATATATATATATATATATATATATATATATATATATATATATATATATATATATATATATATATATATATATATATATATATATATAATGTATGTATGTTTGCACGTACTTGTACACAGTATCAAAAGTAACACAAACAATTAAAAATGCGCCCAAGTTTCTTCGGTGCAATCGAGTTTTCTGTGCAGCCGCTACAGCGTATAATCAAGGCCACTGAAAATAGATCTATCTTTCGGTGGTCCCGGTATAATGCTGTATGAGTCGCAGCCCATGAAACTTTAAACACGGCCCGGTGGTGGCCTATCCTATATCGTTGCTAGAAACACGATTATGGCTAACTTTAACCTCAAAGGGCTGCAATTTGGTATGTTTGATGATTGGAGGCTGGATAATCAACATGCCAATTTGCAGCCCTCTAGCCTCCGTAGTTCTTAAGATCTGAGGGCGGACAGAAAATGTGCGGACAGGATAAAGTGCGGACGGACAGACAAAGTAAGCACAATAGTTTTCATGTACAGAAAACTAAAAATGTTAGTAATACGCAAATATGAAGAAACTAGAAAAAAACAAACGCATGCATACTTCATACAAGGAATAAGATCATGGGCAGATAAATGACGTGCAATAATGGCATTCTTAACCCAACTATATATTCATTACATGATGTACGAGTTTACTTGGTAAATGAACTGGATATTCACGAACCCTACGAAAATCTGTTCTGATCATCCAAAATTATTATTATTATTATTATTATTATTATTATTATTATTATTATTATTATTTCACCTATCAACTGCTACAACCGGTAGTCTAAATACAAGAAAAAAAACACCAAATAAAAAAAAACATGAGAAAACGCCAGGGAAAAGTGGAAGGGAATATTGATGTAGACTTTGTTAAACAACCTGACGGTTTATTGACACATTCTCTCTCTCTCTCTCTCTCTCTCTCTCTCTCTCTCTCTCTCTCTCTCTCTCTCTCTCTCTCTCTCTCCACGTCGTATGCGAGTGGGGTGGATGATTTACATTGCAATGAAAGTTCTCTCCTTTTTCCAACATACAGTGGCCATTAAATATTAAAAGAGAGAGAGAGTGGAGGTCCTAACGTCTCAGGGCATGGTAGGGGTGGGGGGGGATTGTAAATTTGAAGAGTGAAAAAATGAGCAGAGAAGCAAATACGAGTTAACGATAAATAAGACTGTGGAAGAGGGTAGACGAGATTATTATTATTAATGAGAGAGAGGGAAAGAAGGAGAAGAAAGAGAGGGAAAATTATTAGAAATGTTAGGCCTAAATTAAAATAAGAGGCACAGAAACGGATACGAAGAGAGAGAGAGAGAGAGAGAGAGAGAGAGAGAGAGAGAGAGAGACTACGGAAGTACGTGAACATACAATGAAAGAAGGAAAGAAAGACGTCAGAAGCAGATACGAAGGGAGAGAGAGAGAGAGAGAGTCTATGGAATTACGTGAATATACAATGAGAGAACGGAAAGGAAGACGCCAGAAGCACATACGAAAAGGGAGAGAGAGAGAGAGAGAGAGAGAGAGAGAGAGAGAGAGAGAGAGACTATGGAAGTACGTGAACATAAAATGAGAGAAAGGAGAGGAAGACGACAGACACAGATACGAAAAGAGAGAGAGAGTACGTGAACATACAATGAGAGATAGGAAACGGAGACGCCAGAAGCACATACGAAAGGGGAGAGAGAGAGAGAGAGAGAGAGAGAGAGAGAGAGAGAGAGAGAGAGAGAGAGAGAGAGAGAGAGAGAATAAAAACTTAGATTTTAATCAATTGAGCTTCAGTGCTTACGATTATAGGCCAAGAGAGAGAGAGAGAGAGAGAGAGAGAGAGAGAGAGAGAGAGAGAGAGAGAGAGAGAGAGGTATTAAACTTCCAGTACTTGGCTCATTTTTCTCCCCGTACTCAAATATCAAATTTTTATCGTAGTAGTATCCAAATATAACAAGAAATGTGCTCAAAATTCACATTGAATTAAACTGAATATAGAATTTAAGCCAAAGGCCAAGCACTGGGACCTTCGAGGTCATTCGGCGCTGAAACGGAAATTGACAGTAAAAGGTTTGAAAGGTGTAACAGGAGGAAAACCTCGCACTTGTACAATGAATCACCTGTTAGGAGAGAATGGAAAGTAAGATGGAAGAAACGGAATATGAAAGGAGGTAAAGTAAAAGGATCGAAAAGGGGTTGCAGCTAGGGGTCGAAGGCACGCTGTAAAGAACATCAAGTAATGCCTACAGTGCACCGCATGAGGGGCACTGTGGCACAACCCCCCTACGGGGAGTCTTTTCTTTAATCCTATTATAAAACGCGACATTCGCTAAAACAATGTATCTAGATTTCTAGACACTCCAAAGTTCTGGATATTTCAAAAGTTAATCCCAGCGACAGTATCTATGACATTAAGAGGGGCTTCGTTCTTAACTGTAATTAAATTTTAAAAGTTTGATAAATAAATATTTAAAATATGTGAAAATTACTCCTCTCCCTATGCTCCATTTCTTGCAATAATCTTGATTATAGCTAATATAACCACAACCGTCTTTCATAACCCCACTATAGTACTACCAATCGCTACAACACATACGATGCATTTCGGGCAACCGAGGTTTGTTAAGCAAAACCAACTCACTAACCGTTTCATTATTTGAAAGTGAAAACACGAGAGAGAGAGAGAGAGAGAGAGAGAGAGAGAGAGAGAGAGAGAGAGAGAGAGAGAGAGAGAGAGAGAGAGAGAGAGATTTATAAATCGCATTTCGCACATATTGGCAGAGGAGACATGGACAACCGGATAAAAATCTTACAAATCCTTTATGCTACACAAAATAGTCCACTTTAGATTTCCAAAAGAATTCCTTCCTATTTCCTAATTCCTTTTTTTCAGTTTCTTTTTATATAGTTTCTATATATATATAATATATATGTGTATATATATATATATATATATATATATATATATATATATATATATATATATATATATATATATATATATATATTAAATTTCATCCTTCTCCACCCGTCACTCGGCATCACCGAACGATTACCGTAGGGGGGGGGAGGTAATGCCGTCAGTGCACCTCGTGCGGTGCACTGTAGGAATTACTTAAGGTTCTTTGCAGCGTGCCTTCGGCCCCTAGCTGTAACCCCTTTCGTTCCTTTTACTGTAACTCCGTTCATATTCTCTTTCTTTCTTCTTATTTTCCACTCTCTCCTAACAATTGTTTCATAGTGCAACTGCGAGGTTTTCCTCCTGTCGAACCTTTCAAACTTTCCTACTTTCAATTTCCCTTTTGGCGCTGAATGACCTCACAGGTCGCAGCGCTTGGCCTTTTTCCTAAATTCTATATTCAATTTAAATCAAATCACCGAACGACGTTTATTTCACAACGACAAATCACTAATCAGTAACTCCGTTCAACCGACATCGATTTCAAATGACTGACTTACAATAAAATAAAAAAGAAAAAAGAGAGAGAGAAATTAAATTAAAATCTGGTGTGGGATTTGGAACGTTGCTTAATGGACTAATTTCCAGGACCTTCGATGCAGCAATTTTTGATGGGATAAAAAAGACACACAAGAAGTCCGTTCAAAGAGGAGTTAATAGCATCATGAAACCCTCATTTGCCGGTTCCAAGAAACTCGTTATGAGGTTTTGAGCCTAGAAACGGTGGCTCGAGTGTAGCCTTTAGTTCTAGACTTATGTCACATTTCATGTGATTGATTTATAGTGACAGCAAGACTGACTGCTTTCTCTTACGGTATTTGACTAACTTTTTATAATATGATATTTAGGCCAAAGGCTAAGCGCTGGGGCCTACGAGGTCATTCAGTGCTGAAAGGGAAACTGACTTTCAGGAAGAAGGTTTGAAAGGTGCAACAGGGAAAAAAAACACGCAGTTGCACTAGGAAACAATTTTTAGAGAGAGTGGAAAGTCAGAGGTACAGTAAAATAAAATAAATAAATGAGAGGTTGCTGCTAGTCGCCAAAGGGACGCTGCAATAACCCTTAAATATTGCCTACAGTGCACCACGTGAGGTGCACTGGCAGCGCTACCCCCTAAGGGAAACTGACTTATTAAATGTTAATACCTTCGTGAGAAAATGATATAAATACGCGTGAATGGGTCTGAATTCCTCACATATCATGACAGCTAATTCTATTTCAGTGTGGTAGACTATAAATCAATGGTCTACAGCATAGCCTAATATGTCTAGACATTTTATTCTGTGACAAGACTTTTTAATTCATAATTTTTCTCGCAATATAAATTAGTTAAATAATTTTTTGCACATTCTTTAGCTATAACATCAAAAATATTTCTTTTAATTCTTATTTTTCAATCTATTTGTTCCTTCTCTATAAGCCACTCTAAATATGAAGGAAAAAGGTCACAAAATGCATGAGATAAAAAGCGGGCCATTTGCCCATGCGTCATTCATTAATGAATGCAAAATGTCGCATCATTCACTAATGAACGCAGAAAGTCACATCGTGCCTCAGGCAGCGATTGTTCACAGAGAGAATGGATTCTCCATTACCTCTCATTTTACCTAATGACTCAAAATGTTGCTGCAAGCATTCAAGAATTTTTTTGAAAAAACACTAAAAATTGCAAAGACGACGAGGTTTTTTAGGGTTGCTATACGTAAAAAAATACCAGAATAGTATAAAAAACACTTATCTCAAAAAACGTTCATCTTTCCATCTTCAGGCCTAAGATAAATATAGTAAAATATGAACAATTTTCCCTGATATGCTGAGCTTAGTTAGGCTAACATTCAGCCAAGGGAAATCCTGTACTATAGAGGCAGTCAAATATTATTTGCCATTCCCACTCCCATACTAACTCACAAGTTACAAACACTTCAAATAACGATTCGCGAGAGATCTTTTGTTAATGCATTAAAAACATCCTCCCTCAGATACAAATGAAAGCAAACCTCATTTTTTCCCGTTTTTTTTTTTCTTCCTCCCACAACCGTATCCACTGTGCGTTGACAACTTCGTTATCGCTTTTTGCCTGTTGTTTCCGGGCTATTTTTTCCCTCTCTCTCTCTCTCTCGTTTCATCAACAGTCTTCTCATACTTACTGAGACTTCCTCCCGTCACTAATATTCAGAGCAGGAGAGAGAGAGAGAGAGAGAGAGAGAGAGAGAGAGAGAGAGAGAGAGAGAGAGAGAGAGAGAGAGAGGCCCTCCAATAGCATAGCAATCTCGGATGAGGCCCTTATAGCCTTCACAAAGACAATCGACTCAGCCTACCCGAATGAATCCCAGGGTAGAAAAAATGAAGAAAAAAGTTAATAGAATCGAAGCCTTATATCTATAGATTTTCCTATTTTCGTAGTTCCTCATCTGACTCCGGCAGCTCTATCCTTCGAATCCTTTTCCCAAATCGCCCATCCTCATTTAATGTAGTCGTTTCCTACGATCCTGTACAATTTGGGATGGTTGAATTACCGAATCGAGGTAAAAAAAAAAAAGTTACAGAAAAAGTCTCAGGAAAAAAAGTCACATCAATATTTCCTAGATAGATAGTGACCCCCAAGGGTTTCAACCCGGTATACATCCACCTTTGCGGCGTGTTTAGTACAAGCCCGTTGGGGATTACCGTCAAAACATCAACAAAAGACTGTAAATTAATGTGACTTATTTTCCTGTGACTTTATTACCGGCCACCGAATTGCTCTTTACAAAATTAATTTTATAGGCCTAGACGAGGTATGACGGTTCTCATCAAGCTCAGCCACCTTAATTATACATTACTTCCTTTTATAAATGATGCCAAATACGGTCTTAAAGAGTGTGGGTTGAAAGAGTCTGGCAACACAGAGGAAAGCAGAATAATTATAATACATGAAGGATTGGTCAACCAGTTGACCCTACGAACCCCTCACAATATCTCATTCTGTAGGCCTAATGGTTTGTGTTTTTGTAATCAGAACAGGATTTTTTTATCTAAACACTTTTCGGGTGCATAATCTGGCGACTATTGGAGTTATTTGGTCACATAGCCTTTTTAAATGACTGCATAAGTATACCTGTATCACTAAGTCTGACAGCTAGTTCTTAGCAAATTGATTAGGCCTAGCTGTTTAATTACAAATTGCTGGGTTTCCAGTATATGCGAAATATTCTTCCGGAGTAAAACTTTTTTTTATAAGGTCTACAAATAAACCCCATTACCATTTTAATGTCCTAGTGTAGTCTTGTTTACCTGACAGCGCCCTGCATTTGCCATGATCAAATTTAAACATCCTCCAGCTTACTTTTTTTTTAAATGTAATAACATAAATTATTTGAGTGGATCGTCCTGCATATCTGAGATAAACATTTTTTTTATTTCCCTTAGCAACGTAAACAAGATTTGCACAAGAGAAGGTCACTCTCAAATTCACGACAAGGAACGAGCAGTTGAGATTAGCGATCTGAGAATAAAACCATAAAAAAGAAACAATTCCCATTTCTTCCTTCTGCAGGTTGATTGCAACTACTCTAGTTTTGATTTTCGCAGACCACAACTGTAAAGCAAAGACATGTATCACTATATTATAAAATAAAGGACCTCAGAAATGCAGAGGAAAATTACGCCCCCAAGCTAAACGTGAGCCAAGATTGGAAGCAGGCCTACGTGTTCTACGTAACTCTCAACGAATCAACACTGGTATAATAATAATAATAATAATAATAATAATAATAATAATAATAATAATAATAATAATAATAATAATAATAATAGTAATAATATGGGCTCGTCATATCCGCACATAACTTGTCTACCAGACTCTTCAGAGCGAACTCGTGCGCATTGAACTCCAGAGTAACTCTTAGGCTATAAACTACCCAATACAACATAAGTCGTATAGCGTCTTTGCTAGATTAACAAAAAAGGCGGGTTTATTATTGAAATATGAGGATATTAATTTTACTAACGTAACCAAAGCTTTCGTTCGTTTAAAATTAAAAAAGACAAAAACTACCATTAGAACGGTACATAAATGAACGATACATTCTCATTCTCTCTCTCTCTCTCTCTCTCTCTCTCTCTCTCTCTCTCTCTCTCTCTCTCTTCTCTCTCTCTCTCTCTTGCAAATGAAGAAAACTGTTCCAAACATTTGGAAACTTTTGGTTGGATTAAACGTGGCGTTAATAAAAAAAAAAATGCACTACCACTTAGATAACAGACATGAAGTTAATTCATTAAAAGTTATGGCAAGTAACAGCTGAAGAACATTCATTTGCAGCCTAGTGGTTGTGCATATGTAGTTAAATATTACCACTATGAGTTACATAGCTGTACACATGACTATAACTGTTGTTTATCAAGAAAATATATTCATTGGAACTAAGCAAAACGCTGAACGTTTTATTACTGAAACACGTTTTAACATTCCCGTCATGTTTCTACGCCGTCAGAAAATAAATACCACGGTACTGTAAGCTGAAAAACGCCGATGGTTTTAAATTTGTGATATAGGCTTAATAAACTATATACATTTTTGAAGCTGTCAAAGGCATTTTTACTGCACTGGAACAAACTATATTAAAATATACAAGGTTACAAGCAAAATATGATATACAACGCAAAATTTGTAGTACACATCCCTGAACCTTCATCAACAGTGTCCAATGCTCTGTCGTCCACTAAATGGCTGTCACTATAACAGATTTGCTATTAAACAAACTATTCTTGTCCTATCAGTCCTGCCATTTATCTTACTTGCTCAATAATAATCCTTCAATACACCTTCCTTCGAATACTAAGCAATGTTTAATTGAATTGAATATGAAATTTAGGCCAAAGGTCAAGCACTGGGACCTATGAGATCACGCACCGCTGAAATAGAAATTGACGGTTATAAAAGGTTTGAAAGGTGTAGCAGAAGGAAAACCTCGCAGTTGCACTATGAATCAGTGGTTAGGAGAGGGTGGAAAGTAAGATGGGAGAACGAGAATATGAAAGGAGGTACAGTAAAAGAAACGAAAAGGGCTGCAGCTGGGGCTGAAGGCACGCCGCAAAGAACCTTAAGTAATGCCTACATTGCACCGCATGAGGTGCACTGACGCCACCAACCCCCTTGGGGGACTAAGCAATGTTACAACGGCACCTGTCTAGTTCCACAACGACAGAAATTGTTCTTTTGAATTTTCTGTTTACTAGACGTGAGGAGGCTGTTAGCCTAGCCTCTTGAGTTATTATATATAGTTTTACCAGTTATTCGTACGACTTGGAAATATGTATCATGGAATTCTTACCATAACTACAGAATGCTGTATGTACTTTCTCTCGGAAAAGAGAATTCAAACTGATCGAGATCAGATGACTTATCACTATGTGATATCATTTTTTCTTCTGTTCACCTGACCTATTATAGCCTATAACTGTGCAAGTGTACAAACACAACTACCACCGTTTCTGATTTGAATTCAGTTCAACATCTATGGTTGCCTAGGATAAAATGAAATTTTGCAACTCTTGTGATTTTAGGAGATTATTATGAAATTTTTCCTTTCCATGACAGTCATTATAATGGCTTCAGCTTTTTAACGCAAACGTTAAGTGACCTAATTGTGAAGTATTGTACTTTAAGCAAGGTACAATATTTTTGACACTGCTGCAAGATTCTTATTTTTTATTTGTACCTGAAAATAAGAAGAGACTTTGTTCCTATCTTGTGTTTTTGGTCTTTAATTAATGAAAAAGGCTAAGCTAATCCATACCGCTCAGGGGTGTATTTCTGCCGCATTTTAGCTGTTTACGCTGCCTTGTGGAGGTACACAATAACTTAAACCAACAAGACTGCATTCAATTTACTATAAACCACCGGATTAAAAAAGCCTAGCATCCGTGGAAAATACTTCCACTTTATCAGTATTTTTTAGTAAATAATCCCTGTCAACGGCTGCACCAGTTTTTACTGCAAACAACTAAATCACTCTCTAATATGTTTGACGCCATAATCAATCAATCAATCAATTACTCTCTAATGGGCTAGCCTATTTACAGCACATAAAGTAAGGTTCATAAGTAAATATGTATGCATTTGAGAACACTTATGAAACGTTCTTGTCTGGTCATCATATTCGCGAATTGTTACGTAGCGAGATTTTCGCGAATTCATGTATTAATGTAGTAGGATGCATCCAAGCCTATATGGCCTGGTTGATTTATTGGGCACATGTTCAGGTTAGGTTAGGGGGTCTACTAGGGTTTGGACTTGGTGCCTTTGGTTCAAGGTTGGTTAAGGTGAGGGTTAGTATGCAAGTATGTTTTTACAGGGGTAATAATGCTATCAACGATTTTTTCTCTAACTTTTGGCGTGAAATCCATGGGACTAGTTTGTTAAGCGGTGGGACAGAAGTGGTTTGCGTCCAAGATGGACGCGAGTCAGCCCTTGCATTACTGTGTAAATGTCCAAGTGAATTCGTGGGTCTCCAAGGACGTCATCGACAGTGCTTGACCCTAGGGAAAAAACACAAAAGGAACTAACGTATAAGACACTGTTTCTTTGGCAAAAAGCGATCGTGTACATCTGATGAACACTTGCCCAACGGCACTCAACCGGTCAGACAGGACACGGCGATGATGGCGTTTAAGTAAGGTTAGAATGCAGCCTTGTTGAAATATGTTTTTATTTGGATATTTTCGTGTGTTTTTTTAATGATTCGAATAATTTACCAATTCTAAAGTTTCCTCTGGCTCAAAAACTGTGAATTGCAGCGAAAAAATGTAAGTAAAATTCTCTCAGCGCACGTGAAATACCATAGGCTGGAATACATTTAAACATGTTATGTATAATACGAAATAAAATGCCAGTACTATCTACCACGCGTTAAATCAAAGCAATAATATATTTTCAACTTCACTGAATAAGAATGGTTTTAATCGGTCTACGAGTTAACTAGTAAAGCGTTGATTTAAGATGATCCTCCACTGAAAAGGATGCAACTACAACTACGTTTAAACGCATATGAAAAGTACCGCATATCAGGCTAGTGTGTACATACCCTAGGCCTAGGATGTGCTACTCTTAAGTCTCGTTCCTCTCCAAAACCTCTCTCAGCTTCGTGACTGCCATCTCTCGGCTTCTTCGAGGTAATCATTAATAGCGAATAATATAGTCAACAGAGACCAAAAACTGCGGCCAATTGATAATATGGAGCTCAATTTCCAATGAGTCTGTGGTCGTCAACGGCACTTCAACCAAACCGACCGGAACACTTTAAAAAATAAAATATTTTTACTCTCTGATTTCTACTATTACGTAATATCATTGCTGCAAAAAACGTCAATATCACACCGAAAATAACTGCACACTGAAGTCACAAAATCGCGTGGCACAGTTGAAGACCGTCAACGAGTAACGGTCAATTTGACACTATCGAGACAATAGACATCGTCTGCCAAGCAGGTGCGAAAACGCGGAAGGATACTTGAGGAGGTTCCAGTTATTAATAATGGGTCATTTTCGTCGCGTTCTTGCATTGTTTCATTATTTTTATTTGTAGATGGAGTTTTTAATTATAAAGTATTTCATGTTATATATATATATATATATATATATATATATATATATATATATATATATATATTATAAAGTATTTCATGTAGTTATATATATATATATATATATATATATATATATATATATTAATGTATTATATACTGTGTATATATATGTATCGTATATATACATATGTGTATTTGTGTATGTACTATGTATATATATATGTGTGTGTGTGTGAGTGTGTGTGTGTATGCTTAAAAGATCACAGCAGATGCCCGTGACTTCAGCATATAAGCGAAAGTACCACAGGATTTTTTCCTGTGGTATTCGCTTATATATGTATGTATGTATATATATATATATATATATATATATATATATATATATATATATATATATTGTGTATTTTTTCAACATTTAACCATCTATCCTCACAATGGGTAGCATCAGAGAAAATACAAAGCAACGGAAATTGTCCCATTCTTACTAATTGTGGTTAAGGGTTGTGGATCCCTTGGGGGGAAATCAACATATAGTATAAAGTTTATTGTTATTCGCACTTAGACTTGTGTTTACTGGTTACTTTCACGGCCAAGAAACCTATAATACTCTCTCTCTCTCTCTCTCTCTCTCTCTCTCTCTCTCTCTCTCTCTCTCTCTCTCTCTCTCTGTCGTTTATTATTGAATAAAAGCACGTGATCAGTGATGACAATATCCAAAAGTAAATTTTAAGTCCCAGATCTTAACTTTGTGAAAGGAGCAGGCTAAGCTTTCAACAAGAAAATGCGTGTGTAGGCCTGTGTCATGTATAGATAGTTAGACAGATAGATAGATAGGCAGAGAGAGAGAGAGAGAGGGTTTTAGTGCACAAGAATGCGCTCTTCAGGAGAAATTAACCCAGAAATGGAAAGGATTTGGCTCATAAGGGAGTAACGGACAAAGAGCGCCGTAGAGGGGAATTGGGAAGACTGGGCGAGGGGAAACAGCAGAGAAACAAAATGCGCGACTGAACGAGGAATGCCAAAGAGGGAAGAGGAAAGAGAAGGATAGTAGAGGTAAAATAGGAAAAAGTAAATAATGAAGAAGATTTGTTAAAGAAACGATACAGTAAATGAGTACTTATAGTAAGACATATAATTAAAACTGAAACTGAAGCAACAATACTAAAGGCTATTGATGTCGAAAATACAGTAACATGCCAATAAAAGTTTAATTATAATTGTTGCTTGATCCCCTAAGCAAGACACGAACAATAATAATTAGGCAATCAGTCATTTGCACCTGTGATATTCATCAAATTTCTCAAACTGAAGCACAAATTGCCTTAGAGAAATTCAGTTTCTGCTGGAGCAAATGGATCTTAGAAATTAAGCATACCAAAAGGATACGTTCTGTTATTATGTCTATAAACTAGGACAAACTTAATGTATGGATTTTAATGAATATAATTACAAACTTAAGGGCCAGTCATAATAAAATCTCTTCCCCCCCACCCACATACACATGCACACACACACACACACACACTGTCCCCCCTCCCACATACACTTCAAAATAGACATAGAATGTCCGCATGTGATAATCTCTCTCTCTCTCTCTCTCTCTCTCTCTCTCTCTCTCTCTCTCTCTCTCTCTCTCTCTATATATATATATATATATACATATATATATATATACATATATATATACTGTATATATATACATATACTGTATATATAAATTCCTCTCCTTGTCTCATGTTATGCGAATGTTTCTCTCTCTCTCTCTCTCTCTCTCTCTCTCTCTCTCTCTCTATATATATATATATATATATATATATATATATATATATATATATACATATACATATACTGTATATATAAATTCCTCTCCTTGTCTCGTTATGCGAATGTTTCTCTCTCTCTCTCTCTCTCTCTCTCTCTCTCTCTCTCTCTCTCTCTCTCTCTCTCTCTCGTTAATTTCACTTCTTCCCTCATATTTTAAGTGTTTTAATTTCTCCACTTCTTCTCTCATATTATGCAATTGTTCATCTCGCTTTTAGCGGGCGTTTCATCTTCGCCATCCTCTCGGTTGCTCCCCGACGAAATTTATATCCTATACGTACCAGGATCCATCCTATACCAGGATGAAACACTCGGGCGATCAGGGAATCGAAAGTTGAAACGCATCGCTCCCCTGACTGAGGTAAATTCCGTTACTTAGGGAAGAAGTTGAGGGAGGGAGGGAGGAGAAGGTAAACACACCGGAGAAGTTTTTCTTTCACCTTCTTCTTCTTCTTCTTCTTCTTCTTCTTCTTCTTCTTCTTCTTCTTCTTCTTCTTCTTCTTCTTCTTCTTCTTCTTCTTCTTCTTCTTCTTCAGCCGAAAGGATGAGGCTGAAGTCTTGTCCGTTGTGATCAGCTGTGGGTGATATTTTCGTTGATGATGTTTGGTTTACGATCACCTCCCGCCTCACTCTCTCCCTCTCTCTCTCTGAAAAATCTCTTGTCTCTCTCTCTCTACTCTCTCTCTCTCTCTCTCTCTCTCTCTCTCTCTCTTTCCTTTTTATTCCAAAGAACTCCCTGCCTGTCTCATATTTTAAGAATGTTAGACTCTCTCCTTCAAATCTCCATTTTAATTTCACTCCTTCTTGTCCCATATTGTATAATGAATTAACAGTCCGTTCCAGAACATACGAAAACTCTCTCTCTCTCTCTCTATAGTAAGAATCTCTCTCTCTCTCTCTCTTGTCTCTCTAAATCTCTATAAAATATCTCTCTCTCTCATCAGTCACGTTAATCTTGTTCCAGAAAATTTTGTCTCATATTTTAAAAGAAAAGAATGCATGATGTCTCTCTCTCTCTCTCAAAAGATTATCTCTCTCTCTCTCTCTCTCTCTCTTTTATTCTATGCTCCCTCTATTAATTTCAACCTTTCTTTCATATTTGACAATGAAGATAATGATACAGAAATCTCTCTCTCCGTTAATTTCACACCTTGTCTCATATTTTAAAGAAAGTGCTTCAATAAAGCCCTTCTCTCTCTCTCTCTCTCTCTCTCTCTCTCTCTCTCTCTCTCTCTCTCTCTCTCTCTCTCACATATTCTCTCTCTCTGTTAGTCTTTTATATTCCACTCCCGCCTAGATCATAATATATTAGCGAAAAAATCTCATATTTTAAAGAATGTTAAAATAGACTCTCTCCTTCTCTCCATTTTAATTTCAGACTCCTTCTTGTCCCATAGTGTAAGAATGTATGACTCTCTCTCTCTCTCTCTCTCTCTCTATATGCATCTCTCTCTCCTCTCTCTCTCTCTCTCTCTCTCCCCAAAAATGGGAATTAATTTCACTTTTGTCTCAAAACGTATTTTAAGGATGTCTCTCTCTCTCTCTCTCTCTCTCTCTCAAAAAGAGCAAGCAGAGGTTAATTTCCAACCTTTCTTTCATATTTTGCTCATCTGAGGAACATAACAGAATCTATCTCTCCCAGTTAATTTCACACCTTGTCTCATATTTTAAGAGTGCTATACCCTTCTCTCTCTCTCTCTCTCTCTCTCTCTCTCTCTCTCTCTCTATTTTAAGGATGTCTCTCTCTCTCTCTCTCTCTCTCTCTTTGCCCATATTAATTTCACTCCTTGTCTCATATTTTAAGAGTATTCGCTATCTCTCTCTCTCTCTCTCTCTCTCTCTCTCTCTCTCTCTCTCTCTCTCTCTCTCTCTCTCCATCCTTGTCTCATATTTTAGAGTATTCGCTATCTCTCCTCTCTCTCTCTCTCTCTCTCTCTCTCTCTCTCTCTCCATTAATTTCACCTTGTCTCATATTTTAAGAGTGCTATACCCTTCTCTCTCTCTCTCTCTCTCTCTCTCTCTCTCTCTCTCTCTCTCTCTCTCTCTCTCTCTCTCTCTCTCCGTTAATTTCACTCCTTGTCTCATATTTTTAGAGTGTTCTCTCTCTCTCTCTCTCTCTCTCTCTCTCTCTCTCTCTCTCTCTCTCTCTCTCTCTCCCCATTAATTTCAATCCTTCTTTCCTATTTTGCGAATCTCTCTCCCCGTTAATTTCACACCTTGTCTCATATTTTAAGAGTGCTATACCCTTCTCTCTCACTCTTCAAAAATAAGCCTTCCATCAAAATAAGTTGAAGGTTCCAAGAACCGCCCTGTCACTCATTAATCCTCGTTCCCAACTGTTTAATCCTTACATCAAAGAGACACCTAAGTGTCACCTTTAACCCCTGACTCTTGACAGTCTCCTAAAAAGCCTCTCTCTCTGTTCCAGTATTAAGAAGATTAAAAAAAAAAACGCGCGGAATCACAAAATCCGTACTTTCAAAGTTCATCCGTTTATAGCGAGATTATGGTACCATCATGGTTGGCGCGAAGAGCGAAGCTTTTTGAAGAAATGATTTTCTTCCTAATAAACCCACTCCACTTTCGGTTGTCATGGCAACCGTGCGTAAACAAACGACCATCACAGGTTATATTCGGCTATTCAGCAAAATACCTGGGTTTCATACTGCATTCGTCTGAAGCTTTCCTTCTGGTGTTGTGACTTACATTAGGCTTACGGTTGTCCGCTCCAGCACGCGATTATTATTATCATTGGGGGAAACTAATTCACAATCATGTGTGGGTACATATATTCAAAAACAAATCTCGACAGAAAAGAGCTTTCGGGAATCTGTTCGATTCCCCTTTTGAGATCGAAAAGGGGAATCGAACAGATTCCCGAGAGCTCTCTGTAGAGATTTATTTTTAAATATGTGTACCCATACATAACTGTGGATTTGTTTCTCCATTTCAAGGCTCGTACTGCTATGAATGTTTTTTCATTATTATCGTCATTATTAATAATATCTATGTAATTATTATTAGTATTTGAATAATTATGACTAATCCAGGTGTAGGAATAGTTAATCATCTGAATAAAAATGTGTTTCATATCAGCATGCGAATTATTCGCGTATTATTCCAAGAAGAGCCGTTTCTACTGGCTGAAGATCTCTCTCTCTCTCTCTCTCTCTCTCTCTCTCTCTCTCTCTCTCTCTCTCTCTCTCTCATGTACTTATGACTCTATGTTCTTTCTTCTTCATCTTCATTTTCTTCCATTTTTTAACTCTTCTTATTCAATTCAAGACTATGGAGAAAGTCAACCTCTCTCTCTCTCTCTCTCTCTCTCTCTCTCTCTCTCTCTCTCTCTCTCTCTCTCTCTCTCTCTCTCTCTCTCTTTAATAGTACGTTATTTTCTTTTCCATCCTGCTCTTGACACTAGTATCCTGCCATCCTAGCCCAAAAACTGGTATTCTTCAAACACATCCTTAAGGGCCTCCTTGATATTTCTGTCACTAAAAGAGGATGATACTTATATCACTGAAATAGGATGATACTTATATCACTAAAATAGGATGATATTTATATCACTAAAATAGGATGATACTTATATCACTAAAATAGGAAGATATTTATATCACTAAAATAGGATGATACTTATATCACTAAAATAGGATGATATTTATATCACTAAAATAGGAAGATATTTATATCATTAAAATAGAATGATACTTATATCTCTAAAATAGGATGATATTTATATCACTAAAATAGGATGATATTTATATCACTAAAATAGGATTATATTTATATCATTAAAATAGGATGATACTTATATCACTAAAGTAGGACGATATTTATATCACTAAAATAGGGTGATATTTATATCACTAAATAGGATGATATTTATATCACTAAAATAAGGTGATACTTATATCACTAAAATAGGACGATACTTATATCACTAAAATAGGATTATATTTATATCATTAAAATAGGATGATACTTATATCACTAAAGTAGGACGATATTTATATCACTAAAATAGGGTGATATTTATATCACTAAATAGGATATTTATATCACTAAAATAAGGTGATACTTATATCACTAAAATAGGACGATACTTATATCACTAAAATAGGATGATATTTATATCACTAAAATAAGATGATACTTATATCACTAAAATAGGATGATATTTATATCACTAAAATAGGATGATATTTATATCACTAAAATAGGATGATATTTATATCACTGAAATAGATGATACTTATATCACTAAAATAGGATGATAATTATATCACTAAAATAGGATGATAATTATATCACTAACATAGAATGATACTTATATCACTAAAATAGGATGATACTTATATCACTAAAATAGGATGATAATTATATCACTAAAATAGGATGCACATCAAAGAGAGAGAAATTTGTACTTTTTATGTTAAAGATGACAAAAAAGAAAAGAAACAGAAGTCGTTCCATTGTCATGTCATCATGTAGTTATACAAATGACACCGAAACAGCACATATCTATCTTTCAAAAAAAAACATACACGCAAGCCTTTGTTTTTTCCCGAGCTAACTTAGCAAAGGACCCACTCTCGCAATTAGACTGAGGAGAGAGAGAGAGAGAGAGAACAGAAATGTATTTGGGATCCAAGAAAAAAAGCAGTAGTTTTTATTTGCAGAAATCAACTAAGCAAAAAAAAAAACTGACTTCAAAGCCAGCTTCAATTTCCGTGATGCAGATCGTATATCTAATAAATATATAATAATCCAGATCGCGATGTGATGAATTCTATTCAATTAAGCTAATTCCATTTCGGAAACAAAAAAAATTAATTAAATAGGAGGATAAAAATCTGAGGTAAATCCTCTTACGGGGATTTTTTGATAGAGAATTTTTCTAAACCGCGTGATAATCCCCAAACAATTATTACGAATCCAGGCTGCTGCGTAGTCAGATTACAGGGGGAATAACGCCGCTTCCGCGGCAAATACTCGATTTAGAAAATATTCGGAGTCAATTAAATTCTTACTGAGTAGTATGTACTAACCAAGTTCACCTCTTATAAAGAAACAATTTCAAATAAACATTTCACAGAGGACCGCGATAATACGGAAGGTTCAAAAGAGATTCTGTATTTCCAAGCTTTCAGCTCCGTAATGGGGCTAGTGCCGTCAATGCACCTCGCGCGGTGCACTATAGGCATCACTTAGGGTTCTTTGTTGCGTTCCTTCGGCCCCTAGCTGCAACCTCTCTCATTGCTTTTACTGTACCTCCATTCAAATTCTCCTTCTTCCATCTTACATTCCACCCTCTCCTAACAATTGTTTCTCAGTGTAATTCCAGATTATATATGTATATATATAGTAAAACAATGTTTTGAAAATATAAATGATAATAGAATTAAATCAGTAAGAATGACACCGCTAGGAAAAAATCTGAAATTCTGCCAATCTTTTATTGCAGAAGTGTCATCATGTCAAATTCTAGGCATCACCTCTAAATCATAGGATTAAAGCCTGATATTCTTCATTTCCCAGAACATCAGTGCAAATGTAATTGCAAAACCCAATGGAGCCTGTACCTTAATTACCACTTATTCCTAAAGATACTTCTTGATACTGAAGAAATCAGTCATTTTGGAATTGCAGCTGGAAAGCCGTGATTTTCCAGTCTGATAACCATCGGCCATGTCAAGTCAAAGGTCACAGGTCAGAGTCCCGGAAATGATAATCTTCCCGACGAGGTGTGACATTACTGGATTTTGAATATTGGAGTTACTGCATCAAAGCCAAAGGCGTGAGGAGATAGCTTGGCGCTCGAACGGTGAAACGCTGAACAAAGATTTAGTGTGCTTTGAGACTAGTTGATGATTAGTAGCGTATTAAAAGATAATTTGAAATTCTAAAGTGTGCTAGTTCTGTATATATATTTACAGTCTCTTGAGATAATAATTTTTATTTTTATTAAAAGAAGATATAACCCTTCAAAGTGTGTTAGTTCTGTATGCATATTTGCACTTTATTGTAAATAATAATAATAATAATAATAATAATAATAATAATAATAATAATAATAATAATAATAGTTATGATGATGATAATTGTTGTTAGCTTTATTATTATTATTATTATTATTATTATTATTATTATTATTATTATTATTAATTTAAAAGCATAACCATTTAAAGTATGTTAGTTCTATATGTATATACAGAGTTTCTTATAACAAAAATAATAATAATAGTAATTATTATTATTATTATTATTATTATTATTATTATTATTATTATTATTAATTTAAAAGTACAACTCCCATCACGAAGCAGAGAAACAAACTCCCCCTCCCCCTCGATGATAATCAACACAAAAGCATCGTGCTAAAAACAAAATCGTAGATAAATCCTCGCTAATCCTCAAGACGAAGAAAATTACAGAGCTGCAAGAAGAGGATTGCTAACTCCCCGGGAGTTTCCCCCCACCCTCCCCCTCCACCCACCCCCCATCGCTACTCCCAGAGACAGGAGTTAACGCGATAATGCTTCGCAATTAGCATAAAACAAAAGGAGTATATCTCGCAGAGACGAATAGCATAGTCAGGGAGAAACTGCGTTTGCTTTTGAGAATGGTTAGGACAGAAATAAAACACTTTATTGGATTATACTTTTAAATTAATAATAATAATAATAATAATAAATAATAATAATAATAATAATAATAATAATAATAATAATAATAATAATAATAAAGAGGAACGTGTTATTTCGAATTTATTTTCGTTTTATTTTGTGAATATTGAATTATGCACTCTTACGCTTGTAGATCTAAAAGGAGATCTCCTACCTTAATCCTTACAATTATATATATATATATATATATATATATATATATATATATATATATATATATATATATATATATATATATATATATATATTGCTACGAATGTCCGGGGATACTTACTTGACTCTGGGCGGCAACGGATAACCCAGGGAGTTCCTTTTATTTATTACACATCTGACTCAATATTGGGACAATTCGTAGACAAAACAAAGGAAATCTATGGCTTAGGGCCTTCTTCATGTGAGGGAATTACGTGAACACAAGGGTTCTCTTAACTAATTATATTTACATAACAACAGATCAGAAGAATGATGAGTTACTGGCCAGGTAATAACAAGGGCCCGCTAAAATAATGAATCCTACACAGAATAAATATTCTACGCTGACGATATCTTCGTAACAGGGAACATCGCAGTGGAAAGGGAAACTGCACATGGATCGGCCGAGAGATTCCACAGTCGAGGCCTATCTGCAAATATATGCATGACAGTTACTTGCAATAATAGTAAGACGAACAAAGGGAAACTGAGGAATGCACAGATGGTGCCAGATAACTCAGTTCAGCACTAATGCATAACAACGTTAACACTGAATGCTCCAACACAAATTACTGAAGGTGACCGCACAATGGAAAAATAAAAGAAACATTAGACTGAGAAATAACAGTAATCGTGACTGGCTAAAAGGACCTTACTCCGGCACATTACCTCAGTCAAGATCACGATGTCCTCATTCAATAGGGCGCTGGCGATGGAGGAGGGAATTATAATGGCACTACAAAGTATACTGGTTGGTTCGAGCCCCGGGGTCGAAACACATAGTTCAGAAGGACAGGCAGGGCAAGGACGTCTGTCCTCGGGTCGTGTTCTAAGCGTTCTCTCTCGATTTCTGCTGCGGTGTCTATTTATAACCTTCGGGGATTACGCACTACGTCTCTTCCAGGTGGCACAAAGGTCAATCTTTATCACGTTTTCTTTAATGTCAACCGCATGGTGTCAGTCAACCCACGTGGGTTCAGAATGGGGGGACCAACTTTCTCTTTTTTTAGCTCCTTCCTTGCCTGGCATGATGCAGGGGTACCTGGAATTAGGCCTAAAAGGCAGTCACTTTGAACGGAAAGAGAGGGTTTAGGCTTATTCATTTTGGGGAATGAAAGAGAGAGTTTATGAAGGGGCGAGTTGAAACCTCAGTTCTAGTAATTAATGAGGGACATTAAATTTTATTTCTTTCTTAATTACTTTGCAAAAATGTAAAAACAGGTGAGGTTGCGAGAAGAGGTCCCATCCGTCGCTCCTTACAATTATATATATATATATATATATATATATATATATATATATATATATATATATATATATATATATATATATATATATATATATATATATATATATATATATATATATATATGTGTGTGTGTGTGTGTGTGTGTGTGTGTATATGAATGATTGTAATCACTTTAACACGTGATTCGTTTATTATATATATATATATATATATATATATATATATATATATATATATATATATATATATATATATATATATATATATATATATAAATATATATATATAGGAAAACTTAAGTGGATGAATTTTCAAAATACTGGAATGAGAATTAATACGGAATACAATCATCACAGACGCCTTTACACTTTTAATGACTTCTTTGTGCTCACCGAGAGAAAAATGCCCTTAATTAAGAGAGAGAGAGAGAGAGAGAGAGAGAGAGAGAGAATTTTTACTTTTTCTTAGGACCAAACGACGCGTAGAGCATAAATAATGAATACGAATGAAAAGCGAAAAGATAGAATGACCTTTAAGACTTTAATAAAAAAAAATATCTCGAACAGAACACCAGGACAGTCTACGAATGATACTGTATTGATGAACATCTGATAATCCTGAAAATGTTGGCCCAGATCAGCACGAGACTGAGAATTTATGCACATATATCTTCCGTACGGGAGTAGTGTCGTCAGTGCACCTCACTTGGTGCACCGTAGGCATTACTTATAGGGTTCTTTGCAGCGTCCCTTTGGCCACTGGCTGCAACCCCTTTCATTCCTTTTACTGTACCTCCGTTCCTATATCTCCTAGCGATTGTTCCATTGTGCAACTGCGAGATGTTCCTCTTGTTTACATCTCGATGTCCCTTTCAGCGCTGAATGACCTCATAGGTCCCTGCGTTTGGCCTAAATCTTATATTCCATTCCATTCCTGATACCATTTTGTACTTTTTTCTTGCAAATTCCAATGACTAACCCGTTAAGCTAAAAGCGAATTTTCTTCGTGAGTATTAGAGAAATGCCTGCTTTCTTTACTGACGCTCCGGTGACCTTGGCAACATCTGGTAATATCCGAGTTATCGAAAACGCATAAAATTTTCGCTCTATAGCGTTAGGGAACGATCAGCCAATATCCTTCAGTTTCCTCTTTTTACTCGTCAGTTTTGCCGTCGTTCCTCAACTGCAGCTCTTGCTATCTAAACTATAATATTAATAATCATTTATTACTGCCATCTCGTTTTCCCCTGGAATAGGTTGGCGCTGGATAACAAGAAAACGAGTAAAACATGCGCCGAAGAAACGAGTTTTCTGCACAGCCGCTACATCGTATAACCAAGGCCACCGAAAACAGATCTATCTTTTGGTGGTCTCGGTATAATGCTGTATGAGCCGCTGCCCATGAAACTTTAAGACGGCCCGGTGGTGGCCTATCCTATATAGTTGCCAGAAGCACGATCATGGCTAACTTTACCCTTAAATAAAAGAAAAACTACTGAGGCAAGAAGGCTGCAATTTGGTATGTTTGATGATTGGACGGTGGTTGATCAACATACCAATTTGCAACCCTGTAACCTCAGCAGTTTTAAGATCTAATGGCGGACAGAAAAGAGTGCGGACAGAATCAATTGCGGACGCGCAGTCAAAGCCGGCAGAATAGTTTTCTTTTACGGAAAACTACAAGCAATTACAGTCATATTCCTTTTGTAACTTGCTAATCGAGATCGAAATCCTTTACGGTAAGCTGATAATAATACCTTGGCTCATTAGTGACGCATCCACTTCCACGTACTGATACCTCTCTAATAATAAAATATAACAATATGCAAGTACTGTTTCTTAGCATAAAACAAAATTTCCAGATTCTTAGTGTCCTTTTTGGGAGAATCAGTACAATCTTATTCTCATGTATTGCCATATTATTATTATTATTATTATTATTATTATCATTATTATTATTATTATTATTATTATTATTATTATTATTATTATTATCAGTGGTAGCAGTAGCAGTAGTAATACCAATTATCGTGCATAATATACCAATACACCATTAATTATTCATCACACAAAACAGATACCTCTAACGGCAGAAACAGCGCAGAATAACTGCTTACTTCCTCAGAATCTTACCCCAATTTCTTCATCACTTACCATGAATATCAGCACTGACAGCATCATAATTATTAACAGTGGGAACAGCAGCAGCAGCCTCGCGTATAAGAAACACCACTAAAACCTCGCAACACCCCAGAAAAACTGATCCATATTCGCTCTTTGCATCTTGCTCTGCCAAGGAGAGACAATACAAGTTTATATATCCGCTGCCTCGGCATCCATCCCTCAACCTCAGAGCAGGCGGGGTCGACGGCTAGGAAAATGGGAGGCAATATTTTCGTGAAAATCTGACATAATGGATGAGAGACAACAGAGGTTTTATGTAAAACAATATCACGGGGTTCTCGGAGCGTGAGGGAGGCGACAAAATGGGGTCGTCTTTTTTTCATTTATTTTTTTTTATATATATTTTTGGAGACAGGAATGATGACCAGACAAGGAGAGGAAATGGCCGTGATGGAAGTTCTCGGCGGAGGGAAGAAAAGTGGGTTTTTAGGCGCCTGTTCTAGTTATTTATTTTTATTTCAGGGGAGAATTGATCTAGCTGTGTCACTTTTCCATTAGAACGATTACAATTATATTAGCATATACTCCGTCACTCACACACACACATACACATACGTACTAACTAGAAACATAATCAATGAATTTACATTTCACCCAACCACATACACACAAAAACACACACATACGCGTACGTACTATGTAGAAGCATCATCTGAAAATTTACATTTCACTAAATCATACACATATACACACACACACACACACACACACACACACACACACACAAACAATATGGGAATACTATTTGGAGAGCGTAAGTTCAATCCGAAAACAAATAAAGATCACTTATTTTATAGATACGCTCAAACTCACGATTTTAAGCTGGTATAGGGTACAAAATGATACAATCTACATCCATTTAATGTATTGACAGTTGTTGCACAGTACAGAATTTTAGGCATACGTCTAAAATCACGACTGTAAGTTAACATTAAGGTATGAGCCAATACGGTCCACATTCATTTAAAGTGTTGATCATTGCTGCAAAATGCAGAATCATTAGAATCATTGCTGCATCCGGTAGGGATAAAACATAGCATCCACTAGTGAGTATTCATAAGCCACAGTTCTGCTTAGCCTTCAGCCCGGAGGCCAATTCCTGAGATGTATGCTAGTATTGCACCAGCCCCGGTTTTTTTGCCATGCCCCTAGGTTGGGTTAAGTCAGGTTGGTTTAGGTTAGGTTAGCATACCGCAAGTAATTTAGGTGTGGGAAACATAATGAGATTATTTTCAAGAAATTTCTATGGTTACTCTTTAAGATACGGCGTCCCGCTTGTTTCAGGGAAAGGTCCCGATACTCGGATACATCTCGGGGAAATGCAACCCGGAGCATAAAACGGATTTTATGAAACAGGTTTGGAAAAACAGCAAGTCAAACAAATGACGAGAGCCATGAAACATTCACAAAGAGCAGACAATATATTTGATTAAAACAACACGATCTTCGCAAATAAATCTCACGAAGAGGGTGGGGAAAAAAACTATAAAAACTAAAACTCCATCAGGTTGACCATCGAATAAATGGCGTTTCTTAATAAACTAATTTCACGGGTATTTGGAGCCGTAAAATTCATTTAAAAGTTGATAAAAAGAAAAGTCTCGTCCCTCGTATTAAATTGCGTTTCCGTAACATAACCAGTGTTTTCTTTTCCAAGTTCCTTAATGAATCAGGGACTGAGGAATGGGTTATCATTAACCAAATGAAAGGTTCCGATAGCAACAGTCCATATAAACTAATTTTGCTATTTATTTCTTCTTCTTTTCCGTAAGTTATTGTTATTGTTATTATTCGATAGATAAGCCCGTATTCGTATGGAACAAACCTAGTTCTTCATTGGAGGGGTGGGTAGAGCTCTCGGCTAGCACGCTGTTGGCCTAGCGTTCGATTCTCCGACCGGCCAATGAAGAATTAGAGGAATTCATTTCTGGTGATAGAAATTCATTTCTTGTCATAATGTGGTTCGGATTCCGCAATAAGCTGTAGGTCCCGTTGCTAGGTAACCGGTTGGTTCTTAGCCACGTAAAATAAATCTAATCCTTCGGGCCAGCCCTGGGAGAGCTGTTAATCAGCTCAGCGGTCTGGTTAAACTAAGATATACGTAGCTTATAGGGGCCATTGACTTGAAATTCAAGCTTCCAAAGGATATGGCGTTCATTTGAAAGAAGTTACAGAACAGCTAATACAGAGAAGAGTTAAGTTATTGGGAAAAAGGGATAAATTAATAGATAGATAGATAAAAATAAACATAAATCATTAAAAGACAGGGTGGATTGTTTTAGGGAAGTAACGCATCTCTTCTTCGCTTGGACATTTGAGGTTCCAATTGCACAACATCCTCAGGGAGACTGTTCCACAATCTAACGGTGAGAGTAGTAATATCTTTAAAGGTTCCTAATTCCTGTTCCTAATTCCCGTTAGGCTGCTATGAGAACCCTTCAAGGGAAACTATAAAATTATTAACCCAGCTTTTATTTAGCTTATGAAACTTCCATCTTTGTGTTTTTTCTTGTTAATTATAAAGCCGACGAAACTTGTAAACAAGAACCTCACCCATGGTCACTTTCAGTCATTTGTCATGAAGTGATTTTTTGTTTGATATCAGTTAAAGTCCATTGCTTCTTTGTTGACGTAAGCAGTAAATTATGTACCTGACAGTTAACTGACTAGTGGATCACAGCCAAGGGGAGAGGAAAGTCAGTTAATATTTTTATAGACTACGACGTAGATCACATCTCCAAGAATGTCTAGTGCATTTAGTAGAGGAAATCTTTTCTCTCTCTCTCTCTCTCTCTCTCTCTCTCTCTCTCTCTCTCTCTCTCTCTCTCTCTCTCTCTCTCTCTTTGAGAGAACTGCATACAATGAAGACAGACACAATACACAGCAGTCTGCAATGCATAACATAAATTTATGAAACCATGAGGCAAACTTTTATGTCATATATTTCTTTAATTTTATTTCTTGGACAGCTTCTTTAATCAAAACTTTCATCTGCCGTTGAACATTTTACATTTAATCAGACCCTTTTATAACTAGCAAAACTAATGAGAGCAAACAAGTATAAAAAAAAAACAGGAAAAAAAACTTAGACTTTGTTAGCTGTATTACAAAGAAGAATGACTGTCAAGGACAATAAACAGCGAACAAATAAATGAAAATTAAAAAATAAAAATGAGCCAACTTTGAATCTTGGTTCAATGCAAATTAAAGAAAGTCGTTGATTTGAATAATCAACGCACAAAGGAATAGACACCAGTTCCGTTAATTGACTGAATAAATGAATTATGATTTGCATGAAAGTTTGCGATAACTTGATCGCAGTCGCTGCTTCTCTTTGGCACTGACTTCTTCGCTAGGAATGGAAGCTGAGAGAGAGAGAGAGAGAGAGAGAGAGAGAGAGAGAGAGAGAGAGAGAGAGAGAGAGAGAGAGAGAGCAATGTTTGTTTTTTAAGATGCATATCAAAGGTAAGAACAATAAAGTTAAAGAGAGAGAATGGAATGTTTATTTTTAAGATGGCATATCAAAGATATTAACAACAATAAGGCTAGGAATAAGAACGATAGTGGATATTGAAAGAGAGAAGGAACATGAGAGAGAGAGAGAATGGAATGTTTATTTTTAAGATGGCAAATCAAAGATAAGAACAATAAAGTTAGAAATAAGAACAACAGTGGATATTGAAAGAGAGAAGGAACATGAGAGAGAGAGAGAGAGAGAGAGAGAGAGAATGGAATGTTTATTTTTAAGGTGGTATATCAAAGACATTAAGAACAATAAAGCTAGGAATAAGAACGACAGTGGATATTGAAAGAGAGAAGGAACATGAGAGAGAGAGAGAGCACTAGTTAAGCGTGTATTCTTTGCAGCCTCCTTCTTTCAGTTATTTCTTTTACAATTGTAACTTTCTAAAATATGAATTAAGATTATGCTGTTTTATACTGTTTTGCCTCCAAAAGAAACAATGTAAGGAAGGAAACGTAATGATAATGGTGAATCAAATAAAATTAAATATGTATGTATACACACACATATATATATATATATATATGCATATGTATATATGTATGTATATAACATATATATTATATATACATATATATATATATATACTATACATATATGTGTATATATACACACACACACACATATATATATACAGTATGTATATGTGTGTATATATATATATATATATATATATATATATATATATATATATATATATATATATATATATATATATATATATATATACACAGTAAAGACGCCACTACACCAAATGGTATTCTCTTCATCGCCGAGCGTAATACAGTAGCGCAGGTAACGCTGTTATGCTGAATATTTATAGCCCTTTTTAATTACAGGAGATCCTGTCAAAGTTTTAGCCAAGAAAATAAAAGCAGGGGCGCAATATATATCATCCCGAGGCTTTCTGTAAGGGACACTCTTCGTCAAAACTTTATACATTCTGCCGTGAATATAAATTACGAATTATAGGTAAGATGAGTCATAAAGGTTTTTTTTTTTTAATTCCAAGAACAATGAATCCTGAGTTGAGAAAAACCCCATCTCCCTTCTCCCCAAAAAAAAATAAATAAATAAATACACACACACGCGCGCACACACGAGAACACTAGCGGATCCAGAAAAATTTCATGGGTTGGGCACCAGTTTTCATATTATACTTTTATACATATACCATATGTATGTATATATATATATATATATATACCATATATATATTATATATGTATATATATTTCTATAACAGATTTTTTATTTTTTCCCATTTCTATACTTCTCATTTATGTTATCTAAATCTTCAATATTATTATTTTGTCATTATTTTTCATGGGGGGGGCCACGTTCCCAGGTGGCTCCCCCCTCCCCCGGGGACCCGCTAGTGCACGAGAAGACTGAAAACAACATAAACAGTAGTTCATATGATTAATGGCCAATGAACTCTATCTTTCCCGCAAAACTTCCTGTGATGTATTTCACTCTTCCTCATTTTTAAACTTTATGATTTAATGTCCGGCAGTGTGTAACTAGACGTGACTCTCCATTTATAAAGTCTCTGGCTGGACCAGAAAGGACACGTATACTGTAAAGAGGTTCGGGGCAGATTTACGCTCTCTCCCTTGTCTTCACCTCCAAAAGGCTTCATGTTTACCTGTGTGGGCCGGTTGGTAGCCCCCTTGCCCCTCATCTGAAAGACCTGGGTTCGATCCTGATGTGAGTCAGAAATTTATTTTATTACCGTGTTCATAATTTGATATCCTAAATTGCAAATTTCCTTCAGTAGCAATGCTTCAGTTATTTTAAGCCTAATCAAATATTCACGGCACCTCAGGATAACGTATCCATACAGCAACAAGGTTAAGGTGTGCCAAACATGAAGAGAATTTCACCTCTTTTCATAAATGTATAGAGCAACTAAAGTCCTAGTAGTAGTAGTAGTAGTAGTAAAGTAGTAGTAGTAGTAGTAGTAGTAGTTGTAGTAGAGGGCAAAATGCCTTTAAAAAGGCTCCCTCGCTCGCCATACTATATTGTCACTTGTCCAAACTTCCTAAACATAACAATGTTGACTGTGCGTCTCCTGTTCACCGACATGGTAGGTTGTCATATGCTTCGCTACCAACTTCAAAAGGCAAAGAACTTTTATTCATCTTCTCAAATTATCTAATTAAGGAGAAACTATATCAGGCGTGGTCTACACATAAAGGATTCTCCCTGTTGGGACATAATCGTACAATATTCAAATTCACCTTTGCTTGAACCGTGATTTTTTTAAGATCTAGCTGATGCTAACGTCTTCTTCGCATATACTAAGTGATTAACTTGCAAAATGAATAATGCCTCTCGAGAGGGGAGAAATTCCCCTCAAGTTAATGACTTAATTTCTCTCGCTGTAACTTGCCATAAAAGAAAGACAAATAATTATTAACAAAGAGTACATCGTCGTTGCCATTCTATTATAATTTCTTTACTTTTTTTATATACATTTACTCAGTCATATTTTTATAAAGCTTTTTATATACACGCATTCCTTCGTGTATTCCCATTTAAGAATTTACTGTGGCTGCAATGTAAGTGAATTGTCATTTTTATATTCAATGAAATTTCACTTTGAGAATATACCTTGTTAATAGATGAATGGTTACCTTTACTATTCACTTAACTAATGCCCTTAAACGATACGTCTAAGTGATGCGCAAATAAAAACTACTCTGCGCCGTGAGACTAATCAAACAAAAATCAAGGGAATAAAACAACAAAAGGAATAAGAAGTAACAGACGTCTTTAAGAATAACAACATGATAATTAATCTACGGTTACGACATTTCATCACCATTAATCACCTTCTCGTGCCATTACCTTAATTGACCATTCATATATCTAAATGATGATATAATTACAACGAGTGCGCAATAAATACAGCTAAACTTCCCATTCAGAAGAAGCATATTATTATTATTATTATTATTATTATTATTATTATTATTATTATTATTATTATTATTATTATTATTAATAATTCAAGTTCCCAAAGAATATGGTGTTCATTAGAAAGAGGTATCAGAAAGGAAGAAGAGGTCACTTATTTAAACAAAAAAATAAATTAACAAATTAATAAACAGACTATTTAAATACAAGGAGAATATGAGTCAAATGAACAAAGATGAGTCACAGTGAGTAAAAAAAAGGTTATAAAATAAAAAGAAACATTATTTACAGATATGGAACGAGGCTCGTCTTCTGTTGTACGTGTCAGTATTGAAATCCAAGCTGGATGACGCATTCGGAATGAGAAAACTGTTCCTCCATGATCAGAATATTGCAATGAAAGGAACTTCCCAAAAAGAATCAGGACCCACAACGTTTCCGAGCCAGCAAGCAGAGTTTTCGGGAAAACTGCGGGAGAGTCCCACCTGCTGCTTGCTTAGATAAGAGAAAGACATTCCCTAAATAAAGGAAAATAGCAAAATATTACAATTAAAAAAGAAGAAAAACAAGTAAAAAATGCTCCGAAGTTTCTTCGGCGCAATCGAGTTCTCTGTACAGCCGCTACAGCATATAATTAAGGCCACCGAAAATAGATCTATCTTTCGGTGGTCTCTGTATAATGATGTATGAGGCGCTGCCCATGAAACTTTAATCACGGCCCGGTAGTGGCCTGGCCTATATCGTTGCCAGACGCACGATTATGGCTAAATTTAACCTTAAATAAAATAAAAACTACTGAGGCCAGAAAACTAAAAAGTATTGGTTCCTGTGTTATTACGAGGTGGACATTCCCTAGATAAATGTAAAAAGTAAGATATGAAAATGGTAAAAGAAGAAAAACATTAAAAGTATTAATTTTGATCGCTGGACCACCATCAGTCCGAGCAAGCTTCACTGTGAAAACCAGTACTCATCTCCATGCATTAAGCCGGCGAAATCCCTCCGAGGACAATTACGGAATTACTTATTCCATGACACAAATTGCTGCTGCTGTTATTGCTGATGGCGATGTTAGTGCTGCTTTAAGATGGTTCTAGTCTTGCGTAAGTCTTTTGACTCTCATGACATTAATAATGGTGTGCAAGATTTATGAGACATCTACAAAGGATTAAGTCTTGTCTGCCTTCCCATTAGCTTATACAACAAACACGAACCCAAGGCAAGGTCAAGAAAGCAACTTATAAACCCAGTGCAGCAAAAAGGTAATGAAATTAACTCCAAGTGTAAAATAGTTGGGCACTTGCACAAAGGTACGGTGTAAGAGGAACGCAGAGGACTCGTGTGGACATCTGAACTCGTTCGAACCAACCGAAACGACAAATTTCGTAAAGAAATCGTTGCCTTTTAGAAATTAAGGAAGTTTTGCTTGACATTTAAATCGACAAGTAGCAACAAATTTATCGTGTGCTGTCCAAACTGACATAATGCTTACAGAAGTTAATAACAAGTAAAGTGCTAAAAATTGATAACAAGTAAAATGTAAAAAATTAATAACAAGTAAAATGCCAACGCAAGAGATTAATCAAGTTTTGGTGTTACGTCCAGCCGGAATATCCATTCCCATCCCTTTTGCTCAGCCCAACCGTATTCTGTAATTAATAACGCCCACACACATTCAACAGGATATTGTTTCTTAATGGTGTCTCTAGCCTCCCTATGCATTGCATATTTCGTTACAAAAATATCCTGGAAAGATTAAGGTGAAGAGAATTTAGGGATATTCATTGAGTTTGCTCCAGTTCAGAAAGGACGGTGATAGACAATCCCCCTAAAAATCCATTTCGTGTTAAGTTGCTCATAAATTTATTTGCTTCTTTCGTTAACCTGTAGCTTCTACAATTATATAACTTCTGTAACTATATAGCCATATAATTATATAGAAATACTGAATTCAGGAGTGAGATAATGCTGGAGGTGTCCAGGCATTACTACAATCGACGGGAGTTATGCAATCTTTCTTCTGTTAAGTCGAGACAACAAGTTAGAAAAGAATACATAGCACGCCGACACTGACTTCTAAATTCTTGCTTACGACTAAGAAAAACTAAAAGATGGGGAATGAAGCAACTAAAGCCGCTCCCAAAATGCTAACTACTATGGTGATGAACATTTTATTAAGAAAAGGAGAGAAGTCTCGTCAGTATGAATGTGATACACCACTCCTTCCCTATTTATTTTCTTCTTATTTATTTTTCTATTCATTTATTATTATTGCATTTAAACTCAACGGACTGTCTCCTCTCTGCAAGTATTATTTTAACCACTGCTCCCTTTAGCTCAAGGAAAAGAGTCCTCATCCATTAAGGCCTAATCCCCGTCATGCCTCATTTACTTTGTAGAGATCAGTAAGTAAGCTTTAGCATTCTTTTCCTCCTTCCGTTTTCCTCCAAGAAGCACTTTTCTCGCTTCCATCAGGAATAAGTCCCTCTACTTTTCATTAGTTTTTCTCTATTTGTTTTCTTTTCGGGTCAGGGCTAGATAGGAACACTGGATGTAATGTCCACACGCCTCTAACAAAGAATAAAAATACATGAAGAATCAACAAATAACAAACAAGTGAATCAGGATCAGCAACCAGTGTCTCTGGAAAGCATCTGTGATCAGCTGTGTTTGCTGTGACTCACCAATGCTTGCCCAAACAATCTGCTGTTTGGTATTCGGCAAAGTTATACCACGGGATATGCAGGTATGTATGCAAGACCATTTTCATCTGATGCTCGACTCATCAAAGCACTTTCGTCCTTACAATTATGTCTTCCTAAGTAGAACATTTACTTGATAAAAAAAATACGAATAAAAAATACCTGCTAGTAATAACGCACCATCATAAATTACATCTCATTAAAAATTACGTCTTCCGGTACATCTCATTAATCAACGCAAGGCATTAATCCTAACTTTATTAATGAGTATTTTACAAAAAAAAAAAAAAACTGGTCATTACGACAAGAAAATAATCATCATATCCTTTCTCATCCAAATCTTTTCTTCTTCTGTTGTAACGTCAAAATGAAACAGGTGGTTTTGTATTGTAATGTTATAATCTGATGCTATTCATCACGACACTATAAAGATCAACTTGACCATATTTTGCCTACTAAGGTATGTTTTAATTGCATATCCTTTACATTGCGAAGTGTTTATCGTATTACAACACTTCCTTTGCGAAAGGCGATTTACATAACATCTCTTATGACAAAATAACAAACATCTCTCAAATATATAGTAGTCTCGTGAAAGTTTATAGAGGCACTTGTTTGATTAAATTATTTATTAAAAATGTTAATTTCATAATTGTTTTTAAAAAATCATTCGAAATTAAAGCAAACAGCATTGCTGAAAATAAATTAGCTTCTTCTGGAATGCCGAAAATCTCTGGAGATTAAAAGAATATCGAAGAGTCTCATTTATATTGCCTTTTATATTTGCAAAATGTACCCTTTTTGGCTCGATCTCTGCAGTCGTAGGAGTTTGCCTAGATTTAAAATTTTAATTTCACACCCATTTAACACGATTGTTAAACTGTTTGAGCGTTTGGGGTGAAATGATGATCTTGGGTAATTGTTGATCGATTTCGCCCTGGAAAAACTCGTTTCTTCTGATTCCAGTAACTGGAATTATCATCGAAACTGAAGAATAGTAGATAATTTTGAAAATACAGTAGGCCTGTTAATCTAAGCATGGAATTCAGACACCTTCAATAAGTTTTAAAACTCTGATGGCAGAATGGATTTTAATGCTCTCATTATAAGGAATATAACCCATCCATATCAGCCATTTTTATGGTTATAATTTTTTTTCTGTGTCAGCTGACTCACCCATTTCCAGATCTATGTACTATACATAATAGCGCATAAATATAGAAAAAAATATTTTTCCTTAAAATAATTCCTTCCAATTTATATATGGTGTTTTGTAAATCATTATATTCCTAAGATTATTCAAATACCTGTTCCAAATATTGGACCCCCTCTGCACAAGACTTTTGAATGCGATTTAAAGAGGGACCTTAAGAGTACAACAATATTGGTTAGTATCATTATCCTCTTCTAGGTTAATCCAGTACTTTGGTTCATCCAAGACAGCTGTTTTTCACCTGCAGATCAACCTCATACGTAATGACTTTTATATGCCCTGACACGGTTTTATACTCCTTCAAATCTTGGCTTTTGAATCCGAGTTTTCTTTGTATTCTTTTTTGTTGCATGCAGTTGCTTGGGAATGCCTTAGAGTAAAGGCTTCGTCTAGATTAATCTGGCTATATGCAAGCGCGGGCTTTTGCTCCAGGGATGCCCGCAAAAGCGACAAGGTAAAAGGTCTTGCAGTCCATGGTTTTACTTTCACATCTCGGCCAAGTACAATTGTGTACGCACACGCACACAAACACACACACACACACACACACACACACATATATATATATATATATATATATATTTATTTATATGTATATGTGTGTGTGTGTAGAATGATACAATACGTTATGTAGGTACATGAATGCACAGCATTCACCGCAATGAATTAACGTTGTTTTGATACTCCGTCCAGAAACCAAAATTAGTTTGACGGTTATCCGTCGTTTTGTTTTGCCTGTTTCCGATTCTTTTCTTAACTTCATTACTATGACTACATTCCACAGTGCAAAAAGCGTTCCAGGCTGCAGCCAAGTTTCAGAGACTCATAAATATCAAATTTGTATATTATTAATTTTAAATATACGCGTTTCATAACAGTATTGGCAGAGATAATGCATTAGCTATCAGAAAATAAACTGGTGCAAACCGAACATTTTTGGTGACGTCTGCTACGTTCTGGAGTAAACACCTGATCCAACACTTGTGTCCACAATGCCGGAAATATTTAATACTATACCGTGGCCCCCTGACATTAGCAGACCACAGGGAACAAGTGAGATCTGTAGCTTT
This sequence comes from Macrobrachium rosenbergii, assembly GCF_040412425.1. Classification (NCBI taxonomy): domain Eukaryota; kingdom Metazoa; phylum Arthropoda; class Malacostraca; order Decapoda; family Palaemonidae; genus Macrobrachium; species Macrobrachium rosenbergii. Next base: position 14,222,563 of record NC_089746.1, read on the forward strand.
AGTACCAATTTATTTTGTTGCTATCGTAACTTATTTTAAGAATTTAAAGCCAATTGTTATTTAGGTCAGAGATTCCTCAGTCGTCTAGGGTCCATTGTATATGGTAAATGTAAAAAATAACACCGAGATGGCTCATAGTGGTGAATTGAGGCATTTCTGGTCCATTTTCGTGTTTTTAAACGAATTTGATATTGATTTTAATGGAAATACATAGGTTCGTTTTTGAGTTGGACGTCGAAGAGAACGACGTATTTCTAGGAAAGAGATGACATCAAAATCAGTCAAAGTATATCCTTACTGAACCTAGAGTATTGCATCTTATGTGGCTATAGGACTGATTCCCCTAGCTATAAACAAATCTGTAGATATTAATTTAAAACTCATGGTCAAGTACAAATGTCAGGTATAGTTTTCTAATAGCTTTTTATATGATTTTGATAACTTGAACATTCGTTTCCTTTGGAAATGCTTGGTTAACTTGTTGCACCCACTCTGTATATCTAACAGTGACAGGCAACCACAGTGGGAATCCAGTTGGGATACATGCAAATTATTGTACGGAAGTGCAGGGATGCCTTGTAACCTAGGGTTCCTAGCCATACCTAAATGGGGTTTGGGTGTTGGCTGGAACACCCTTTCCCCCACCTAACCTTAGGGTGCAGTAAATCATAGAGTGAACTAAAGGATTTATAACCTAACTTAGGATGCCAGGGCTTGCATGATTATACACTCCCACCTAACTTAACCTAGGGCCCAAAAATCATAACGATATTATTTGCTTGCATACATGGCTTACCTTTGAGATTTGTTGCCCTCTAAATTGCCTTGCATTAAAGGAGTGTTGTCTCTGGCCCCCAACAAACCTACCCTAACCATAAGAATAAGATGTGGTCTCCTGCTGTGATCAACTATTATTGTTAAACAAAAGGAGGGAGATTGTAGTTGATTTACCAATTTTGGATGAAAATTAATTTCAAAATCACAAGTAAGACTATTAGAAAACTGTATTTAACATTTTAATCACTTCCAAAGTAGTCATTGTTTTAAGGAGCAACATACTTCCAAATACGTTCTTTTTTCTCAAATTTTCTAAAAATCACATCAAGAACTATCAGAAAAGCCCTAATATTGCCTATTACATATTTAAAGTAATGTCATTTTCATGTCTGCACATATTCAGATACAATTTTCTTAATCAGGACAGTTCACTGAGTTAAAAAAGATATCTAAAATACTGCAATGTTTATCTCCAAAATGTTCTTGATTGCTGACTGGTCAGGTTAATGATTGACCTCACTATACAGTAAGCATGTGTAATTGTTCTCTGATGTCCTGGCACACTACTGGAGAAATGGGGGGAAACAAACAATAAGAAACATGGTGGCAGATAACATTGTAAAGTAAAAAACTAAAACAAGCCAAAATTGCAATCCCAGTGAGTATTTGCAACAGTTTTGTTGTAGAGGAAAATACAGTTTCATAAATTTTATTATAGTAGACATTGATCATGATATTGACGCAGTATTGTATTATTTTTAAAAGTAGTCATTTCCTCAAAATCGGTGAAAATACATGAAAACCACTAGATTCTGCAGATTTAGTGCATCCAAGAGCTTGTTACATGATGGGATAGTAGAAATAAAGTTTTCAGTAATGATGTCGCACATAATGATGTTACAGCATTAAGCTGATTGACCATTGACTTAAGTGATCAGAATTTCAAGGGCAAGAATGCAATATTGTGAATAAATAAAAAAAAAAATTCTTTTGGCTAGATTATTCATGTGCAGACAAAGTCAGTAAAAAGAAAATGTTTTCAGAACAGGTGAAGAATCCATGTATGTAAATTTATCTCTGTTCCATTGTTGCATGACCTTTTGGTACTGTAGTAAATGAATTCCTGTTAGGCCAGATGCAGAGGAGTAAAAATTGTTGTAATGAGGGAAATTTTAATGATTATAAAATAATCATTGAGCTAATTGATCACACATTCTGTTTTAGCAGGTCTACGTGGATAATTAGGTTGTGCAGTGGCTGTAATTATGGGCAAAGGGAGTAATTCAGTAATCCAGCAGAGCAGGATTCATTGTTGAGGGGCTGTTTTTAAACTATGTTATATTTGGAAGTTTAGTCTGTTTATTCATGGTTTTATATCATGTTTATTGAAGGACAGTACATGTAGACCCATATGGTAAATTTATACAAAATGTTTGTAGTACACTACTATGATAAATTAATTTCTTACTGAACATGTAAACATTTTTCGTATTTGGCATTTTTCTTGCGTTTTACGCATTTTTGACCATTGCTGTTGGTACAAACCACTCTCATTGCACTTCTCTTAGCCCTAAATCTAACCATTAAAAGAGAAACCAAAAATCAGTGAATTGTTCTAATAGGAAAGACAAAATATGTAATAAATGTGAGAGAAGCAGATGAAAAAATGTACAATTTATTTGTATAATCAGTAATAATCATAGGAAAGGTGGAAAAGCACTAAAATAGGGTAATGCTATCAGTAATTGCAGGAGTACAGTACATTTTAACCTAACCTATACAGTACTCACATAGGAAACCAGGTTTTACTTGGCAGAGTTGAAGCCTCCCTGCCCTCTTAACTGTGCAAATAAGAGTTTGTACTGTTCTTATAGGGATAAATCCTAACCTAACCTAATATGTGAGCCAGGTCCAACCTACCTGTCCTCCTAATCTAAGTTAGAGCACTGTGTCCTACCTAGCTGAATGGTCATCAAATAACATACAGAATTAATATCTTGTGATGAGTTGTTTCAACTAATGAAAGAGATAGGGACTATATTTAGGTTATACTATGTATGATTCCTTATTTTTAAAAATGTTCTCACTATCTTTCACTTTGGAGAGTTGATAAGGCCATGCTGTACATTGTATTCTGATTGTTTTACTTTGCTATCAGTACAGATAAAGGATCAATGTTATAAATCTGACCAGCAAGTAAACTGCAGCACTGTAAACTGAGGAACATATCACCAAGAAGTTCTTACCTGAAAAATCATTGCAATTAAACATTTTGGTAGTAAATAACAAAAATATTCTTATATTTAGAATAGCCTACAGCATTCACTACATCATTTCTTGACTTGATCCATTGTTTTGTAGAGAAAAATGCTAGAGGGTGAAAATTAATGAAAATCAGTAGCAGCAATATAACATAAAGCTTCTGTTAAATTCTGATCCTATTCAAACCCAAGGTTGTGTGACATATCTCAGACTGAGGTTAGACTAGCCTAGCTGGAAAAATGTGAGATCATTGCAACAATAGTGCATTAACAAATATCTAATGAAGTACTGCACCATGGGAAAGAAGGTGAATATAACTTGGCTAAGGCAGTCTTTGTACAAAAAGCTGCCTTAATGACTTAAGATAGAAATACAGTATATGTTGACTAAAGAAAATAGTGGGTAGGCATATAGGGTGATTTCATGAGTATGTTGACAAACAAAAAGAGACTTGGGGTCACTCCCAATTGTTCTGGTGAATGCTGGCTGGTGGCATACAGTGTTGGTTAAATAATTCCTTGAGGATGTCTTGGGTTAGAGACTCCTTTTTTGATGTCACTGATGTCTTGGGCCCATGGTTCATGTTTGTTAGAGATGTTTGACGTAAGAGGTCTGTTTGAATCTGAATGCTTTCACTGAATAGGTTGACCGAATTTATGTAAAAAGTGCCTTAAGTCACCAGAACAAAGTATATAATAATAAGATCAGAAAGTTTGCTTTTTCTGAAAATTATCAAAACAAAAATGACAAAGATTCATAGAAATTTTTTTGTTAATATAGACTGATGATCCACAATGGGCAACTGGGCTTCCCAATAACCTGTTGTAAGTTGAAACTGAAAATATGGAGATGCACCCTTTATTCATTGACTTTTTAAAATATTTGAAAAATTAATATTTTACCTGTTTACTGTATTAATCTTTCGTGTACTGTATTTTACTGTACATATGTACAGTATTAGCTCTATAATGAAAATACAACTCCTTATCTTTTGAAGACCTAGCCAAACCAAGAAAATGCTATTGAATCATTTAGAGATACAGTGTATTGCTTTCTTAAGAATTGCTGTCTGTAATTATCATGAAAATTTCCATTACAGTAGTCCTCGATGTTGAAATAATTAACGGGGTGATTTTGTTTCTCCTAATGAGAGGAGCTTTTAAATCTGTTATCTGCCACAGTAGCTTATGTTAATCTGCTACCACACTTCAGATAAGCACTTTAGACCCCTGGGTTGTCGTTTATAGATAAAAGGGGAGGCATCTTTATCTGTGGCTTTATTTTAGTTGTCATGTGATCTTTATTTCCTCTTTAAAAGGTACTGAAAAAAGCCAGATAAAATATATAAATACAGTACTGCAGTTTACAAATTTTAGACCAATGTTTATACAGTACAGCATTTTCACGTACGAGAAATATTGTTTGTGGATTATGTATGCATTCCAGTAGAAAATCCTGGTATGCCACAAACATTTAATGATACCAGTGGCTTATCTCTTGATACACAGTTGCAGATTGGTTGCGCTACTAGCTTGATTAATTGTTTCATTCTTATACATTTGAGCACAGCATTTTCTTTGTCTACTTGCTCTAGGCTTCAGGTACATTTTGTGAATGTTTGTTTTGTATATGTATAGTATATGATAGCTTATACAGTATGTTCTTGCTTATAATAGTAAGAACAATTTACAATACAGTAACTTGCAAAGTTTTCATGCAAGCTTCATGTGATCAAATATATTAGTGTAATTTTAAGTAGGGTACTGTACTGTGATTACTTTGTGTTTCTGTAAACACAATTTTATTTTTGTCAACTTAGCACAGTTTCTCATCACGTACACTCAATTTAGAACAAGTCTCAGTGTTATAAGAATTCACCCAAATTTTTAAAATCTTTTATAACATAGACTTGCTGCAACAAATTGTATTTGGAAACCTTTGTTTTAATGAGCTGAACTGTGTATTCCATTATTGAAGAACATTGTAATAACAGGTAACTTTCATCTTTTGACAGAAATGAGTGCGTCTTGTCCCCCACTACAAAGAGTTCCATCAGAGGGTAGCAAGGCTGAGAGGCTGAGATGTCTGGTAGAGACGTTTACTTCAGAGTTTTCTGCAAAGCCACAGTTCTGTGCCAGAGCTCCTGGAAGGTGAATTTTTACTATGCCAGCAAATTTTAATTAATAATGAAATTGAACTATGCATCTTAGCTTAATATTTTTGGGTGAGTGGAGAATAATGAAGATTTATATACATAAAGAATATACCACATGTATTCTTTACGTACAGTATTATTTGGTTTTGTATGGTCATGCTTGTTGTGGAAGAGATTAATGTGTATGATCTGCAATTTTGAGCCAACTAGATTGTTGGATGGGAATGTACGTGGTCATTTGTAGAATGTATGTACATGGAGAAAGCATACCGGACCATTAATCCCATCATTATTTTCCTGGCCTTAATATGTTCAGCTTCACTGTGGTTATCATTTTAACTTAGTGTTAGTAATTTTTTCCAGCTGCCCCTTTTATTTTAGCTGGAGCCAGCTTTCTTTGTTCTTTCAGCCTAAGCACTTTGTTACTACAGTAACTGGTAATCAATCCAATATAGATGTACTAGTTCAGTGTTACCATCTAGGCTAGTCTAGGCCTAAGTTATGTATACAGTATCTTGCAGTAGACTATTTGCTTGCCTACATAATTATTTTAAATGGCTGTTTGTCCTAATAATTTCATGGTAATCTTTCAAGTACATTAATCTTCTTCATGGGGGAATATGCACCATGCCTACATTGCATCAACTGTTTAGATTACTGGAATATTTGGAGCAGAGATAGAAAAATTGTCCTCTACTAATACAGTACAGTATAGTATTTATTGATATTTTTGTTTACAGAGTGAATCTGATCGGTGAGCATGTGGACTACTGTGGCTATGCTGTTTTTCCAATGGCCATTGATTTGGACATCTTGATCGCTGTTGGCAGCAACGCTACTGGCAAACTCAATCTCATTAATGTTGAAGACAGCTACCCAAAGTTCTCTTGTGAAATTAACAACTTTGAGTAGGTATCTATATAGTAGTACATGTAAATCTACATGAGTTTTATGAGCAAAATATTCTTATGAAAGATAGATTTAACTTTTTCACTGCATTTATGATCATCTTGGGAGGTAATACGTAAAAGAGTAATCTCCTTCCTTTCATCATAAATATTGTACATAGTTAACTAGCCCAGCCCCATCAGTTTACATCATGCATAGGATTTGCTGCTGTGTCTCATAATAAAACAAATCAGTTCCCTTTACCAGACAGTGATTGCTTTCACAGAAGAATTGTGTGAAATGAATGTTATTTTCAGTGACTAGTAGTGCCATAGAAACCCCTCAGACCTATTGTCCTGAAAATTCTCTTGTACAGCAATTTGAGTTCGCATTCCACAAATTATATTAACGGTGTAAATACTGGAATATGTTGGTCCCTGTCTATGTGAGCATAAAGGGAAGTAAGGATGACAGTGAAGCAGCCAAAGCTGAAGCTGATATGACCAGATTACAGTGTAAATTTAAGTATCATTCTCAGTGATCATTCAACATCTCTAGGTCCCTCATCTTTAAGAAATGGCAGACTTTATAGAATAATTAATCTGATAAAAAAAACTGAAATAGACCAAGCCTTTCATTTTTTTAATCAAAAGGTCTGCCTCATTGCATTAATTTTATCTCTTCAAATTCATCAAGCTCATTTAACGTGGATATTTGATGAATAGCCTACATAACAAAATCCCTGTATGCAGAGAATGCAGGTCAATATTAACAATTATACATATCATATGAAGATGTCCAAATTTCAACCCACAGCAAATGTCAGGTTTTGAGAAAAAAAAATTTACTAAAAAATATCAGAATTGTCGTCTTTTTCAAGTTATCCAGTTATTAAACTTTTAAGGAACTGGAACTTATTAGATAAAATCTAAATCTTATTGTTAAAGACAAACCCTTTGGCTTAGCATTATGAAAGTTGAGTACAGTATTTCATCTTACTGATCTGTTTAAACTACTAGGGAAATAATATTACTGTAACTGTTCTTAGCTCAGTTTAAGATATGTTTAATGTTGAGACTACCAGCTGAATACATCCCTTGTAGCCAGATTCCAGCATTGTATACAATAGACTTTTAAAGATTTCTTAGCTTCTGTAATCACTTTTTGCTTGTTCAGTTCTTCAGAATGCTTAATAACTATTACCTGTACATTGCTTTCCACCCAAGCAACTCACCATAATTAGGATAAGAGATATCTCCATTACATACAAATAATGGAAGATTTGTGATTTTTATATCCAACATAAAGACTTTTAAATGACGATGTAGAGTTTGGGACTTCTGGAAGTGGCAGATCTCGCCTGGGAAGATTAAAAGATCTTTATAGAGTGTCTCCATTTTCAGCAGCTATCTAGTTGTACAGAAGATATTACTTTATAAACAAAATAAGAGGATTTTACAGTATATGCAAGACAAATTTTGACATTTATCTCTTAGGTACTACAGTACTTGTTAGTTTGCTGAAACATCCGTTATGCTGGATGTTAACCAGTTACATTGTACATAATACCACAGATACTTTTTTGAGAACCCCACTTGGGCAGTGAAGACTTATCCCCTCATAGAAGTTTGATAGCTCATAAATTGGTAAATTTTTTTTCAAATTTGTTCACTAAAAGTTTTTGCTAGTGAATTCTTAAAAGTTTAAATGTAAGCACTTATAATTTTCCCCATTACAGAATAGACAAGAGCCATCCTACTTGGTACAATTATATACTGTGTGGCGTACAAGGCATACAAGAAGAGGGGGGGCGGAATGAACCTTTTACTGGTCTTGATATGGCTGTGAGTGGGAATATTCCCCCATCATCTGGGCTGTCTTCCTCCTCTGCTCTTGTTTGTGCCTCAGCCTTAGCCGTTGCTCATTCACACAAGCTGTCGATAAGTAAGGAAGATTTTGCTGAGATCTGTGCCCGTTGCGAAAGGCATGTAGGAACACAAGGTGGAGGAATGGACCAGGCCATTTCTTTCCTAGCTACTGAAGGTATGATATTTTACCACTTTTTCAGAGTTATGACACCTACAGTACTTTAGTTTACTACTGTAGTATTCAAAATTAAATGTGATCATGCATTTAACTGGATGAAATTTGGCAACCCCATGCCTCAGTTTCAGACTAGAACTTTTAACAGAACTATTTTCTACATCAAATATATTCTGACTTCCATTCACATTTGTCTGCTTAAAACTCTTAAAACACAGAAACTTGGAATGAAATACCTATTTCTATTTTTTTTACCCTAGGGACAGCAAGAGTGATTGAATTTAATCCTCTGAGGTCAACCCCAGTGAATCTGCCATCAGGTGTGTCATTTGTGGTGGCTAACAGCTTGGCCCCCATGAATAAAGCAGCCAATTCTTATTATAACTGTCGGGTCATGGAGTGCCGTCTCGCTTGCCAGATTATGGCAAAACAGGCAGGTATAGTTTCTTATTTTATGTTAATTTTGTTGATATATTGACGGAGCAATTAAAAATATCAGTTAATTTCTAAGTACTGTACCTAAAGTTCAAGAAGTCTAATACATCATAGCACAGAAGCATTTATTTTACATTTGTGCTAAATTTTTCAAGTATAAAGTTGAAACTGGTTTTTATTATTACATTTGCTTTTAAATGGCAGAATATATCTGGCTGTTGTGGAGCAAAGTACTGTACAGTACTGTACTGTGATTCTTTCTAATTTCCTTTGAAGAATGTTAGTATGAAGGGACAGAAGACCAGGAAGGGAAATGAAAATGAAATGAGTTCCAAATACTGTACTGTAAATACTAGTTGACTAATTTTGTGATGGATAGTACCACAGATTTAAATATAATGTAACGATCTGCTTAGAGATTGATGGGTAGCATATTGTCTGGTTACCTGTGTATAAACTGCACAGTGTGAAGTGACTCTCAGTAATGGGGGACAGTGAGTAAGTCTTATGGCAAGATATGAGTAACAAAATGCTTTACATGAAAAACAAATTAAGGTGGCGGGGGTAATAGGGTCCTCTTGAATATTAAGTGATGTAATGTACCCATAAACCTCTTCTTTTTGGTGCCAGTCTTAATTTTGTTATTTTATCATTTGGCTTCATGGTGAATAATAAAAAATCAAATACAGTATACTACCAATTTGTATACAACACAGGTCATGGGTATAGGGAGGTAAAGAAACAAAGATCACATTTTACAATATATTTTCATAACTGATAATTATTTAGACCAGTCATCATATGTCCATATTAAATGACTAAAACCATAGACAGACTAAAGAAATGAAAAACTGAGACATGAAAGGTTTAGGCAGATGCAGTTAGTATCAGAAATGGTGATCCAGTGCCATGTAGTTCAAAAACTGATTTGGAACTTGTATCATGAATTAAAGCAACACCTGCTCTTGACTTCAGTTCATGAATCTTTAATCAGTAGTTTGTAAAGCACTAGGTGGCGCATCACTCTACATTTTATTACTTAGTGCACTGCACAAAATTGCAGGTATGAGGATATTCTTGTATTATGAAGATCATTAAATTTATTTTCAGGGCTTTTAGGAAAAACTTTGTGACCATGTGATAACATTAACTCTAATATTGCCTAATTTACTTGCTGACTTGACATTATGGTATTACTAAAAGTATACTGTAGTTGAAGAACACTTTGATGCTAATGTGATTTAACATATTCTAACAATCAACAGGTCTAGCTTGGAAAGAGTATCAACGTCTTGGCCAACTTCAGAAAGTGCTTGGTAAAAGCCTTCCTGAGATGATGACTCTTGTGTCACGCACTTTTGAATCTCGCCCATACAGCAAAAAAGAGATTTGCAAGTTACTTGGTACTTCTGAGGAGGATTTAGATAAAGTATGAGTGATAGTTTTTATCTGCATTTAACTGAGAATAAATGACATCTTTGATGCCTTGTATTTTTTAGTTTTATGCAAATCTTCCACCTTCAGTTATGCTAAAATAGTGTGTCAATTAAGTGATTTTCATTTTCAACATTTGTATTTTCCTCTTTTGCAGACTACCTTAAGTGAAAACACTAGGAGCATCGAAGAATTCTTACTTCATGATAGAGCACAACACGTTTTCTCAGAGGCGCATCGTGTGTGGGAGTTCAAACGGATCTGTGATGAAAAGAGTGATAAATCTGTAGAGGAACTTGGGAAGCTGATGAAGGAGTCCCACTTGTCTACAAAACTACTTTATGAATGTTCACATCCTAAACTTGATAAACTAGTGGACCTTTCTGAGGGTGTAACATTTGGTGCCAGGCTAACAGGAGCTGGGTAAGTAAAGAGTATAGTAATTAGATACATGTAATTCATAACACTTTCGTAAATTCTTTTTAATATTCTGTAAGATTTTCTTTTTGTCACTAGGACAAATGTTCAGAGCTATTTGATACTCCCACCATCATCATTGGTATTATGGACAACAGGTCCGAGTATTTCAATTTCTCAATAACTTTCAAAGCTTATGAGATGCAGTTATCATGTTTAGAGGTTTTCTTCCATACTGGAATACTTTCAGGTCCAGTGACTCCCATATACTGCTGCAACCTATGATGGTGAATGAAGGCCAAGGTTATACGTGGAACTCTATAACTTTTTTGTATAAAAATTTTTCTCTGTTCTCATATAATCCTTTTTTTTTATACCCTAGTTGTTTCTTAGGTTCTTTTGTTAAAGTCATCTCTTATGTAGGTACTTCTTGAATTTTTTCTTGCATGTCATGCTGTAAGCAAAACTAAAGGTTCTGTGTCATCTCTCTTAGGCCACTTGCCTTAGTGCTGTCTGCCTTTACTTTTCTTCTATTCATCTTGGCCGCTTCCCATTTAATAGTCCAGTCTTGTTTAACTGTTTTGCTCCTGTTTTCACTCTTTAAGAAAGATTCATTGAATCAGCACTATGAGTCTATAAGTAACATGTTGGTATGGATTAACTACTGTACTGTTGTACTTCAGAATAATAACTTGTGAACCTTCAAAAATAAAAAATAAGGACCTAAAACTTCTGTAACTGATGAGGCAGTGTAAATTAATTTCTTAAATGATGTGCTTCTATTTCATAAGTCACGTGTGCAGTGAGGCTTTTACCATTTCTGATGACCACCAATTTTGTTTCAGATGGGGTGGATGCATGGTTGCTATGGTCAAAGAGGAAGAGGCTGAGGAGTACAAGGAATTGTTAGTGAAAGAATACTACAGTCAAGAAGCTAACACTAAGGATAAGGATATAAACTCTGTACTTTTCAGTTCTCAGCCCAGCCCTGGAGCTTGTATTTATGAATTTTAGTGCAAAAATGTTAATGCTTTCAAGCAGTCTGATGTGAATCTGTGGTTACTTTCTAATTTTGTTCTCTTGAAGTCAAATACTTTAATTTCATTCATCTTATGCCTTGTTTTGGTTTAATATGCACATGTGAGAACCCAAAGATTTTATATGGAAAAGGTCTATGTCTGGTGCTTAACACTGATGTTTGATTTTATTTTCTAGTTTCTTGTGTATTTATTTGTTGCTGTATTTGTTGGTGTCTTTTTTTGCTTCTTTCTGAATTTCTCCTTAGTACAGTATTCATTTTTATTTATTCAGGTGGTGAATTGTTTTATCATTGTATGTTGTAGTCACAGGAAAAAATTTAGAAATTCCATAATATAAAAAGTTAAAATGGGAAAGTTTATTATTGTCTGATGTGTGGAATAGGAGTATAAGTTCTGTTATTGAATTTTAATACTGTATGTGCTATAAAAGATGGAAGCTTATGATCTTTGGCCTGTGGAATCATAATAAATTACTGTACAGTTTTAATTAGTTCAGATGAAAGTTCATTAGCATGTAAGAGAAAATTTTTAAGTTTTTTCCTGTGATCTATAATGAAAGTATTTTAGTACAATACTTACAACTTACTAACAATTGAAATGGGCCAGTAAGTGTAATAACACAGTTTTATGTAATATTTTGTACCTGAAAACTGTCTTGAATAGAAAATGTTAGAAGATGCCATGAAAGCTATATATTTGGCAAGGATATATAGTATTGTATATTAGAGGTTATCAACATAAGTTTAATATGCTTCTTTATTGTTTGATACTGCATTTATGAACTTCTTTTTAATTTTATTTCAGGCTGTTACTAAGGAAATCAGTGAATAATTTCACCAGCATCAGAAGCTATTACTTTACATTTATTTTGTAATTTTGCCAAAAATTTAAAATTGAACTAGTAAAGATGAATCATAGATCAGCAGTAATGTGTGAATCAGTATTGTTTTTATTTAAATAGTACTGTATAAAAAGTTTACGTTTCAATTTTTCACCTAAACTTTGGTTGATATTTCTTGATATTTTTGTATGGATAAGAGCTAGTTTCTCTACTTTATTAAAAGCTACAGTGATTTTTAATAGCATGTACTACTAAATGGTACATGGCAAATTGAACACGGGCTCAATGATTGTTTATTATATTTCACAATGAAATTAATTTGGCTTCATGATTACTGTAATTATTTTTCATCAGCTCTATCAAGATTGTGAATTTTTAAGTCATAAATTCGCTAAGAAGCTTTATATTTGGTTGCTACCTCAATGATGTTTGTAAAGAGCATTGAGAATGTAATGTACATCGTTGCTAGTGAATTGAAAAGCATCCTAACTATGTTAGCACTTTAAATAAGGTTTTTATTAAGCAACATTCAAGAAATGTTATTTCAAGCTCTGCCTTTGCATTTGAAAAATGTTCAAAAACTGTGAAGACTTTACCTACTTTGTTACCATTTTGTCTCAGGTCAGGAAGAACTGATATATAGTACACAACATAATGTACTAGGCATTTATTTTACTTCTAGAGTAGTTTATACTGGTAGAAAATTATAGCTTTTTTTGTGTCAAATCTTTGAGCCCATTATTGATTGCTTTATAGCCATATACATTGTATTTATAGCAAGGTTGAATATTTTTAAAATACCACCGCTATGTGGTATGATGTGCAATATTATTTTTTCTGCCTTACTTTTAAATGTTGTATTTGTCTGTTATTTATTGAAATACTGTATTTACATATGTAAGTAGATGAGAGTCAGGAAGCACAAGAGATGGAGGTACAGTAATGTGTAACATAAGTGAGTTACAGGCTAACGAAGAGCAAGAGCTCATGCCAGCACAAGGCTGGCTTAATCTAGATAGACGGATAGATAGAACATAAGTGACAGCATCCATTTCACACTACAGTACTGTACGGTATTTGTCTTTGTTGTGCAATGTAGTATGATCTGAATAAGTGTTGCAGCTTTTACAGTATCACACACTATTTAACACAATGGTGTAATTAAAATACCCAATACTATCATTTCAGGTTACATTACAATACTTGGCACAGCATATAACAGCAACTTCATACAGTACTTCATTTTCCATTTTCATAGACTGACAAACTAAACATTATTAGAGTGAAAAACCTTAGCATGCAAAGGTGGAAGAATTTAACATTAAGGTCTATTTCTCTACACTGAAGGCCTTTTCACCTCTGTATACTGCGGGACTATTACAATCTTTACACAGAAAGACCCTTACATTCTTCTGATTTCTTGGAGGCAGTGTCATTGTCAGTTTTATGGACATCTTGTGAAGTTACACCACCAGTAAAGACCTCAGAAGGTGCTCATGTTGTCACAAGAGACATCACTTGCTATTATTGTCAATAGTCATTTATTTATCTAACCATGTGATAATGCTATCCACTATATAAATGCATTTTTTAATACTATCCACTATATAAATGTATTTTTTATCTCAATTACCCTTTAAAGTAAATCCTTAGTTTTCTGTAGATTTGGTTATTACATAGGCCTATGGCATAGGATACTGTACTAAAATTGAGAGACATTGCTTTTCAGCAGTCCTTAAAAGAAAATTTTCATAGGATATGATGTATAACTCAGCAAGCACAAATTAATCAAGCTTCCTACATGAGATTTAAATTGTATTGTCGTCATTGGGAAATGGATTAATCAGATTTATATGCACTATGATGATGGGACATGAGAAACTTTGTGGCTACTGTGTTAGTGTCAGGATACAGAAAGATGCCAGAAAATCTCCATGTGTTACAGTGCCTGTAGACTGAACAATATGATTTTAATTAAATTTTTCTGTAATGTTTTAACTTAAGCAATTATTTACTGCACTAACCACTCCTTTTGACATTGTAAACAAAGTGGCCCATTAACTTAAACTTATCCCAACTAAAGAATAACTTGTTTACTGCATTAGACTTACCTCAACTAAAAGGCTTGTCTACTGCAATAGACTTACCTTAACTGAAAGGCTTGTTTACTGCATTAGACTTAACTAAAAGGTTTGTTTACTGCATTAGACTCTACTAAAAGGCTTATTTACAACATTAGACTTACCTTAACTAAAAGCCTTGTTTACTGCATTAGACTTATCATAACTAAAAGGCTAAGCACTGTGTTCATTAATAGAGGTAGTTGGGTTACCTTAACATCTATAAAACGTAGGAATTGAATCTTGCTACTTGTCAGTAGGTGTAGTCTCTCATTTAACAAACTCAAGATTAGAGGAAATAGGATCATGTTTGACATGACATATACTGCAGGACTGAACACTTGTGATGAAATATGTATCAATGTCATGTCATTTATTTTTTCTGTGAGAAAAAATTTAATTTTTATTCTACTTTCATCGCTGAAGAAATTTCCACTCCTTTTGACAAAGTTAGATAATAAGAAATTAAAGGCTTTAACAGTACCTTTGGATCATATTAGCATGGCATGGGTACTTTGAAAATTATTATGACCTCACGAGACTGAAGAATTGCACTGTTCTTAAAATAAAAATTATGGAATGCATAGCTGTTTCATGATACTTCTTCTGACCAAGTATTACACTTCTGGGTTCTTCTTGACCAACTGACTACACTTTTCCTATCTCAGAATTTAATAGCCAACACCATTTAAATTTTCTTGATTGGAGTTACTGGCACTATTAATTTTGAAATCTTAATGTTTGATCTTTCAGTTGATACAATCCGACATCAAACAATTCTCAGCACAAAAGGTATGACTTTCACTAACAAAATGACAGATTTTTGAGGGTATGAAAGTATAGAAAAGTTTACTTGCAACAGTTTGTTTCTTGATTAAAAGCTGGAATAATTTATGAGATTTCATAAGATTCACCAACACTGTAATTTGTGCCATTATCTCTCAGGGATACTATATGCTGTGGTGTACCAAAGACTCATAGATTTTAATCATGTCCAAAAGACCTTTGAGACAATTTAACTGTTTAGATTTCTGACGCCAGAGAACCAGAATCCACTAAAATTACAGTATTTGGGGAAGTGTCTTTCCAGTATTCCAACATGCAGTATATTGCTTTCACTTAATCCCCTCAATACAGATGTATGTTCCTTTCGTTTTTCGTTAAAGCCTTCAGCAGAGTGAAATCTGCAAAAGAAATTGTCATGGTGTCCAGCCCTTTGGAAACTGACATTTTGACAGACCAGAATATATACTTGATGTCTAGCCTGAAGCTTGATGTAGTGAAAGGCCTGGATAACCAGCAGGAGAATAATTATTTTGTGAACAGCCTGCAGATCAACTGGATCTGCCTGGGGGAGACTGACTTTATGACTTGTTCATTAACCATACCAACCTGTAAGATTCGGTAGGTTTTTCAGGATACTAGGAGTATAGCAGCATTTCACATTTGGACTTCCTTAGAACTACTAACCTCATTTGACCTTGGAGATACCTATTATGCCCAGTACTGTGGAAGATAATGTTAGTTTGGGTATGGTAGTACGTGAAAAGCAATTCATGTTGAAACTGTCAAAATAAAGTCCCAGTTGGAGGATCTAAAGGTCCCATTTGCCACTTGATCCCAGACTGACTTCATAAGAGAAGACAAATGGAATGAAATTGAATGTAAAATTTAGGCCTAAGGCCAAGCACAGGGACCTATGAGGTCATTCAGCATTGAAAGGAAAAAGGTTTTAAAGGTGTAACAGGAGGAAAACCCCATAGTTGCACTATGAAACAACTGTTAGGAGAGGATGGAAAATAAGATGGAAGGAAGAATATGAATGGAGGTGCAGTAAAGTAACGAAAGGGGTTGCAGCTAGGGGCCAAAGGAATGCTACAAAGTACCATAAATAATGCCTACAGTGCACTGACATCACTACCCCACTATGGGGTGAAAAGACAAATGGCTCCAACTATTTTAATGGTTAGGGCACACCAAAAGTAGATGAGATTTCATCATGGAATTCGACAACCAGTACTGAGGTCTCCGTGCATCATTGTGAGTATCCTTACCTAGTGGCATATATTGCTACGTAGACAATACTATTCATTAACAATGGTGCTACTTAACTGTTATGAGGATTATATTACACAATCCATGTAAGTGCCACGCCACAGTTCTGAATTACAGTAACTATTTCCAGCTTGATAAAGATGAACTGGATGAGATAACTAAAGACCTATAAACAATTACTTTCCTCCCTGATAGTGATTTTGCACCAATAAAAAAGTTTGTTTGTGGAAGGACTTGCAATATACAATACTTTTAGTTACATACGTATAAACCTTATTTTACTGGAAATATCAGCTGCCCAGCCCTTCCAGTTAGCACATATCACTTGTACAAAGTGAGAGCTTGCAAAGTGATATATTAGGAAGGTCTCACCCAACATTAACCACTGCTTCACTTTTTGTTAAGAACAAAATTTACACTTGGGTTAACCATAACTACAAGCTGGTAGAAAAAAGTAGAGTATATATTTTTTGAAGTTTTGTTATATTGTCCTTAACCAGAATTAAGGTATTGAGAGTTGTCTTGTAGTTTTAAATATAATTCCTGTCATACTACTGTTTCATTAGATTAAAAACATGACATTAATATCTAAAAGACTTGTGCTCATACAAATACATAGAGCAGACTGTCGTTGAAATTATTTGTATTCTTTACTTATTTGAAAAATAATTTTATAAAAGTTCTCAATACATCAGTTATGAAAATTTGGTTTGCAGTATCATGGACAAATACAAAAAATATTTGTTCAAACTACGGCCCCTTTAATCCTGTAAATTTTTATATAAAGCACCATTATATGTGTTGAATATTTGTAGGAAAGTCATTGTTAACAATATAAAAAATTTAACATATGCTCCAAGTTAAGTATATCTTAGTTTTACCAGACCACTGAGCTGATTAAGCTAAGAGTTACCAAGATATTTTCATATAATTACAAAATGAAGAAATTACCACTAAAGGAATTGACATCCTTTTGACTATCACTGCTCCTAAGTAAAATCCCACTCTCAAAGGTAGTTGCCATGTGCAGTAAAAAGTTTGAGTATCCCATCATCTGAAGAAAACCTGTTACCCTGGGCTCAAAATAGACAAAGCGCACAAGCCGTGAGGTGCAGGGTTGTCACTAACAGTAATTTTTCTATATCACTACCCTACTGTCAATGGCACATTGTAGCAATATCCATAGATGATTGAGTTAGAGAAATATACTCACTAGTAACCCATTATACCGTACAGCAAAAATATACAGAACACTGTACATATTGATGAACTGCATTTTATTTCCATAATTCAGAGCTTTAAAAGTTCATGCTCATCCGAAAGTCAACAACATAAATCACAAACTACTGTGTTACCAATCAAACACAGAAATGTTTTACTAAATCTGATACAGTATAACATAACTGCGTAAACCATGAAATACATTGCTGAATCATAATTCAGACATTATAATACTGCCAACACTTTCTTTTCACTTAAAGAATAAACAGAAGCATGCCAAGATGATGGGGAGTAGGTTACATTTGGTCAATGGCACTGAAAATCTTCTCTCAATTTTGAGAAGCTGTGACAGGACTTTAAGTCCAAATTATCAGGAGGAGGGTTTCTTGCTCAGTAGACCACACCAGCTGTAGTGAACATTACCTAAGTTCGGCATCATGAAAGAAATACTTATTTACAAAATAAATCAATAAAGGATATTCTAGCAGAAGGTAATAACTTTTCAATTAATAATATCATTCTCTTCTTAAACAAAATGAAATTGATAAGTAAAATATAATCTTCCCCTCTTTTCCCTCCATTTTTTTTTTCTCTCTTTCCCTCTTGATTTTTTTTCTAATTCCCCCCCTTTTTTTTATTGTTTATTTATTTATTTAACTACTTAATTTTTTATGTACTCTTTCCCCCTTTTTTTCCCAGCCCGAGAAGAATCCTAAAAGAGTTCAGAGGTCTGGTTAAACAAATCATTTATAACTAACTAACTACTAGTGTTATGATGGCTAACCTATGTCTCTGTAGATGGTGATGTTGCCGTGGTTTTATCAGAAGTGCAATCTTTGCAGATGACTGAATATGGTCAGCAAGAAGCAGAAAATGGCAGCAAAGTAAACACAAAGGCATCAACCCCTTTTGGAATATTTTTTTTTACAAGAAAATTTTAAGAAAAATACGGGGCTTAATCGCTTCATTTATTAGTTAAAATCAAATTGCGTCAATTCAGGAAGCTGATATTAAATTAATTCCAATTCATCAAAAAAGAAGTGCTCTGGCAGTCTGGACAACCTAGGTATGCCTGGAGTCTCAAAAAAGCCATACCTAAGTCTCTCTCAAAATGCAGGATGGTCTAAAGCTGGGTGTAATTGGGGGTTATCTGATGTTGTGACTGCCTAGGTCATTCACGCCAAACACCAATTAAAGGAACATCTTGCAATTTATACTTTCAGGCAAATCTTAAAACTTCATTTTTCTGTAGGCCAGCCTCTGAACTAGATGAAAAACAAAACTAAAATTACAGTATAAGTAGTTTGAAAGAACAACTACATCCTGACTAAACATATCAGTCCAAGCTGATAACTAGACACACAACCTCTGTAACTTACATTTATACTTAAAAAAACTGGGCCTCTCCCAGGTCCACGAATTGAAGATCACCAATAAATTGACTGCTACAGGTTAGCTAGTGACTCCATAATGGAACAAACAGAAAAAACAACACAGACCCAAATTATAGTGAGGGCAATAAAGTAACTGAAAGTATAAACCATTTTCAAGAAACACAATGAGCCCCAAGTACAGCATCTCATATTAGCACAGAAGCTTTAAAAAATTCTAAGAACAATAAAAACACTTAGGAAGACAGATGGAAAATAATCCAGCATTTGTGAAGCAAGTTAAAATTACTACAAGGAAAACTGAAGATGTATACCTAAAATCGTGAGATGTGCCTGGCAACACAAATCAACTCAGTCACAGCAAGACAGCATTGTGTTTAAGACCTCTTTTCTAATAAAGAGACACTTTAAATTCTTAGAGAGGCAAATTGAATTATTTACAAAATAGAAGATTATTAGATGATTCCTTGAAGTATTCCGCAGTGGAATGATAAACCAAGCTGGATTCAGCTCCATCAGATTGACAGTGCATTTTAGCAACAGACCAATCCATGAGCATGAAGTGAACTTTCCAAGGCATTCACCTATTTATTTCTATGGCGAAAATATGTGTAAAATTACAAATTTTAAATCAATTTGTACTTTTCATAATTAACAAACCTGCAGTCTTAATGTAAGGGGAAAATTCTCTAGTGCCTGCTGGAATCCATTAAAAAAAGTACAAGAATGAGTGGCCCAATTCACACAGTCAAACATACTATGAAGATAAAAGGAGTATGAGACATGAAGTCAATGGGAAAATTAGCCTTGTCAGTTTTTTCTGTTCAATTAATGAATACTATCCAAGTCAGCATTAATGGTAATGCAATATCCAAAATTACAGAAGTGGTGATGCAATATCCAAAATCACAGAAGCCGGGAATGACCTTCAATGCATGACTGAGAGGGGATGGAGGAAGATTAGTTAACTCCACAGCCATCTTCATATGAATGAGATGAACAGGTCAACAGTGATGAAAAGAAAGAAAATGTACACAGCAGAATCCTGAGATACTGCATGAGATATGGAAGTATACAGATGTAGCACAACTACCTGCAGAGAAATAGACCTGACTGATAAGCCTGACATGAACTGAGCGAGTGGATCCACTAGCAATAAATGTGGATAACAGGAAACTATGGTAAACCATAAAACTTCTTGGAAGTACCAAGGGCAATAAAATAAATTTCTTTGATACATGAACACCACTAATATGTGGGTCTGGTTTTAAAAGTTAAGTAAAAGATGCACATTTCAGTGCCCTATGCGAGTGCTAGCCCACAACTCTATCGACTCGCCCGACGAGGAACTAACATATGCTCCATGTTGTCATTGGTGCCAATAAAATAAAACAAATTAATGTGATTTTTTTGTCCCACTTTTCCTTTTATATATGCACATGAATTAAAATTCTAAAGCTAAGTTCTATGAGTTTTACTCATAAATTCTGCAACTGAAAACTGTAATGGCAATGTCTCTGTGAATTTTGAGTCTTATTAATACTTAATTTTTCAATAACCATTACACATTTATCACTGTGCTAACTCCATGATTTTAAAGAGGCAATACTATAACTCCCCAACTAGCAACTAAAATAACCAGGGTATACAGTATATACTTTTGATTGCATAATCATAAAAGGTTGATTTCCCTGTAACAAGAAGTTGATGTTTTTTGAGGTATTCTAACATATATAATTCATTAAACAATCTGATTTTTTCATACAGACCCACTACCTCCAATTAGCCATTGTGTATGAAACAAAATCATCCAAAACATTTCAGTCCCTCTTGAAAGAAAGAATACTGCAGCATATATATACATGCATGGGCGGATCTTGGTCCCAAGTAGTTATCTGTCTAATTATTTGTATCACCTGGAAGAATTAGTGGGGTTGGGAGGTGGGGCCTTGCTATCAGTAACATGTTTATATGAAAAAGTTAATTTGGTTTTCAAAATACAGGTATTACATTTGTTTCATTACAAAACAATAGCTTGTAACTGTCTTAAATCTCAATTGTGGTAGAAAGGACTGATCTGCTAAAAACCATAAAACTGGCTAACTGAGACTTGTAAGATTTGCATGAATGCTCCTTATGACAGATCTTAAGCATCATGGCCCATGTCTCTCACTGGTACACAGGGTGTTGTATAATTAAACTTACAATAAAACTCATTTTTCAAAACATACCCATCTCTCAAATGCAGTATATCCAAGATTTGTGGTCTTTGAATATTCCAGACGCTGAAGTCTTTGGTTAAACAGACAAAAGAGCAGTAGTAGTGCAATACAGTACTAAAAATGTGCCACTAAAACATCAGGTCCACAGCATTTAAATGCCTCTTTTTCTGTGGTCTGAAATATTAGCAGCAAGATTAAGCAAAGAGTTTTCACTGAAAAAATAAAATTTGCTTCATATACAATTTAATGTTTCATCTTAAACCATCCCTCATATACATACCTTTTTATCAGAATCTTGATATCAACTCTGTTTTGGTGGCTGGCACTTGCAGGTACCAAAAACTGTCTCAAGTTATTAGGACCATCAGTGGCAACAAGACAGGTAGCACCTGCTTCAGTTGAGATTTTGGATTTGTAGACTCACTATCCTCTTCACCTAATCCTCCTCTCATTCCTCATTATGAAACTCTTCAAGACTTAGACTTTTCAGGGTTACTCCCCGTAAGATCTCACATCATTGATAAATGCCTAGTCCTTTCCAAGAGCCCACAATGGACTTGATGCTATAAAAATCTTAACTTTACTTTCTTCAGCATAGTTTGTTCTTTATAAATGCAACCTCCTATTTGAAGCTGAACTGAGGGTTTAGTTGTTAGTTCTCTAATGGGTCCAACAGGCTCCATCAGCTACAGTAATTCTGGGTTATTACCAAGCTCAGTCATTCCTACCTAAATTGTAATTTGAGTTGATATTACTGTACTGTAAGTAGTAAGTCTGTTGTGAAACAAATCTATTGTTCCTTTGGTAATACAAACCAGAGCCTTTAATGTAGGAGTATCTTTCAGAGTGAGCCAGTCAAAAACTTGGTAACAAGATGGTTAACTAAGTGGTTCTAATTCTTAATACAAAATTGCAGGTTCTTCTTGTTGGTGTAATGAGTCAGCACTATCTCAGTCTTCTAGCCCTACTTGGATGCAAGCACACAGCTGCTGATGATGATCTTTTGTCTGTTAAACAAGAGACTTTTAGTGTCTTGTGTATTTTAAGGAAATGTTGGCTCACTAAAAGCTATGGGTTTAAAAGACAGATTTCATTCTGATTTTTAATACTTTGATACTTCACCAAAAACATGAAACAGGATTCAAGATCCCAATCAATTTGGATAATCAAATGGGGGAAATCACCACAATATGATAATATATAAAAATGTATTTTGATTAAAATGAAGAATGAGTAAGAGCAACCTACTAACTCTATAATACAAATTACAGTACTTGTCTTATTTGCAAACTACTGTATATTTACAAGATTCTACAAAACGTGAGCATTTTAAAATCTAATAAAACCTGCATAGCTTAATATATCTCATCTAATAAAGACCCCTACATAATTCGCTGAACATGGAAAATTCAGCACTACCACACACAGCACCTTCAATTAAATACCTGTACCATCTACTAAAATAGGACAGTGATGTATTAACTAATCACATGTAAATAATTGAAAATCATTTAAGGCTTAAAGCAATGAATTAATGAAAAAAGTCAGTAACAATCAATACTTTTCACACTTTAACTGCAGTAAATATTTTACAGCTATCACAGAAGTAGACCTGAAATATTTTACAACTACAACAGAAATAAACTAAACTATTTTACAGCTACCAAGGAACTAAAACTGAAATTTTACAGCTACCACAAAATAGACCTGGAATATTTTACAACTACCATTGGAGTAGATCCAGAATATTTTACAGCTAATAAGGAACTAAACCTGAAATTTTACATCTACCACAGAAGTAGATCTGAAATATTTTACGGCTACAACAGAACAGACCTGAAATATACTTTAATATTTTACTGAACTAAATATGATGTCAGACTTCATAAACACAGAAACTGCTTTGAAAAACTTACTATGACTGTAAAACATTTAATGAATTTGCAATATCCAGAAAAAACTAATTTTAATTTGATGTTACTTACATATGTGTAAAGCTCACCACAAATACAAGAACATATACTGAAGCAAAGTTACCTGATATTCTATAGTGACATTATGTAAAACTGTAGAGATAAATCTGTAAAAAATAGTTAATACAATGCAAATAAATAACCTGCAATAAACATTATTTCAAATGCATATTTTTTACACAAAAGTCAGTTCCCAAGTTATCCTATCTCTTGAAGGAAAAAATAATGCTACACATGGCAATGGTTTTTTTGAAATGAATAGACTACAAGCGCTATCAAGTACAATACAGTATGCCTTGTTTTCTTTCCAAAAACTACCCATAATCTTTCAAATGAAAATGCTTCCATTACTATAGGGGCCTAACATAAAACCACTGACGTGAAGTAACACTCTTGACTGATAAATAATAGTCTAACAGTTCTTTGTAACAGCTTCAGATAAAAATCAGACTGTTGAGTTACGGATGTTTTATAAATATTTCCTCGTGTGCTTTACATTAGGGTTAAACATTTCCTATTCTACATTCACATATTCCTTTGATAATTTTTAACTACAGTTGGGCCCCCAGTATATATGAGCAAAAAATTCTAATACCTCCCATGAAACCGTGCATGATCACAAACCCCCTATGTAACAGAGTACCATACGCATACTGACCACACAAACAATCTGTTTATGTCCATATATACCTCTTAAAATAACTATTACTGGTTATACAATACAAAGAGTAAAAAAATCACGAAGATAGTATAACTTACACAGTACCAATATACCTCTCAAAATACGGTAACCTTTATTGGTTACACAATGTAAAGTCTAATAAAAAAAAAAATCATAGATACAGTACTTCTTATCCACTACAGTATTTGATACAGTACTTCTTATCCAGTACAGTATTAAGAAAAATTTTTTTTCACTAAATGTGAAACCATGTAAAGTGAACCCATGTATACCGAGGGGCAACTGTACTTTTAATATAATTCTGGTATCCTTTTCAAATTATAACATTTGCCATGCAAATTACCTGCCTAATTCTTGGATTAGATGCTGATGCACCAACAATATATCCTTATTAAGAAGTCCAGTACTCCATGAGAGAGAGAGAGAGAGAGAGAGAGAGAGAGAGAGAGAGAGAGAGAGAGAGAGAGAGAGAGAGAGAGAGAGAGAGAGAGAGAGAGAGAGAGAGAGAGAGAATTAAATTGTTCCTTGCATCTAATCTAATTGCTACTTTAACTTTACCGTGTTCCATTTTCAATTCTCAGATGAGAGCAAATTCTTTAGGCGAGCCATATGAGAGCCCAGCATTGTAACTCAGTGGACCTGTTTAATAATAATAATAATAATAATAATAATAATAATAATAATAATAATAATAATAATAATAATAATAATAATAATAATAATAACAAAATCTTAACTATTACAATCCAGTAAAAAATACTACATCATTGTAAAATGAGCTCCAAAACCAAATCAAAATTCTATAAAACCTAAGTTCTGAAAAATGTTCTACTTATCAGCATAAAAACTACAATCTTTCTTATAATTTTACATATCTAGATACATGTATAGCCAGACTTCTAAGGCGAAGAGATAGAAACAGAATGGATAGCTGAGTATACAAACAGCATAAGAGCAGGGAAAGTGGCTATGGACTTCCATTTCTATGTTTACTATATTCGCTAAGTTTTTGTTCCTTGACTAAGAATATGGGGGATGATATTACATGCAAAAACAACAATTCCAACTAAAAACACTAAAACTATACTTTTCAAATATTACTGTTCATAAAAACTTTTTTTTCCCACACTACACAAAATCATTATTTTGCTGCTTTGCAAAAGAACAAAAATTTATAGATGATTGATAAGACTATTAGATGGAAACCAATTTTGTAGTACAGAAATGTCAAAATGAATTTATTCTACGAAATTTTAAAAACTTAAATTGCTTCAGGAAAATAAATCCAAAACACTTTGAACTTTTAAGTAACCCTAAGTCCTCTACCACTAAATGGACTGTGTGAGACTAGTCAACATGCATCATAAAGAAGACTACTGTACAACTATACCTGATCAACCTCCAAGGTTGCTTGATGATGTTACTTCATCTCCTTTTTAAATAACTTGCGGCATCCTGAGGAGATCTGCTATTTTGACCTATCCTTTCATTCCTTCCTTCAACACTGCTCGTCTCATTCATTCATACGTTGATTCTATTTTTCAAATATCTTCCTTACTCTCTCCACTTATTCTTGAATATTGTTTACTGTTTTGCTCAATACAGGCTACCCTCACAAGTTTCACTACTGAGACAAGATTTAATTCTCATTAGTGAATGAGTGATTTAAAGAATAAAGTAAATTATTACATGAAATATATACTATAGAAATTGATATCATGACCATATTTAAACTCTCAGTGTTTTTAATTACTTTCACAAAGTCATTACATTGTAGCTTCATATTAACACAATACAGTACAACCTCAAAAATCCAAACATTACTATGATAACACAGGGTGAGACCTCCCAATGCTCGAGTAAGTTTCACAATTCATTTATTCCTCTCCCTTACTGGCTCATTAACTGGTTAAGAAGCATACTGTACTTGCATTTATGTAAATCAGAAGCCAAGGAGGAGGAAGATACTCACAGATAATTACAAAAACTATTCTTAAGAAATAAGACAATGCACCCATAAGCAATGGTTGGTTATTATCATTGTTATTACAAGCTAAACTGCAACCCTAGTTGGAAAAGCTGTACGGGGAGATCTCAGCCTGAGTAACTGCCCCTCAATTTTTAAGCAGGAAATCTTCATTCTCTTTTCTGCACACACTAAGCACTATGGCACAGGTACAATGAGAGGTACTGCAGCTGTTCTGCTCAATGAACACTGACTACTGGGAAAGATAACCCTATAACCCTAAAGTTGTTTTGTTAAATGGACACTAAACCTTGAAAAAGTAATTCCAAGTCTTGTAAGAACTCACCTTTACACAACTTTTGAGGCAGTGCTGAGTTACTTGGCACCCAAAATGCTGATTGAGAGTGAAGGATTTATTGGAAAAAATTAATGGCAGTACAACTGTAAAGGTTGGAAATGCTAGAGCGAGCAGAGAAATGGATGGTGGCCTTCATATAATGATTAATGTATATACAACATCTCTTAATACTGGAATGTAGTTCTGTGGATACAGTATATGGCATAAATACCTGACAGATTAAAAATATTGTGAACTGCAAAAAGGCACTAAAAGTACTACAGCAAACACTGTACACTAAAAGTAACAAAGACCCTAAAATATCTATATCAGTAAATATACAGTATTAATTTATATTAATGGATCTCATCTTGAAAGATTTTACCATAGATTTACCAATAGCTGACACAAACACCTGAAATTTGAATTACAAGTTTTCAGGGTCTGCAAATATACTTTCATTATTTTTCATGTTTCCAAAAAATAAGTTAAAAAACATTTCCGATATCAATTCAAATTGTTTAGATTTGATGACAGTCCATAATAATTACTGTATTACAAAAACCCTACGTTACCTGGGAAACATATTCATTTAAAGTTTTTCCTGTCGTAAAAATATATAGGAATTGTGCTGCTTATTCTAATAGATTTCAATATGTGATATACATTATTCTCTTGAATACCCTTCATACATAATTGGTTAATAAACCCTTTCAAGAGAAAGCTCTATATTAATAATAAACACCCAAAAACACACATAAGATTTGTAAAAGCGAGGTGGCACTCATAAAACCATTTATGATCTTTGACCTTTACCCACACTGAAAGTTTGTATTGTCAAGAGTTATTGTACATCATCATATAAAACATACATTAAAGTACAGTTGAAAAAAATTAAGGCACAAAACTAGATACATGACCGACTACTTGGGGTAAAAATCAAAAACAGTCCTTCACGCATGAAATACCATCCTGATATCTTTTGTGAATGTACAAAATGAAATCTTACTTATAAAAAGTCCTTGTATGCATGCAATATTCAAAGGTTGTACACTCTATTACACCGTTTCAGTGCTTAACACCTGGGGTAGTAAACAACTAAATTACAGGTATCCCTAGTTTCAAGTTGTACTAGATATACACGAAAATGCAAGCGTTTTGTCAGGTGAATTTTGAAACCAAATCAGGCATCTTCCTATGATTTACGGAGAGATGTTGTGTTATTTACAGACTAATATACAGTACAAGGTTTTAATTAAGTACATGTGGAAAATGTTAAATAATATTAAAACAGGAGAATCCCAAAATGTTCAATATTTGACTTCAAAATTTTTCATACCCATCCTGCACCTTAGCAAACTTCTCAAGTGATTCAGCTCTAGGTCAGTGCTCTATGTACCCTACTGATTCTCTCAGCTCACCTGAGAATCTGCTCTTATGACAGTTTAGTAATCCTTAGTGGAAAAATTCAGTTAATATGGCCCCATAATACACTAGCAGTGTTGATGACAATTCTGCCATGCCAAAAAAAGTGCTTCCTTTGAGCCAAAGCATTTAAGTTCATGATAATGCAGAGAGAGAAAAGACTATAAAAAATTTCTAAGAATTATCAAGAAAAACAAGTCTTAAAAGAAGGAAATTTAAAACAAAACCTTATGCTGTTTTTGCCTTTGCTCTCTTTCACTGCAAAAGTTAGTTGTAGCCATAATTTTTATTACTACTGTATTATTATTCAGAAGGTGAACCCTATTTATATGGAACAAGCCTACAGGGACCATTGACTTGAAATTCAAACTTCCAAAGAATATGCTGATCATAAGAAAGAAGTAACAGAGGTAATGGGAAATGGAAAAGGCTTTAAATTTGTGGTTAGAAGATGAACATAAAATATAATCTAGTGGACAGAAATCTTTGAAAAATCATCCACAAGACTGAGTACTGTTAATGCATTTATAGCATGTAAAAGGAGACATCACAAATTCCTTTACAGATGTAAACTCAAAAATATGAAAAGATCTGAGAATTTTAGCCTGATGATAAAGATAAGACGTTGACAGAAGAGAAAAGATACCTCCAAGAATAAATGTTCTCGGAGGCTTGTTCTGGAATTAGAAGCTGAACTGAGCACATGTTCACAAAAGTGCCTGATTTGTTTCATTATTTACTTTCACAGTAAACAAGTTTGCAATCTTTTCCCAAAACAGCATTGATACCAACCTGCCATTAGTAGTCTATTTCTTAGTTCCTCATTGTCAACTGAATAATATGCTGTAACTTCATTTAAAAATGGCTTAAACATAATCAAAGTATCTAACTTGCACAAACTTTTTAAACATTTAATAAAAATCATTACACACAAGTTCATGTAGAAGGACGGACTTTTGAACAATCCAAAGACTTCAAAAATTACTGAATACCTATTACACTAAAGGTGAAGAAAAGACAAGTGAGTATGTGCTGTACAAACCTACACATTATTGATTTGGTACATAAAACTCTCAATATGGCATGTTATACACTACTTTTACCTAAGGGTGACAAATGAAGAAAATTCATCCTGTGAGGAATTTTTCTGGACACCTACATGTTTCAAGTTCAAACTTACAAGAGTAAAAACCTACACCTTATAATTCCCATTTCATTCTTCCACAAATTTATCTATTTACTTATTCATTAGATGAAACCTATTCATATGGAACAAGCCCATGGAGCCATTGACTTCAAATTCAAGCTTCCAAGGAATATGTTGGTTTCAATCTCCCACCACAGACCACACACCACGGCAGTAACTAATCAAGATACAGAGCCAGTGATTTTTCATCGGCCTGGGGGAGGCGCGAACTCATGACATCTGAGTGTCATACCAAGACACTAACCACTATACCAGCAAAGAAGCAAAACAATGTCAGTACCGTGTCACTTGGGTAACACATGTATACAGTGAAATTCACCAATTTCACCTATGATTAATAGCTTAGACAAGTTACCTTGCATTGCTTGTTAGTTAGTGCCTTTTCAAAAACTTGGGGATTTGTCATGCAAGTTACTTAGGTTAGTGTGGGATAAGTAAGCATGTGTTATCTCTTGCCATTTATTACTACAGTTTAAACATTATTGTATGCTGGCTGTTCATGTTGGAACTGGAATTGGAATAGAGATTTTAGACCAAAGGCCAAATGCTGGGACCTATAAGGTCATTCAGTGCTATGCTGTTCATGTTAATCCTTTCTTTTTTGTCTCCATTCAAAGTATACATTGTGTTTTTCCTGTGTTAATTACAATTCCTTGTGCCGTGTTACATGTTGAGCAAATAATTTTTGCTATTTATTATCTTTGGCATTGTTTGTTGTGTGCTATACATACACATTGTTAGAATCATGCTGTAAAGCTAAGTTGCAAGAAAACCACATAAGTTGTACAAAACTTGTCAGGGACAGGTGTCTCTGCCTAATGCTATCTATTCCACCAGTGCAGACTGGTACAAGGAGTAGTAGATAAGGAGTAATACAAAGCAGGTCTACAGGCAGAGGAGCCTTAGACCCAGTGTTTCCTCCTCAGTTTTTTATTCTTCTGTGTCAATTCCTAATTTGCAAATAAAACCAAGCTGCTCCTACTCTACAAGCTGCTCCAGTAATTCATCAGTGGTGGTCAAAAAGCAATTATCTTCCCACAATAGGTCACATAGAACCAGACCTAAATTGTTTGACAAAATTTGTGTTCTTACACCAAGTTGAGCAGTTGAAACTATCCTCAAGCTTCCAAGCAAGAGATAACGCAGTAGAAACGAACCTTTTATTGCCTAGGCAATGTTTGCTTCTTTTCTGTCTGGCTACAAAGGTTTCTCATTAGATCTGAGGAAATGTTCTTCTACCCCTAAGCACCCTGTGCACCTAACAGTTTAAACTGTCATGCAGGCAGACCCGTTAATCAAATCTCACTCAGAGCCACTCCACGGCATTGTTAAAGAATGCACTCACGCATTTCGAGCAATCAGTCACTCTGAGTAGCTAAGCTGCCTCAGACACATCCACATGGAGAATAGAATGGAATTTAGAATTTAGGCAAAAGGCCAAGCGCTGAGACCTATGAGGTCATTCAGCGCTGAAATGGAAATTGACAGTAAGAAGGTTTGAAAGGTGTATAAGGAGGAAAACCTTGCAGTTGCAATATGAAACAATTGTTAGAGGGGGTGGAAAGTCAGATGGAAGAAAGAGAATTTGAATGAAGCTACAGTAAAACATCCACAAGGAGGGACCATTCCAAAAGAAGAATCTGGTAAACCAGGCTGAGAGCATCAACCATGATTTTTCTGAACTTCCAGAATGAACCTTGGCACAACAATGACCTTGTGTCTTTCTGCCTAAGCAAAGATCTTTACTGTCAGAAAAGAGGCATGTTAATATTTCAAACTTGTATTTCTGTTATTTAAGCCTAACTGCAAAAAGAATGAACTGGGATGACAGATGAGATCAGGTGAATCTTACTGCACACATGCACTACTCATCTCCATGTTACCAATCCTCTTCCTGTGGAAAAGTTTTTTGTCTGCAAACATTTCATAACAAATGAAACTGGCACTATAAGTTCTGGGTTGTATTATGAAAATGAACTTTGATAAAAAAAACTATATATTTACAGACAATTTAAAACCTAAAAGTTGGCCATATGCAATTATAACAAATGACATTTCCCAAAGCCAACCCTTACCCAAAATGTAGTAAAATAAACTTTCCAAATGTAATATAAACAATAATGTACACATGAAATGAACTAATACATAATTACCCTTCAAAAGATGACCAGCTGAAACAAATTTACTTGAGTGACACAAAAAGTATTGCATATCTAAATAAGACATACCCACTGTATATACATTACTGCATAAGCAGGTCTCTGTGTTGACATCTATTCCATTTAATGTCCGACGACTGTGAACCTAACCCTGGCATAATTTGTGGAATATCTGTATTTATGTGGCCATTACAACCACAGAAAACTATCATTAATTATAGGAAGTAGCTGCAAGTTCAGCAGTACAGTATTACACAAAAACTGTAATAATAATTCACTAACTCTAAATTCCTGTAACTCTGTTGTCAGTGACCATTATAACTTCAAAATTAATGACAAAGATAAAACTTCAAAATTACTGACAAAGATACTGTATCAAGGTGGATAAAGGTAGAGACAAAAACTGCAAGACTGTACAATTACTAACAAGGTTACTACAAGCTACCACGTCAAATACTTTCAAATTTGTTGACAACAGGAATTAAACCTCATTTCCCAAATGCAGCATCCAAAAATGCACATGGATTCTATTCATAAACTATAATAAATACAATTACACCTCTACAGATATCATAGTCACCCCATGTATTTACAGGTATCACTTAGTGTATTATGGAGTGAGTACAGCAAATAATAATGTTTTCATCACCAACATTTCATCCCTTTATAAAATAAATACTAGTGATTACATTCTAAAGCAACTTCATTCAGCTTTCAAAAAACCATAACGGGCAAGATTAAATAAATAGCAAGCATGGCATTACCATACAAAACAAATTAACAGTCAAAAAATATGTCCCTCTTGATAGGCTTTGCCTGAGTAAAAAAATTCCTCTTAAAAGGGCCTACCAATATACAAATCAGAGTAGGACACAAACTTAAAAGCATCCAACTTAAAATGTGATTTTTTTATAGGAATGCCTGAAAGCCATCAACAAACTGAAAAGAAAAAATGCATACCTATATTTGTCTCTTGATTAGGCTCTGAAACATAGCAATTAGAACCAAGTGTATCTCCACATTTTATTTTCCCCGACAGTACCACAGACTTAATATAATGGAAATGGATCTTCTTTCACGAGTGACAATACGAACTGGGACCTCTAGTGACACTATGGGACTGATACTTGGACCCTGACTAATGCAACCTGACCCAGCTCTCAGTCTATCTTTACTGTCTAATGTAGTTATCAAATACTGCCTTTGCTATCATTTACTCTCCCTTTGTGTTCACAGTGACTCCTGGTGCTTTATAACTTTGAGTAGAAAATACTGGTATTAACTTCGTTACTGTAAAATATATATTATTCTGTTCACATATTTTAGGTAGCATATTCATTACTCAAATCTTGATGGGTATATGTACTGCACTGGTAGGTTAGGTTGGTTCAGGTCCTTGTTCAACTAAACACAGCAACCTCATGTATGACTTACAATGAATTTTAAGATTTTAATGGTTTATTACTTCATTTTCACTCTCCTAATGTGTAAAAAAGAGGGCTAGTTGATTGTTTGACCACATTCCCCTTTTCATCACCATAAATGACTTCTTACCTAATCAACCACTGAAGGTTCTAACATACACAGAACCTATTCTTGTTCCAGGAATATCTTTCAAAACTTTTCTCTGTCCTCTAACTAAAAGCCATGAAGACATAAAAGATCCATCAGAGTTAGTGGCTCTTTTCTACAATTCTGTTGCATAGAGCTCTCAAAGTATGCTATAACATACAAGAAAAATAAATAGGCTTTAGACAGATTTAACTTGGCCATGTTCACAACCAATTACTTCATCCATCAGGAAATTATATGGCACAACCTCTCAGAGCCCAAAGAAGGGCTGTAATAAAGAAAAACATAGTGGGTGATGACATGTAGTCACACAGTCCTACTGGGAGGCAAAACTAATGTTGCCTTTCAAGAAATTAGTCTTATTTTAATGTCTTTTCTTTCATTCCAGCTATGAAAGCTTTATTCAGTATCGCCTATATCTGTCAGTTTTTAATATATTGCTCTTATATATGGTGTCTTCTCAGCATTGTAAAATTCAAAGTACTGTACAGTATTTTGACTAATCAATGACACCATTCATCACTCCTTTATAGATCTTTTCTTCTCTACTGTTAGGCAACCTTATGATCTTTTTCTCTCTTTTCTTTTTTTCTATAGGTTCCATTTTTGTCATTTCCAGTGGCTTGAAATACTCCCTTTCAAACCTTCCGAGCGGTCTTGTAACATCCTCAAGCCTGCCACTTCCCACAGTTACTCTGCAGAACTTAGCAATCCTTAGACTGCTTGGCTTAAAAGGAGTTTCTCTCTCTCTCTCTCTCTCTACTTGACTCTTTAGCTCTCACTCTTCTACTTTTTTCTGCAGTCAAGTTTTCAGGTAATCTCTATGCACTCATCTCTTTTCATTTTCAATAGTCAAATTGGGCTTGATTTTATAATTTAACAATGTCTTTCGTTGTCCCTATACAGTACTGTAATTTCTAAAACTAAAGTAATTTAGTCACCCTAGTATGTCTGCTCTATCCCCTGGAAGCAAGTTGACTGTCCTGGAAAACAGGTCAACTACTGCTACAAATTATCAGTTAGTGATTATGTCTTTTCTTGTTAGCCAACAAGAATGAGCACTTGACCTAGAACTTCCTCACTTTTTTAATACTTTGCATGACCTTAGCTCTCTCTTCAAATGGGGTTTCAATCTTCCTATCAACCCAAGTGTATTCAATAAAATCCAATATATTCTGAAGTTCTAACCTCTGAATTCTGTTTTCCCTTAAAATACTTCTACTTCAACTGTCATGTATCTCCGCTGACTGTCTCTCTAGGTGCAATGCACTATCCTTTGGGCTCTCCGGTATTTACGAGTGGCTATTGGGATGAGAATGCTAAACAACAGTAAGTACTCAGTCTAAACCCTTACTCTTCTTCAAACAGCTGTCTGTTGAGCAAGCATCTGTAGCATGGTCAGTGAAAACTGACTAAAGCCAACCATCTGCCCAGACAATACTGCAAAGGAATTTTCCTGCTCATAAAGTCTCACAGTCACTTCACTTTTGGGTTTTGGAAGGCCATTGTACTGATGTTATTCTCATAGTATTCTAATCTATTCTCATATTTTTGGTTCATTTCTACCTTATATATCCTAGTATGCTTTAAATTAAAATAATTGAGCTCTCGATGAGCTGAACAGCAGAGAACTCTTCCTTCTCCTACAACCCATACAAAACACTTTTAAAAACAAATAACAAAATTATGTTATAACCACACAAGTGCTGCCTGAAACAGCAAAATGTTTGTGTAGTAATCCTAAGAAATGTTAGTACCCACACCTTACTATTTTGACAAGACTATCTAGTCATGAAGAGAATGGAAACTGTTGCCTAAGGCTTTCAAATGTACTGCAATTTGAGCCATATGTACGCCTGCATCACTGTTTCAGACAGATTGTCAAACTGGAAAAACAATATTTTCAAAACTATAAAAGAACTTATCAGGTCCTCAACTATGATAAAAGTTTTACTTTCTTCTACTTACAATAATAACTAATACTCTAATTCACAACTAATAACTAATTCACAACTATAATTTTAAAAGAGGCATGATCAAAACAAACTGCTTCTAAGCTTGCTTTACAATGATGGATAGAAAGAAGATAAGGAAAGAATAATCAAAAGAATTCAAAAAAGGAAACTGAAAAGCAAAGAATCAAAGAGGAGTATCAACACAAAATATCAGAAAATACAGCAGCGAAACATGGTTGGCAGAAAATGCAAAGCCATAAAAATAGATTAACATTCTAGTGACTCCTGAAATGGCATTTGACAAAGCACAAATTAGATGGTACTTAAGAAGACAGAGGGTACCTGGAACAACTAATAAAAAAAAAAAAAAGTGGTGGGTGTATTAGAAGAACCTGAGATAAAGTTGGTAGTTGGTATCCAAGAAGGTTCAGCCCTGAGTCCTTTGCTGTTTATCATAGTAATGGAAGATGCTACAAAAGAGTGCAGAAAAGGAGGCCTCTGGAAGATGCTATAAACAGATAAATAGCAAAATCATAGGAACCAGTCATAAAAATGCTTATAAGATGGATAAGTGGAAAAGAGAGAAGAGGACAGAGAAGCAATATAAAAAAACAATGCTTATGGTTATGGGAAAACAAGTAGAGAAATAAGCATTCAGGAAAATGGCATTGTGGATATTTTAGGAAAAGTGAGGTGAATAAAAAACTGTGTGCCAAATGCGAAATATGGTGTCACAAGACCTGCTCAAGGATGCATAATATAAATGGAGTAAAATATAAAGAACAAATGTGGATACATAGAGGTGGTGCACCATGTTGTACTGAAAAAAGGGCAGGAATGAGACAACTGGACTACTGATAAAATGTATCCAACCAGTGAACAAAGTGAAACCTGACATAACATATATGAAGTTTGTACTACAGTATTCTATTCTACAGAAACATGTGTACTGAAATATGACTACATAAATCAGATTATGACACAAAGAAATTACAGAAAAATGTGCCCAAAAGCCAGAAAATTCACTAAGATCTCAAAGACTGAGATGATTTAGGCATTTCATGAAAAGGGATGAGGAACAATTGGTCTGCCCTACACTTACACAAACAGAAAACATACACTTGAAAATAAAATTAAACAATGTTCTAACATACAAAGCTTGAACTGGCCATATACCAAGTACACCAAGAACATAAAGAAAAAATAAAATAAATTTCAATTTAAACAACAAAAGAAAATAAAATCCCAACACGTTCTCAAATGCAAAACTTGAATTGGCCAAGTGCCAAATATACCAAGAACAAACGAAAATGTAAAATACATCTCAACTTGAAATATAACAGAACTATGATACATCTTTACAACTACTGTAGATGTACTACCTTGCATAATGCTGTTGTATAAATACAATTTGAAACTAGAACTAAGACTATCCCTATCAAAGGGTACTGCAGTTAAAACCACTTTTATATATGAGTGAAAGTTAAGCTTATTTAGCTTAGTTAAATTAACTGTTTACTAACTGAAACCCTAATGAGAGAGAGAGAGAGAGAGAGAGAGAGAGAGAGAGAGAGAGAGAGAGAGAGAGAGAGAGAGAGAGAGAGAGAGAGAAAATTTGTATTTTCTCTTTTCATTATGTATACATATGCAAATATCCTATACTGTGTACAGGATCATTTTAAATAAGGGATTTGAATCTTCGCAAAGTCCTGATAAAACAAAGCTTCAGTGAACTTATCACAAGCCCAAGTCAAGCTGACTGTACTAGCTAAGGGTGTAGAAAAATGAAGACCCCTAAGAATGTATAGGAAATCAAGGAAAAAGGACATATGGACAGCCTAAACCACATGGGAAGTCAGGCAGAAAGTGCATGCAACTTAAGACTTTAGAGAAAGCTTATTTCACATCTAACCACATCTGATATAAAATCTTTACTGTTGATGAATCTTAAAAACTATCTACAGAAGTATCATATGGATGGATATGGAAAATATTGTAAAATGCAGCACTTCAATTTTCTAGGAGGACAAGAAACTATCTTATAATTAAGACTTTGTACTAAGAAAAACTAGAATATTGTTCCAGAAACACCAAATTATACAATGACATTTTTATACTAATTCTGATAAAAACATAGAGATAGCTGTACTGCATTCTCCAGCCAGGCTAAGTAAAATCTTTTCTGTTTTGCTACAGTACTACAGTACTACTGCTCGTCCAAGACTGCCATTGGCCAAAATCACCCAAAGTACATTCTGATAAGTGATCAAGCTGAACTCACAAGGAGTGGCAACATCATGACACATTCAATACTAATTTGTATTATTTGTTACCAAAAAGTCCCCAGTTTTAAGTCCTATCCAAAACTGGCAACTCTGGCTATGTCAAAGTGACTAGTGTGATTTATCAAGTGAAATTCCATTTTGCGTCTACCGAAGTTAATTTACGCACATGATAAATGTATGTACATTGTTGTGTGTGTGTGTCTCTCTCTCTCTCAGGGAGGTTTTGCTTTCTCTACAATGACTGGATCCTTGTGCATCTATCATTTCCTGACAAAAATGACTCCAAAGAATCTTAAAAGACCCATTCCACTTCTGGAAGACTCAAGATTCCAGTTTTTGCACTAGGTCTTGTTCTCTGAACCATTCATAACAGCCTTTTTTCCTTCTCCTCATCCTTTAAGTAGGTCTGCCATAACAAAGTTCCTTGCAAGATTACTAATATACTGTGGGAAGCTGTTGTGACACTAATGGACTCCCATCAAAAGGCAAATGTTTTCAAAACCATTTAACATTTTCAAGGGATAACAAAGAAAAACAACTACTTCAGTGAAATAATATGCAAAACTGAGGCATGAAGTTGATGGTTATGCCAGACTACAAAAAAATTAAGATATCAGATTAAAAAACAGAGACTGGCAATGCAACAACAATTCCAGTTTAGATTTACAGAGAAAAAAGACAAGCTACCTCATGCTATGAAAGCTGGATAACTTGTTACCAAACAACAAATAAGTATGCTCCATGTGTGGCTTGTGAAGTAGGGCACAGCTGGATGATTGTAATAGTACTGAACTTTCAAAATAATTTTGGTTTTATAAGCTATAGTAAACAGAGGTAAATTTAATGTCATCAGGAAAAAAAGTCAATCTAAAAAAGTTCTAAAACATTAAAAATTTAATAAAGTTTACATATTTCCTTTCTTACTTCTGAAGAATTCAAATGAATAAATATGGCTTGATCACCCTTGAAACTAATGCTAAAAGTCACAACAGAGCACAGCTTTGTTTCCTCAAGTTTTCCCCTGCAACTTCAGCAAAAACTTCATTCCCTAAACATGAACATTCCACCAAAATTTTATTTAAAAACTCTGGTTGTTTAAAGGTACCATTTTCATGTACTTCTCATTATCCATTCTAAATGTCAAATCCTCCACTACTTGTAAATAAAATATGCTTTCGCACCTCAAGCCCTGGTCATCTAGTATTCACTCAGTAACTTCACTAAGAACTTCTACATACCAAGGTACATACTTCTACACCATTTGTAAAATGCTTAGGACTTACTAATGAACAAACCATTTACCTCTGGCTAAAACTATGGCAAATTTTACAGAGCGGTGTGTTTACCATACTATTCTACATCCCATCTGAACTCTACATTATTTAATAACAAAACTAATAACAAAATAATGATTGATTGATTGACTGATTACTGGCTTCCTACTCACAAAATGCCAAAGATCGACATTATGCACTGCCACAGTTATAACACGGAACCTGTTTATATTTAATAAAAAAACTTTTTGAATTACTTCATGAATGTAAAAATTGCTAAGAAATAAAATCTTATATATACAAAACCACAAAACTGATGCAAAACAATCATGGTAAAATCTTTAATCAAAAGTAACATTACACTCAAATAACTTTCTGTGATACTGTTATAATTTACTGATAATAAAAATAAAACATCCCTTATCTGACTGACACATCACAATGGTAAGAGCACAGTACAATAATCTCAGTACCCAAAATTACTGAAACCAATCCCAAATAACAATATAAAATCACAGAGGCTATATCGCAGCTTAAAGTAGGGATAGTCTAATACACTCTTAATGCTAATTTTGGTACAAACGAATCTCTTTTATGCAAAGCGATACTGAGCTTGGGATTTCAGGTAAAGTACCCAGTTTAAAGTGTATGAAAAATTGCTATCCTGCCTAACTTGATTCTCATTGTATTTCTGCAATGTTTCAAGTACAGAGGCTTAATAGAAAGAACACTATTTCATAAGTCACTATAAGATGCATACTTAACCTGCAACTCCCACACTTCTTTATGTACAATTTCGTCCTGGAAAAGAAATGGAAACCTTCGTTACTCAACTCTCATAAATATCCTCAAGCACTTGATGCTAAAAGTAAGAATATGCAGTTTTTTTTCAAAACAAAATTAATTCTTTCATAAAAACCCACTGTTTATTTCTGGCCCTCATTTGTGATACTCAACTTCATTGATTCTGAGGTCCCTCAGAGTCAAGATATCACTTTTTGTGAAGTCTAGATAATTAGCTGCATGAAATCAGCTGGGTTGAGATATGAAAACCTTATACAAAAACTGAGTGTTTATAACATTCTTTTTAATTATTAGTTTCACTCTATCTTATACCATAAAACTAGTTTTTTTATACAAACCGATCTATCACCAATTTTTACCCATTTCCCATCTAGAATGTTCCCTGACTCAGTTTTTTGTCTACCACACAGAAGGATGGTAGTGCAGTGACACAAGAGCCACCTGGAACCAACTTAAAAACAATAACTGAACTTACTTTGTTGTATTTTTACATATTCTCTTTAGGCAATATGTCAATTAGGAATGATAACACATACCACATAATTATCAAACTTGGTTAACACTATAAACTAAAAAGAAATGAAAACTTACATCAGGTGTAATGATGGGGGCATCGAACGCCCTCTTTAACCACGATGCTGCAGCAATATAGTTGCCTAGCTGAATGTAACATTTTGCAATAAAGAGACGATTTTCCTTCCACCCTGAGGATCTCAGTTCTTCAGCTGCCTGGAAATGCTGAAGAGCCTCTTCAAAACTCGATGAAGGAACTTCTCCAAAGAGTGTTGCTGCAGCTCTGCGTTCCAGCCAAGATAGTTGAGATACCTGTTACAAAAAATTAGTAGTAAAGTAATTAAGTACAGTGGACCCCCACTTTTACACACTTCACTTTGTTGTGGATTTTTGTGGGACATATCTTTCAATTTTACAACTCAACTTTCACCAATTCGCGAATTTTCATATGGACTGTGTCTCTTAAAATTATCACTAATTTGCTTTTTTTGTAGAGCAACACCATGTATTCACTAATTACTGTATTTTTCCATTAAAGGATATGTATACTGAGAGAGAGAGAGAGAGAGAGAGAGAGAGAGAGAGAGAGAGAGAGAGAGAGAGAGAGAGAGAGAGAGAGAGAGAGAGAGAGAGAGAACTGAGGTTTTTATATCAAAGTCTGAACACAGTATAAATGGATTCTGTAAGTGAAATGTTTTATTGATATTTTGCTGTGTATTTTCATTAAAGGATATGTATACTGAGAGAGAGAGAGAGAGAGAGAGAGAGAGAGAGAGAGAGAGAGAGAGAGAGAGAGAGAGAGAGAGAGAGAGAGAGAGCTGTGGTGTTTACATCGAAGTCTAAGCACAGTATAAATGGATTCTGTAAGTGAGATAACATTTTATTGATATTTTGCTGTCTTTTTTCATTAAGGGATATGTATACTGAGAGAGAGAGAGAGAGAGAGAGAGAGAGAGAGAGAGAGAGAGAGAGAGAGAGAGAGAGAGAGAGAGAGAGAATGCCTGAACAAGAATTTTTTAATAAATTTATAGATGGTGAGGACTAACCACAAAACGACTAGATTGAGCATGACGTAAACCAAGGTATATTTTTGTTTGAACTATTAAATTAGGCAGTGAACTGTTAAAATAGGCAGTTATAACCATTTTAGTTTAATGGGTACATGGTATTTGGCAGTTATAAGCATTTTATGAGGGGATTTTGTATTTCCTCGGTGGGTTTTGGAACCTATCCCTGTGAAAAAGTGGGGTCTACTGTAACTACCTGAATAAATCTAACATAAAATGGTACCACATGATAAAAGAGAGAACTTTTGGGGGATATGACTATAATATCATTCATCTCAGAAATTTTCAATTTTCAGAAATGAAAAAAGAAGTTTTCATAATAAAACTAATATTGTAATACTTACCTGAACACCTGAATTAGCCCTGGTCACTGACCAGCCTGAACTACATCCCCATACTTTCTTTACCTACTAAGTGGGTATAATTAACTGTCAGCGTTACCAACGCTAAAGGAAAAATCTTGTCAAATGAGTTACCTGAGGCACTGCTGATAACACTGCTGCAATACCGGCCAACAGAGGCCAACATCCCCAACTGAGTTATTCACTATTCAAATTGAAGTGGGGAGGAGGGTAGGAATCATTCAGGTGTTCAGGTAAGTATTACAATATTAGTTTTATTATGAAAAACTTCATATTGCAATAAACTCCCTGAACACCTGAATTAGCCCAATTAACAAAATTTTAAAGGAGGTGGGATCAATCTAATTCAGCCTGACCTGCCAACAAGGGAAAGCAGGTAACTCATTATTTGCCTACTCTGTATAAATGAATGTATCCTCACCTGGTTATCCCACTCGGCAGGTGAGGATGCTTGTAGAGAGAATACCCCCGACGTCAGTCTCATATCTAGGTACTGTCCGAGTCAAGCTACCTCCCATGTGGTATTCAAGCCCTCCCATGAATGGAGGGGAGAAAGACAAACCTCCCATGTGGCTAATCAGAGCCTCCCATGTATAGCAGAGAACGATGAACCTCCCATGTGGCTATTCATAGCCTCTCGTGTATGGAGGAGTACGATGAACCTCCCATGTGGCTATTGTAGCCTCTCATGTATGAAGGAGAAGTTGAGTGTGCCGTATCTTCGAGTTCTTCGCCGCCCGCTGCCGCCGATGTCTGCTCAGCAGAGGTTGAAGAAACCAAACCTGTCCACTGGATCTGCCTAACTTCACAGTACTAACGCCAAACTTAATACTCTCACTATGAATCCCGACCAACAGAGAATCCTAAGTTCCTTAGACTACATTTATTACCTATAGTCCCCCGCCTCCCCCGACTTTACTACGTAATTATAAAATCGAGTTGGCTGCCACAAAGGGACCCAGCGAGTAACCCTTCTCCGAAGAAAACTGAATGTCTCTGAGGTAGAAAGTCGTGAAAACCAACACCGACCTCCAAGTGGCCACCTCTAAGATTGCTGAC
This sequence comes from Macrobrachium rosenbergii, assembly GCF_040412425.1. Lineage (NCBI taxonomy): Eukaryota > Metazoa > Arthropoda > Malacostraca > Decapoda > Palaemonidae > Macrobrachium > Macrobrachium rosenbergii. Next base: position 14,264,504 of record NC_089746.1, read on the forward strand.
ACCGAAAAATTCCTCAGGAAGGCCAAAGATGTTGCCACTCCCCTAATACTATGCGCCCTTGGACGCAAAAAGGAACTCGAAGGATCCAAAGGCGATGAAGAACCCTCCGATGCTTGCTGAATAACCTCTCATAGGAAGAAACTAATCACATTCTTAGAAATAGAACGCGATGGACAATTAGGGGAAACGAATAATGTTCTCAGGCGAGGCAACAGTTTTTCTGTACAAGACAAATAAACTTTCAGAGCCCTAACTGGACTTAGCAGGATTTCAGAAGTGTAGCCTCCTACGAAGTCTTCCAAGGACTCTACCTTGAATGCTCTGGGAAGAGGATTCATTTCTGATTCGGATTTCGCAACAAATTCTGGCAGGTGGGAAAGAAAAATATCTTGCTCCGAAAAGGATACTATCCTCAACTCCACCCAAATTTCTCTGATTCTTTTGGCTGTAGCCAGTGCAACTAAAAATAATACCTTCTTAGTTAATTGCCTTTGGGACAGTGACTCATGGTTCGAATACTGCAGATCTTAAGAAACCTAACACAGCCACTAAATCCCAAGAGGGGGCCCAAAGTGGAAGAATTGGACTTTCTATTCTAAAAGACCTAACAAGATCATGTAAAACTCTGCCAGTCGGAAAGCTCCAGGAGATGAAATCAGAACGTGCTATTGAGCATCGACAAATAACCAGCAATCGTAGAATAGGATAATCTCTTTTCCTTGCTCAGGAACAGGAGGAAGTCTGCTACCTTCGCCACTGATGGACGCAAAATACTATGTCCCTGTTTCCAGCACCAACTACAGTATACCGCCAACCTGGCCTGGTACAGTTTTCTAGTTGAACTTCTCCGACAGAAAGACAGTTGTCGACCCACTGCCATAGAAAGTCCTGAATGATGGGCCGCTTGCTGGACAGTCTCCACACAACTAGCTTCAGCATGCGGAGGTTCCGATGGAAGTAATGGAAATTTTGCTGTCTGAGAAGATCTTTCCTCTCTGGGAGGAATACTGGGACTTCTGTCAATAAGTCCAGAAGTTCCGGAAACCAAGGTCTCTGGGGCCAGAAGGGGCGTACCAAAGTCATCTGCGTGTTGTCACAGTTTCTGAGCTTTTGCAGCACTTCCTGGATCATCCTGAATGGAGGGAATGCATACATTTGCATGTTGTCCCAGGAGTGTAGCATTGCATCTGTCCCGCAGGACATGGGGTCCGCTACTGGGGAGAAGTAGACTGGGAGACGAAAATTCAACCTGGTGGCGAAGAGGTCTATCATTGCTGGCCATCTCTTCAACAGAAGTTGCACCTCCTCCTGAACTAGAGTCCATTCTCCCCCAAGAACTTCCTGTGAACGACTCAGAGCATCCGCCAATACATTGAGTTTCCCTGACACGAATTGGGGAATGAGAGAAACTCTGCGGTCCTCGCACTAACAGAGAACTCTCTGTGCTATGCTGTTTAATGCCTGCGGTCTCGTTCCCCACTCCTTCTTGAGATATGACACTGCAGTAACGTTGTCGCAAAACAGCGCTACTGACTTGTTGCTTACCTGCTCTGAGAAGCAGCTTAGAGCCTCCTCTACTGCTCGTAACTCTCTGCAATTTATGGACTCCTCCCAATCCAGATGTCTCCAAAGGCCCTGAGCCTGAGATTCCTCCAGGGTTACACCCCAACCCAGATCTGAGGCATCTGTGTACAGATGAACGTCTGGAAGAGGGGAATCCAATCTTACGCCAGTGGTCAGATGATAATGATGTTCTTCTGACCACCACCAAAGATCCTTCAGGCAAGAATCATCCCAGACTATAAATGCGTTCTCTTCCCGAAAGTCCCAGCAATTCCTGAGACACACCTGCAGAGAACGCATCCGAAGACGAGACCCTGGAACTAGAAGCGAGTGGGAGAACATTCGGCCCAGCAAGCTTTTCCACAGGCTCACAGGCTGAGCTCTGTCCGACAGGAATACCTCCAGTTGGTTTAGAATCACAAAAACCTGCTCCTCTGTCGGGAAAGCCCTCAAAAGACGCATCTGAATCATCATCCCCAAATATGTCTTTACTTGTGCTGGCACTAGTGAGCTCTTGTCTAAATTGATCCAAATTCCTAACTTCTTGTAAGCAGAAGGTTTCGGATTCGAGGCAGAAGCAGGACTTTTGGAGGAAAAGCGGACCTTCTTCGGAGGTCTTACCGGAGACTTGGAATGCGGACTCTTAGCCGGCAAATGACATTCTGGACCCCTTACGCGATCTGGCACTCTGAGCTGCTACTCGAATCATGGCCTGCTGCAACTCAACTCCCAATGTTGAAGAAACAAAGTTCACCATGGCAGAAACATCTTCCTCACTAAACAGACTGTTGCTGAACACAAAGGGAGCCCTCAACAGAACCCTCTTGTGGATATCATGATAATGGGGAGGCAGATGACTCAAAAAGAAATCCCTCCTCTTCTTCCCAGAGAACGTCATACAGCCTGCGGAAATGTTCGCCTTGTAAGCCAAACCCATTGACACCGAAGTGATGAGGTTATCAAATAAGGTCAGGTCCCAAGGAGTATACCCATCCTGCTTAAGGAACCCCATCAATCCGGACAACATCCACATAGAGTGGGACAAGGCCACCGACTGGCTGCGGAAAGTGTCCTCTAAGATACAAGCCTCTCTAGTAGTAACAGATACCAGGCGATTCAAAGACGGAACCCGAGATAGAAGAGCCTCCACCGATTCGTTGAGGGAAACCCTGACACCCGCAGAAGGGTTACCCACAACCCTATAAAACCCCTTCCAAATAGGATGAAGGGTTGAATCCTGCCTAACCGACCCTATCAAAGCCGCTAAACTATCGTCTGCCTCCCTCAATGCCTGCTCGACACAGCCAAACCAGACTAGATTCTTTGATGAATGAGCAACTACTGTTTTGTCACATACAGCGACTCGAACATTGCTTGATTCTGTTGTGTAGGCTCCTCCAGAGCCTTGGACTGAGGATAAAGAGTATGGATGAAGTCCACCACCCGCATGTACTCAGTCTCATTGGCTGAAGGAACACTAACCTCCAGTACCAGGTCCTCTTCTTCACATGAACAATCCTTGTCGGACTGGTCCGACCGAGTCAGAACAGGAAAAGAGAGAGGCTGACCCCTAGCAAACAACGAAATTGACAATCCGGAACACGATACACCTGGGTGCGTGAGATGGACACCTGAAGAATCAGTCACAACCATACTGGAGGCAACTGAAATAGGTTGCGCAAACCCCGCACAATCCAATGACGATGATGCAACACCTGGGCTGACAACGCCCACTCCTGAGAGCGAAGAGGCCACAACACCCGAACCATGCAAATCAGGATGCATCAGAGCCGCATGAGAATGGGAATCCGGAACAGAAGATCCGCTGGATAAGGAAGAAGGGAGAAAAGGTCCTTGATGACCCGGAATCAACCCTGAACCTACATTGCCCGCCTTAGCTGGAGGAACAGGGAAACCTGCAGGAAAAGTTGAGAAGAAGAAACCGAAGGAGGGAAGAAGGAAGAAGCCACACTCGGAGTAACCACCGGAGCCCCTGACGACGTTGGACAGGTGGAGAATGTACCAACTGGACTGGAACTCAAAGGACTTTCAAAGGAGAAGTTACAAGGTACTGAACCCAAGGTAACAGAGGAAGACAAATTACCAGCCATCCTAGCTAACGGAGCAATTGCGGAACGCTGGGGCAAGTGCACTGCCAACTGTCGCAGCAACGAGATCGGAAGCCTGAAAAACTACAGGATTCACCGAAGATGGCACAGAAGACAAGTCCGCTTAAGGCAATGAAACCGGATGAGCAACCAAAGAACCCGAAGTGTTCCCCGAAGAGTGGCCCAAAAAGGAAGGTTGAGAAAGAGCAATGGAAGAAGGTTTGGAAGCAATGGGGGAAAGGGAAAACTCTGAAGTCACAGAAGAGGCCATAGATTTTAAGGAAAGAAAATAGACTGATTCTGTTCCCCCCCTGATAATCTTGAAAGACATCATTTGCAAATTCAGGAAGGTTCTTTAAGACATGATTATAGATATTAGAAAACCCAAGATTAAAATAATGTCTAACTAATGACCTGTAACCCTTAGAGAGACCCTACAAATCAGAATTATATTCTGCAATATTTAGAATCCGATCGACAGAATTACCATCACAGGAAGATGACAGAAGATTGTCCCCTGAAGGAAAAGGAACCTTCAAAGAAGAACGGGTATTCTCCAAAATTTCCAAACCTGACAAACTAGCAACCAAATCTGAACCATCCTCCATGGATCTAGCAACCTTTTGTTGCAGAGAGCCTGCCACCGGAAATATAACTTCCATTGGATCTAACGAAGATGCCAAAACCTTAACCACACCTGAACCCAAAGAAGACTGCACCTTCAACTTCTCGTCCTGACTACTTCCTAAAGCACTATCCCTACTTGTTCGAGTCATGCCTAATTCTAAATTCACCTTTGAACTTACTCTTTTAGAGGGAAGGGGGAAATCTCTGCTAACACTACCTGTTCCACGCCGGGGGGACCATCAGATCCTACCTTCGAGGTTTGCAGTTCTCCATGACCCCTGGCACCTGTTAGGGCTGGTTCTGGAACAGGCAGGGGAGTTGAAAGACAACGATTGGATTCTATTTCCCTAGAACTACTATTCTGATCCTTCATTTCAGTTAATTTTGCATGAAGCTAGAAAATACTAGCTGATGATTTATCCTCTAATTTTCTGAATAATTCAAATTCTATAGCTTCCTTATCAAAAACCTGTGCCTCTACTGTTGGTTCTGACCTACACTTACTCTTGGAAGCTAAAGATTTCCGATGCTTTACATAACATTCCATTTGCTCTACCGACCATGACCTACATTCGTCACATCTTAGAGTGACATTACATTGAACCTTTCTACATGCTATGCAAAGAGCATGTTTGTCATGCTTTAGGGTACTCATCCTATGCTTGCAAGCTGTGCATGATTGATGAGCTGCAGTATCCCAAGCAGTAGAAAGCTTGGTCGTAACAGCTGTGGCAGAAGTGGAAGCGGCGGCGCTATCCGATGAAGGTGTCTTCCTGTCTAATTTATCCATTTCCAAGTCCAAAATTCAAGCCAAAGTCCAAGACAGGAGAGAAGATCCAAAACCAGATGAAATAGTACAATCCAGGAGAAAGGGTGAAAATACGGTCCAAGTCATTATCAAAAATCAAAAATATTTATATGGGGGTCGGGCTAAAGACCAAAAAGTTCTCCTGATGCAGGAAACATCCAAGCAGCAGGGCGAACAAAAAGCAATTGGGATCTCGGTCTCTGTCGGCCGGTATTTGCAGCAGCGTTGCCAACGGTACCTCAGGTAACTCATTTGACAAGATTTTTCCTGTAGCATTGGTAACGCTGACAGTTAATTACCCACTTAGTGGGTAAAGAAATTACGGGGATGTAGTTCGGGCTGGTCAGTGACCAGGGCTAATTCAGGTGTTCAGGGAGTGTAATTGCAATAAAAGTAGTATATCTTCTGAATTTTAAAAGTTCACTGTGCAGCCAATCCTTTTTGAAAGGATAACATGTAAATGAATGAATTTCATACATGTCTTGGAAAAACTGCAAACATCATGAAATTTCACGTACTGTTTCACTAACCATGGCAAAAAATGCAAAATTCAAAATAACATGTTCCTATAAACAAAATGGCCTGTAATCGAGAACAATACAGCCTACTGATTTAAAATAGCTATTAAAACTACCTCCAGTATTCTCCTGTCAAATGTCACAATGTCCTTGTCTGAGACAGGAAAGGTCTAAGGACTATAGAAGAAAGTACCACTGGACATGTTAATTTCCAAATGACTTTGTGATATCCCACATCACTAGTTTTGCTACAGCACAATCACCATTAGTCATACAAAACCTCATTTAGTATGACCAATATAAGTACAGTATAGTGTATCTTCATGCACCTGTTTTTAATATGATCAGGGTGTAAAGTCAGTAGCCTATCATTCATTACATTTCCATTGTTAATGGTTCAAGACAAAATGAAAGTTTAATTATTCCTGATCTATAGTACACACCAACAGATAACTCACAGTGATATGACTAATCGTTTTTATGGATGTCCACAATCTGTAAAAACTATGTAAATAGTTGGTGTAATAGAATAAAAAAAAAGCATCTGATAAATGGGAAATTTTTTTCAGTGTACTCTGCAGTGGAATTTCCATAAATGGAACAAGGTTCAGCTGAATTACTCTGTTAATAAGAATGATTACTGCAGAATTATCCCAAATTCACTCAAAATCATAGATCATCTGAGAGTATTTCTCCTGAAACTTGCCAATATAAATACCAAAAAGGACTTTGTAAAGGATATTTTTTAATTCATCTCCAAATTAAATAATAAAAATAAAAAACACATACCTCAAAACAAAAGCGTCCCAATAAATGGTGGAGGGTAGAGTCCTCAGGGTTAAGATCAAGGGCTCTATCTATGTGCTCCTTGAAGACATTACCACTCTGAACACGTTCCTTTATGCCAAGGAACTCGCCTCTTGCCCCTGATAATATGGCATACCATTTGTGGATTTCAGGGTGCTCCTCATTCAGTTTCAGGGCTCTTGCTGCATAATCATATGCTAATCAAAAGAACAAAGATACGTTATATCAATGCTGCTATCTTACAAATAAATAAATATATTTGGTGTGATTATTATGTAATTTTGTAAAATCACATAGTTAGGTATGAATTATTAACATATTTTAAGCTAAGATATTCAAAATCCAAGGCTACCTATCTCTGGCAAATTTCTATGCAGGGCACTACTGAAACATGTTTTTCATGAAATGAGTAATTTTTTCAAAACTGATTTTTTCATACAAACTCATTATTTATGCAAATTCCTGTTGCCCCCAACACTGCAAAATTCTCAAGACCCAAGCGTCAGGTGATATGAATAGAGACATACAATTGCTGGAGACCTAAAATCCACCTAGCCATGGCAAGTACTATCATTGACTGTCATTGTCTTTCCCCTAAGAGAAACTAAAGCATCTTGTTGTGGCACAAGAAAGGGCTAATTGTAAATACAGTACTGGGTTTTTATGAAACATATCTACAAATAAAATAGCTTATATGAGCACAATAGGACTTTACAATAAAGAGAAAACAAAATATAAAAATTATATTTATAAAAATTTAAACAGTTTGATTAACTTGAGTACAATTTTGTTAGTATATGTTTATGTCTTGAGTAGAATTTTTCATATTTATGTTTAGTCTGTAGAATTTTTCATATTTATGTTTAGTCTGCTTAAATTGGCCAAAAATATTTAATATATTAGTACTAGGACTGTAGAGAAGAAAATATAATCTCAAACCCTCGTTCTCTATTAGGATCAACTGCCTGGCCAAACACAAAAACTTATATAAAAAGATCCTTATTTAACAAATTTCTCACTTCAAAATAAAATGGACACTTACCTTCAAAAATCAATTTTTCCCTTTCTTTTACATTTCCCAATTTTTCCTGGATAGCTGCCATGTTCTTTGTTGCCTTAGCTAAACGCCATAAAACTTCTGCATTTTGAGAATACTGAGAAGTATAACAGAAAAGTGAAAGTCAGAAAATGGCTATTGTCACAGGATGCTACAAAACATTCGATTTCTTTGAGAAATGGGTTCAACAACCACAAGAAATGAAAAAAATCATATGAAATATTATTTTGTTACAAGTCAAGTCTAATTAGCATATCTACATAAAACAAAAATATGCCAGATTAAACCAACTGGTTTATAACTTTTTTATAGGATATCAGGAAAAATTATAAAAAGATTTCAAGAAGGTATTGAGATATTTGAGATAAACTACAGTACACATTTTGGTACAATAACCAGTCACCTTCAGTAGGAAGGCCATTCCTGTACAGAATTATCTGATAATAATGTTCTTGACAAATAAGGTACCGATATCAAAATGATTCCCTAACCAATGGAAAGTTCAGACACCCTCTGGCTAACCTTCAATGGTCATCTGAAGGCACCCTTACAAAATTTTAAACTTAAAAGACCCTCTCACTGAAAGCAGAAAGCAAAGTAGTTGGGGCAATAGGGATACTATGATTAACTTTCAGTAACATGTACAGTGTGAAACAGCATTTTTAGTAGAGCTGATGCTTTATATATCAACAACAGAGTCAGTCTCTCAACACCTCAGGTGGTATGAGACAGCTCTTTGAGAGGTTTAATGCCTTTATGTAGGCTATATGCTTTTCAGTTCAAGCATGTATTAAGTGTATGAGTTTTACGTTCGGTTTATGGTTACCTGATTGATTTCCATGTTAGTTTAATATCACTGTTCTGTTCCTTCTCATGTTTTTATATAAGACAAAATTATTTTTCCACTAAAAATGGAAGCCTATTGGTAATGCCTACATATCAACTTCAATTTAACAATAGTATAAATAGATGCTGTTGTGATGTAACTGGCCAATGCACATGAGTTTTTATAAATCATCTAGGTACTTTCCTGTACCTACCACAAAGCCAAGCACAAAGGACAGATGAACCCCTAAGGCTTATACTTAGATATATGCTTCTTTTGCCTTAAGGGTTGTTAGTTCATTGGCATTGGACCCAGTATCAGGAACAGAGCTTAACATTTGCCTTTTGCCTCACTCAACCACATTTGCTACTCAAATTTTATGGGTGAGGATCCATGTTGTTCAACCTCACCCCTTTACCTGTTCTACGAGCAGTCAAATCAATAATAAAGGCCTTGCAAGGTTGGTATAAATACACCAATCAAGAAAGTAAAAGAGAAACACAGATCAGGAAAAAGGAAAGAAAGTCCTAGCTAATTCAGCTGAGAGCAACTATACACAGTCATGAAGTTATAAGGGTTGATTCTTAGTAACTGCTTTCTGATCCCTAACCCCTACCCCAAAAAGGGGCCAGGGGACTTGGGAATGCCAAACTTTTAAGAATTCCATTTACAGAAAAGATAGATAAAAGTGAAAAATAAAAACAAAGGAATAACTGCACTTTTGAAACAGCTACATATTAAATCTGCAAAAAAGATAGAAAACTTTCTCTGGGGTCAAATACAAGTGAATTAAGAGCAACAATGTTTTTAAAACACACACACAAAATTCCTATCTTATGAATTCAGTAGTAAGTTCTGAACTGTAAAATGTTGATCAAAAGTATGTAAAAAGTTCTTACCGCCTGTAATTCTTTTTTCAAAAGTTGGTACGCTTTGGTTTGGTCTTCAGCTGTACCATCGTTCAGTACATCAACTTGTTGCAAGTCTTCATATAAGTTTTCATCTTCCAGAGAGAGAGGTAAGAGACGGCTTCTTTCAGGTGAAGACAAGGGATGGCCTCGTTCCCCAAAGGTAATCACTTCTAAACTGAAGGTCAATAACAATAAACAGATACAATCAAACTTCATTCTGCACTGAAACTTTTAGACAAGCAATAATGAAAGTGAAAAATCCACTGAAATTTTGAAGTGTAAACCCAAATATTTCTTTCCTATCTTTACCACTAAAACTATGGGTTAGTTATACTAGTGAACTGTCTCAAAATGATTTAAAACAGTGTGGATGAAATCATGGCAATGGAAACACAAGTGCAGGTCTTTAAAATCAAATAACAGCTAGTTTTAAAAAGACAAGTGGACAATGTCCACACTATCAATAATGATATGATAAGGTTTCACAATGAAGAAAACATCTCAGCAGGAATTATATAGGGATTTTAAAGGTATGGCCATAACGCTAAATCATTTAGTGAACAACACTCAGCAATTTTACCACAAAATTGGAAATGAGCTATTCCATAAACACTAAAATTTATGAACGACAGACCACCATATTTAAATGATCATAGTAGAAGTTTGGTCTGTAATTACACATACATCTGATAACAAATGATAAGATAGAGAGATTAACAAACTATAAACATCTTCAAGTCACAATCCATATCTATCTTTGTATGGCATTAGTCTCATGAAAAACAAAAAAACTGAAGCAGCAACCACAGAAAATATAACGAAAAAAAGGAGATAATATAAATACTAAACTTAAGATTTATTTTTGAAATACTCACCTCTCCATTTATACAGCTTTTACTACCCCTGGCATGGATGTAAAAGCTATATAATGGAGAGGTAAGGTTCATTTAAATATACATATACATACTATATATAAAACTGAAATCATCATTCTCATCATCAGTAAAATTTTCAGATTTATAACTACAGTACTCCCAATCACTTTCCTATCATATAACTTTATGCAAGTACATTTGGATACAGTATAGCAAGCTTCTGCCAAGTCATCAATCCACCCACAAAGAAGTCCACAAAATAAATTTGCTAAATGTGATGTCTTTACTTTGTATTCAGCAGTTTAGAAGTATGGTCATCATCCACATAGGCATCTTTAGTAGATTAAGTAAGCCAAATACAAAGCCTATATCGTAAGGTTTAAAAGTTATGGTAAGGTTACATGCTTATAAGACCCTTGACCTTCCAATACAACCCTGATATTTAGCCTGACCTCACTTGACACGCTGGTCTTACTAGTGTATTATGCATGTCCAATATGAGACCTCTACCTCAAATAGCTCAAAAGTTATGGCTCAGTTTATATTCCTACATGACCTTTGATTCACCTAAAGATTAAAAATTTACATTCCTATCTCTCCCAAAATTTAACCAGTTCTTGACAGTCACCTTTGGTAAAAACTTTATAAGAATTCTTTCATAACTGTTTGCTTAACCCTACTAACAAACAGATGAAGATACAGGCAAAATGGACAAAAATCATGACCTCCCTGTCATAGCTAACAAACTTGATCAATAGGAACTTTCCCACAAACTCACCTATTATCTGGTGACAAGTCAAAAAATTCGTCGTCATCTTCATCAGGGGAGTAATAGTCTGTGTCGTTAGCACGGTTACTGTCAGTATCATATTCACGTGCTGTGTGGTAGCTACCTGTGGTGGTGGTGCTGCTGAAGCTGACTGTTTTCTTGCGGAATGCTGATCGAGAGACAACTGGTTCTCTGTCTATTTGTGCCTTTTCTAGTTCTGAAAAGATAAAAATTTCATTCCAAATGTAAAGAACCTTCAGTCTCTCTTCAGTACAAACAGCTCCTAATACATGTAGCCTCTGGCTTAATATTTTTCACCTGAGGTAGTCACAAGCATTTAAAACTATGAAAATATTTTAGTTTCGGTTAGTTTGCATATGTTTTTCCAAAAGGTATGAAAATGCTATAGGGCACCAATTGCAAATGAGAAAAAGTCATTCTTCATCCTTCTGATAACTAATTTTAGCATAATACTGCATAGAAATGCAATCATAACAATATGAAAATAAAATACTACTGGAAGGTTAAAATCAACCAACAGTTTATGTAATACAGTACAAACAAGCTGACATAATCATATGAGACGAACACCTATTAAGCTGACATAATCACATGAGAAGGAACACCACGTAATTACTATACTTAGACTGATGAAAAATGCATCTTCCATACACGAATGGCATAGACCACAGTGGTGCCAAATTAAACTTTCAGATGACAGTAAGTAGGCTAAAACAAAGTGCAAGTTAAAAACGTGTTAAGAATTACTGATAACAGTACTTATACACCTTTTCTTCTTTCATCTGTTAAAAAGCAGATATCACAACATCTAGACATAAAAACATAGTACTATATTAGCAACCCTGTAGCAGAAGCAGGACTGACACTAAAAACATTCAAGGCCCAAAATACAGTGGACCCATGCCTATTCGCGGTTCTGGATTTGCAGCTTCACTTATTCGCAGATTTCTCTGTGGAACATACATACTCATTACTTGTGGAAAAGTTGCCTATTCGCGGTATTGTTCATAGTGAAATATTCACAAATTACTATACTATCATATAATTTCCGTGACTAAATGCACACTTTTTGTGATAAAACTAGTAAAATATTCGGGTATTATCATTTTTAGAGGGTTTTTTGGTGTTTTGAACTATCAAAATAGGCAGTTACAAGAGTTCTTAGAGGGGTTTTAAGTATTTGCGGACTTTAGCTATTCGCAGGGGGTAGTGGTACGCATTCCCCACAAATACTGGGGGTCGACTGTATATTTGTGTATTTGGAAAAATTCATACAGTCCACTTGGAAGATGATCATGGTATAGTAATAACAGTTAGGGGAAAGCTGGTCCAGACTAATTTCTTGTGGCCATAAATGAAGGATTTAAGATTATTTACAGTGAAATAAATCAACTTACCTTGCCAGTTGCCTAAATCCTTCTGAGTTAGACCTATAAGACATTAAAATTATTGCAACTACAGTATAGAACTAAATGCATTTTGCTTTCAAGTTGCAGAATAACTTATGAATTTAACCTTGTTCGACAACAAGTCCATTACATGTAAAGGCAGTCCCCGGTTTACGACGGGTCTGGCTTACGATGTTCCGAGGTTACAATGTTTTTCAAATATATTCATCAGAAATTAATTCCTGGTTTACGATGCATGTTCCGGGGTTACAACGCGTCGTACGCCAATCCGACAGAAGAAATATGGCTCCAAAATGGCAGAATAATAAAAATTTGGAGGCTTTTTTGATGAAAAACTCAATAAAAATGCAGTATACGTCATTTTCAATACACCCAAAGCATTAAAAGTAAGGTTTTCGATTTTCGACGATTTTTCGGTTTACAACGATTTTCGGATTACGATGCTGCGTAAAAACGGAACCCCAGTTGTAAACCAGGGACTGCCTATACTTACAAAACTCCAAGAATTCCTTGCATGCATGACAACTGCAATACAGCACTAACACATGAAAATATCACATTTCTATATTTTTACTCTTTAATGTAGGTGATAAGGAATAAGTTACTTACTAAATTATAACAGCTGCTACAAAAAATGGACCTTCAAAGAATAAAGTGCTCCTCTCAAAACAAAATTAAGAGAATACTCTCCTTACCAATTATCTGTCAGGTAGCATGAAGTTTCCATAATAAAACTAATATTGTAATACTTACCTGAACACCTGAATTAGCACTGGTCACTGACCAGCCCGAACTGCATCCCCATAATTTTACCCACAAAGTGGGTAATTAACCGTCAACTTTACCAACGCTAAAGGAAAAATCTTGTCAAATGAGTTACCTGAGGTACCGTTGACAACACTGCTGCAAATACTGGTTGACAGAAGCCGACATCCCCAACTGAGTCACTCACTATCAAAAACTGAAGTGGGGAGGAGAGTGGCAATCATTCAGGTGTTCAGGTAAGTATTACAATATTAGTTTCATTATGAAAACTTCATATTGCAATACACTCCCTGAACACCAGAATTAGCCCAATTAACAAAATTTTAAAGGAGGTGGGATCAATCCAATTCAGCCCAACCTGTCAACGGAGAATAAGCAGGTAACTCATTATCAACCTACTATGTGTAAATGTATGTTACCATATCAATCAATGCTTTAGGTGGACAAGACATGCTGGAGGGAGACCCATCTAGGTTGTGGAACGCCCCCTTTTTACAACTGCAGAGATGGTAGCTCACTGATCTGCTCTGCATAGGATATCTGTTTAGTCATACACTCACCATATCAATGAATGCTCTCACTGAAGAGACATGCTGGAGAGTAATTTGATCCTCAGTCAGGTCAGTAATGTCTTGGTCCGTCAACCTCCCACGTGGCTCTTCAGAACCTCTCATGTATGGAGGAGTGTGATGAACCTCCCATGTGGTTATTCAAAGCCTCTCATGTAGTGTGCCGAGCCGCTGATCCTCCGGATAAGCCCCAACAATCGACGAACAAAGAAGTATCTCAGCGCTGACGAAAGAGTCTAGCCTACTAGAGAACCCCCTTGGTCTCTCGTAGGGAAATTATCAAAAACTAATGTACTTAAAAAACGTACTAAACCTAAATTCATATGATTATACTATTACTGCTGCCTAAGATTCTAAAGACAAAAAAGGAATTCCTCTATCTGGTTAACCTAAGAAACTCTGCACAAAGAGAATACCACCTCAGCTACATGAACGCACCCTAGATGATAGAGTTAGCCACTACACGCACTAAGAGAATAACCCTCTGATGAAGCAAATTGAACGTCTCTTAAGTAAAAGGAAGTAAACCTTGAGATGGACTTCCCTGTAGCCATCTCCAGAACAGAAGACACTGAACAAGTCCTTAGAAAGGAAGATGAAGTGGCCATACTCCTAAAGTTTGAATACTGTGTGCTCGGGGTAATACAGAGCTTGAAGACGACGAAGAAGAACCCTGAGAAACCTGGGGAATCTTCTCCCTCAGAAAGTAACTAATCACATTCTTTGACAGCAGACAGGAAGGATTCCACGGAGAGACAAGAAGTGTACGTGGACGTGGACGGAGTTTTTCAACCTTTGATAAATAGACTTTTAATGCTTGCACCAGACATAAGGACATCCCTAAACGAACAAGGCACAGGGTTAACCTCCGACTCCGACTTTGCCACGAATTCCGGAAGAAGAGACAGATACGTATCATTTCCCGCCTGGGAAACCAGCCTAGAAATTGTCTGAAGCTTGCCCACCTTTCTAGCTGTAGTTGAAGTCGTGAGAAAAACACCTTCTTAATCAGTTGTCTTAACGTTAGAACTTCCGACAAATCCCACGAAGGAGCCCGAGTCGGCAAGACAGGCCTATTAACCTTGAAGGAACATAATAAATCATGCATGATCTTACTACTAGAAATTTTCGCGAAGATGGAAACTACATGAACTGCTAAGCATTGAGTGGTAGCCAGCAATAGCCAAATATGAAAAAACTTTTTATTCCGAAGAAATAAAAGAAAATCAGCTATTTTGGCTAAGGAAGGTCTAGAGATGGAATGACCTTCCTTACGACACCAACTTCTATACATTGTCCAGCTGACCTGGTAAAGCTTACGGGTCGACTTTCTCAAGCTGAAAGAAAGCTGTCAAGACACAGCTTTAGAGAGTCCAGTCTGTCTAGCTGCTCGCTCGGCAGTCACCTTGTAACTAAGTTCAGCACGCGAGGGTTTGGATGATAATGGTGAAGAAGCGGTTGTCTGAGAAGATCTTCCGAATGGGAAGGAACATCGGAACTTCCGTAAGGAGCTTAGGAGTTCCGGAAACCAAGGGCGTAGGGCCAGCAAGGAGTTCTTCATATACGACACGGAGTAATGTTATCGCAAAACAGAGCCACTACTCAAGATTTATTGACTCCTCCCTGCTGTTCCCTGACACACTGCTTTTATTGACTCCTCTCGTTCCCGATCCCTCCAGAGGGCAGAAGCCTGGGTTTCCTCCAAGGTTGCTCCCCAACCTTGATCTGAGGCATCTGAGTACAGATGAATGTCGGGAAGAGGGGAGTCGATAGACCTTCCAGGTGTCAGATGCACTTCTTCTGAACACCACAGAAGATCCAATAAGCAAGAATTGCTCCAGACTATAACTGCGTTCTCGTTGCGGAAGTCCCAGCAATTCCTGAGACATACCTGAAGAGAAGTGCATCCAGAGAAAACGAGGCCCTGGAATTAAAAGAGAGAGAGAGATAAGACATTCTCCCTAAGAGGCTTCTCCAAACTGGTACGGGCTGTTACCTGTTGGGCAACACCTCTACTTCCTCAAGGACCGACTGGATCCTCTCCAGGGTTGGGAAAAAAAAAAAAACTCAAAGGAAGAGAGAGAATCCTTATCCCTGAAAGGTTATAGATTGTGTTGGGACCAGGCAAATCTTGGCAAAGATTAGACAAATTCCTAGTATCTTGCATAGATTCAATAAGAAGTCCCTTACCCTTACTAGCTCCTCTAAAGAGGAGGCATGGATCAGCCAAGGGCTAGATACTTCAATATTCTGTACACTCGACGATGCATAATTGCTGACACCAGAGACATGAGTTAGAAGCAACAAAGATCGTCATACTGGCCACATCACCTGAACCCTGAGCGGCCACATGAATCATAGCCTCCTGTGACGCTACTGCTGACAACGACGACACGAAATTGACCATGGAGGATACATCCTCCTCTCTGAAAAGACTGTGCAGAGCGCAAAAAGGAGCCCTCAAAAGAACCCTCTTATGTATGTCCGGATAGTGAGGTGGAAGATGATTTAAAAAGAAGTCCCTCCTCTTCTTGCCAAAGAACGTTGTACAGCCAGCCGAAATGTTAGCCTGGTATGCCAACCCCATCGAAACCGAAGTGATGAGGTTGTCAAACAGTACAGGATCAGAGGGAGTACATCCAACTTGTTTGAGAAAACCCCATCAACCCAGATAACATCCACAAAGAGTGGAACAAGGCGCCAGACTGGCTGCGAAAAGTGTCCTCCAAAATACAAGCCTCACGAGATGTAACCGCTACCAAACAATTCGATGAAGGAACCAGAGAGAGAAGAGCCTCACAGATTCGTTGAGAGGAACTCTGACACCGTCAGAGGGGTTACCCACTACCCTATAGAACCCCTTCCAATTAGGAAGCAAGGTTGAATCCTGTCTACCCGACCTGATAAGAGAAGATAACCCAGAGTCCGCCTCCCTCAACACCCGCCCAACTAGGCCAAACCAGACCAGGTTACTTGATGTTTGGGATACTGGTTTAGTTGCATACAACGATTCAAAACATTGCTTGGCTTGGTTGTGTAGGTTTCTCAGGAGCCTGGACTGCGAATAGAGAGAATGGATAAAGTCCACCATCCACGTATACTCGCTTTCATTTGCTGGAGAAAAGAACTATATCTGGTACCAGCTCCTCTTCTTCAAAAGAGCATTCTCTGTCAGATTGGTTCGACCGAACCGGGACAGGAAAAGAGACAGACTGATCACCCGCAAGAGCTGCACCCAATAACCCGGACTCACTACAACAGGATGTGTGAGACCATCACCTGACATACTTGACCCCATCATACCTGAGCCAACCGTAGTAACCCGGTTGCACAAACCCTGTACCAACTAAAGCCGATGAAAAAACTCTTGAGTCAGGCGCACTCTACTGCGCAAACCCCGCACCACCCAGTGACGATGATGTAAAACCTGGGCCAACCACACCTGGGCGACAAACGCCCACCCCTATGAGCGGAGAGGCCGCAACACTTGATTCACCCAACGCCAGATGAACCAATGGCGCACCAGGACGGGTATCCGGAGCTGAAGTCGCACTGATTAAGGGAGAGAATTCCCTGATGACCTGGAACAAAAGCCGAACCCACACTGAACACCTTAGAAGGAGGAAAAGAAATAGCCGCAGGAAAAGTTGAGAAAGAAGTAAAAGAAGGAGAGAAAAGAAAGCAGCCAAACTCAGAATAACCACTGGAGCACCTACTGCCAACATTGGACAGGTGGAGAACATACCAATTGGTCTAGTACTCAAAGGTGTTTCTCAGGACAAGCTACGAGCTGTGGAGAGTGAAGAGGAGAGGCTGATGACACCATCGGTACTGATACACTCAACGATGACACAGCCGAAATGCCATATGCAGTAGCATCCGCAAGAACTGCGGTGGACACATTACGTTTTAAACCCAGTAAAGGAAGAAAATACGGGTTGCGGAAGACTCCTCAACTGCCTGTGAAGCATCTAGACCAGAAGCCTGAGAAAACTACCGGACCCGTGCAAGGTGCTAAAGAAGACAGCCCCGCCAAAGAAGGTGAGAGCACAAAAAAGTTCTTAATTTAGCGACGCAGAATAACTGCCAGCAAAATTTCACATCATGAGAAGAATAGCACCTGTGTTGTGATGCCAGAAGACTGATATTTAGGAATTAGAAAGTGCTTTGGCAGGGATTTATTGCATGTGTTAGTCGTGAACAGTTAGCTAAGTGTGTTGTTCGAAAACCTTTACGGCAGAGGAAGTGTACAATTCCTGTGTTAGTGAAGTGTAGTTTCAAAAATTCATGTTTGTTAAAATACATGTGACAACATCTAGCAGCTCGGCGCATGCGCCTGCCACCTCAAAACCCCGAAGAGAGAGAGAGGGAGCTGCTGAAAACTCCAACATTACAGGATTGCACCAATGAAAATTCTTTGCTCTGCTGACTTAATGGCAAAGAAAACAAGACGAGTGAGAGAAGACTCCGAAGAGAGACCCGATAAAGAAGATTACATGTGTAAAGACACTGGAAGAAGGCTTACAAGAAATCGGTGAAAGAGTAAAAACTCAGAAGTAGCAGAAGAGGCCATATTTTTTCTTTTTTTTTCTTTTTACATAGAAACTGGACCGACTCTGTTCCCCCTTGATAACCTTGACAGACATCACTAGCAAACTCAGGAAAATTCTTCAAGACATGATCTTGAATACAGGTATTGGAAAACCCAAAATTGAAAACATTGCCTAACTAGTAATCTATAACCCTGTGACAAACCCAACGATTCTGCATTATACTGAGCCAAATTGAAAACCCTATCACCAGAATTACCACCGCTGCAAGATGAACCAAACTCATCCACCGAAGGAAAAGGAACCTTCGAGGACGAAGGAGCATTCTCCAACACTAGAGAACCCTACAAACCTGAAACCATATCCGAACGACGAACCACGGACTTAGAAACCTTCTGTTGTAAAGAACTCGAAACAGGAAATAAAACCGAAGATGGATCCAAGGCGAAGTTGTCACACTAGAAACCCCAACCAAAACAGAACCCAAAGAAGACTGCACCTTCCACTTCTCTTCCTGAACTCTTCCTAAACAATTTTCCCTACTCGTCTGTGTCTTACCTAACTCTACATCAACCTCAGAACTTACACCTTGAGTGGGAAGGGGGAAATCTGCTGCCAACACTGCCTGCTCCGCGCCGGGGTGACCGGCAGAACCTACCTTCGAGGCTTGCGGTTCTCCATGACCCCCACCACCTGTTAGGGCTGGTTCTGGAACAGGAAGGGGGGCTTAAAAAGAACGATTAGAATCAACTATGCTACTACTATCACTAGCTCTATTCTCTGTTAACTTACTCATCAGGCTAGAAATAGGCTAGACTTATTGGATGATAAACTGTCCTCTAACTTCTTGAATAACTCTGAATTTAACGCTTATTTATCTACTGATTGTAACCCTCTTCGAGGCAGAGGATTTTCTTTGTTTCAAATAATCCTCCATTTGATCTATTGACCAAGACCAATACTCGTCACATCACTGACTGACACTACAATGAACCTTCCTACATAAAATACAAACAGAATGTCGATCGTGTTTGAGGGTACTCATCCTACGCTTGCAGGACGTGCAGGACCGATGAGCGGCAGCATCTCCAGCAGTAGAAGGATCGGTCGTCGAAGGTGTAGACGAAGTGGAAGCAGCTGCGCCAGCAGACGGCGACGTCTTCTTGTCTGACTTATCCAATCAAGTTCAAAGTACCGATCCAAAGTTAAAACCAGGAGAGAAGTTCCAAATCTGGTCAATAAAGTATATATCCAGGAGAAAAGGCGTTGAAAACAGTCAAAAACTGTAATCTGATGTCCAAATTCTTTACATGGGGGTTGGGCTAAATGACCAAAAGTTCGCCTGATGAGGGACAAACCCACACAGCACGACGAACAAAAAACAATTGGGGATGTCGGCCTCTGTTGGCCGGTATTTGCAGCAGCGTTGTCAACAGTACCTCAGGTAACTCATTTGACAAGATTTTTCTTGTAGCGTTGGTAACGCTGACAGTTAATTACCCACCTCGTGGGTAAAATTATGGGGATACAGTTCGGGCTGGTCAGTGACCAGGCTAATTCAGGTGTTCAGGGAGTGTATTGCAATATTTATAATCAACTATTGCAATAAAGAATAACTACAGTTTTTTATGCTTTCCCTAATAACAAATACTGATCTTCACCTAATAAATTACAAAGTACAGAGACCACCTTACTTATGAACATTCAACTTACAAACATTCAGAGATACAAACAAACTGGATTGCAAATTAAAATTGCGCTCAGAGCATTCCCCTTTGCCACCCATAAGTTCAAAGTTTGCTTTGTGTGTCTATTCTGTACATATGTCTATTCTGTACATATGTAGTGTGCTGTGTTTTAGGATGAAAAAAAGTACAGTACTTTATTAATTTTATATCATACTGTCCTTAAATAGGCATGAAGAGTACTTTAACCAACTTACAAACGATTTTCAACATATAAACGGCCATCCGGAAAGTAACTCGTTTGTAAGTAGGGTGGTGTCTGTACTCCATTCAGGATTTTGCTATACAGCATTAAACAGCAGTAAATAAAGAGCCACCATACCTGTTTCCAAAGAGGCCAAATCTCGTTTTACTTCTAAGATGGTAGCATGTAGGCTTGAAATCTGTTGCGTAAGGTGTGTGTGCTCATTGATGCGTGTTAACAAATACGCTGTCCCTGCTCCCACCAAAACTCCAGCACCCAAGGCTGCTGCTACAGCAACCTTGAAGTTAAGGAACAAATATCTAATTCAGCAAGCAGTATCTTTCAGTACATGTCATAATAAAAATAATTACTCCACTATGAAGACCATACAAGGATTACTCAAGGGACATAGTATCCCTACAAGTTTATTTTCTGCCTGAAATCTGACTGACCATCAGAGTAGAAAGAATGAGGAAATCTGATAATTTACTACTTTATTTCAGCAACATTCCACATGGTATTCAGTTGCCCCATTGTTTGATTTGCCATTTTAGCCTTAAACTAAATTAGAATTAGAATCACACATTCGTTTAGAACAATCTGTATTGCCATAGAGACATAAACAATGGTATAAAAACATAACTATATCTAAAAGATTTTCTCAATTGGGGAATAAGCTACAATAAGAAAATATCAGTCAGATCGCAAGATAGTGAGAAATGATACCATAAGGGAAATTACCGAGGTTTTATAAGTACTGTACATGAGATGATGATAAATGGGAAATGGGGATGACTTGGACATGTCCTTCACAAAACCATGATATTATCAGCTTGGCTCCCGTGGGCATCAGAGGAGTTGGAAGACCAAGATCTGCTTGAATGAGAACTGAGAGACAGGAGGCTGGATATGAGTGGAGATTTGTGGAAGATAAAGCACAGGAAAGACATAAGTGGAAGAATTTCAGGGGGCCTTTGTGTTGCAGCATTGGAGGTGATGACGATGATGGTGAAATCAATTACGGTCAAACGAATTGGTGGTGGCCACTGAAAGGTGCTCTCTCACAGAATGTATTGTGTCAGAGTCTAAATATTTCTGTCATTTTCCTTAAAGAAAACACTCTGTTTAGAGATTGGCCACTCATTTCTCTACACAGTGTTCTCTTTAATGGAAAATGACAGAAATATTAAGACTCTGACACAATACATTCAGGGTGAGAGCACCTCCCAGTGGCCACCACTGCCTGGTTTGACTATAATAAGAAAATTTCCTGAACAAAACTAATTCATCAAGTTGATGAAAACAATTAGCCTACACATAAGCAATACTCCAGTCTACATTACACAGTTTTAAGCATACACCCTTAGCATTTCAATTTAATGTTCATTTACTATTCATAAGTTCCTTCTGTAAACCTTATATTTCAAATAAGACCTTATATTTCAAATAAGGAGTTAATTCAAGATGCTTCTGCTGAATTAATAAAAAATTCACTAAAACTCACCTTGGTATTAACATTTACGATGAATGATTTTCCTCCATTCATGATTGGTGGATTAGCTAAATGTCAGTGTGTTCTCATCTGAAAAAAAAAGGTAAATAATTTAAAACATACACAAATAACTCACAGCAAAACAGGGTACGTATATCCAATCATATACTGACAGTCCCCAGTTAACGTCGGGGCTTCTGTCTCTGGCTGAGCGCCACTAACTAAAAATCGCTGCTAATCGAAAATCAATGATAACAGCGCCAAAAAACCCGCTTAACGGCGCTGTTAACCAGATATCAGCGCCATTAACTCGAGATCGGTGCCAAAATCCCCACTTAATGGCCCTATTAAGCTCAGATCAGCACCAAAATCCCCACTTAGTGGCAGCGTTTACCAGAGATCAGCGCCGAAAATCTGGTTAATGACGTCGCTAGCCAAGTGCCGTAACACCGATACGCTGTTAACCGATGTCGCCAGTAAGCGGGGACTCCCAAATAAGAAAATTCAACCTATATGGAGGGTGAAGTAAAAGCTTCCCTATAAGACTAAAATTTTCCATGAAGTATTTTCAGACTCCATTAAAATCTAAAAGAAAGGTGTAAGGTTTCTCTATAGTTCTCACAGGTAGCAAGTCAGAAGTCTTTTGTAACGTAAATTGGCTTATTCTGCATCTAGCAAATGTGTTAAGAAATAGGTTTTTATCTCATTTCTCTGCTATACGCAAAGACATATTACCATGTAACTATGTTAAATTTGGCAGGCATCCAAATTCGCCCCCAATCCATCTCGGAAGAATATAACCAACATCAATGGCTGCCTGAACAACCACCCTCCCTTCAAACCAGCACCCAGACTCACACAATGGAAGTTTGGTCACCTGTTAAAATATTTCCTCACACAAAATAAAGACACATTCTATTTTAGTACTATTACGACTTACTTAGGCCAGCTCCTTATAAGAAAACTGTCTGAACTCCCCCAACTTAATGGTATCACAGTATTACCAATGAAGGTCCAAATGTATTACGATCATCAACAATGTCGACATTTATACACACCATATTGAAATTGATTAATGATAGTCTCTCTCTCTTATTATAGAAATAGTAGCTTATCATTAGAATATCTGGTAAGAAAGGTGGCAGTAATCTAACAAATAGTATTTGCAGTGTCGAAGTTAAAAAGTGGAATCTATGGCCTAGGTTTACAGGGGTACCAAATAATTTCTTAACAGATAATTTGGTAATACTGCACTAAGGTACTGAATTTAATACTAGAAATAGTCAAATGATGGTTTTTATATATTTTCCATGGGAAAATATTTAAGTTAAAGCCCTACTGGGCCTCTCTAGGCTCATAAGGCAGGAGCTGATCTCCTGTTTCTTTGGCCAACAGCCAGTGGGGGACAGGTCCCAATGCCTAAGACACATGGCCAGTGTGTCGCTAGGCCCACTGTTTAACCCCCGGCAAGGGCTGGTGCCTATGCTCCTAATGAACTTCTCGAATTTTTTCAGACCGCTAGGTTGGCAGGCTATCAGGTGTATGCAATGGTGCCATCCAAGCTATTTAGTGAGCAGTTAGATTTAACCCAGGTCCTCTCGACTGGCAGGCGAGAATCTTACCACTGCGCCACCACGGCAGCATAGGAAAATATAGACAAGTAAATAATAAGTTTGGTAATTACGGATAAAAATATGAACGCTTACGTTATTCTCTTAAGTCCACTGCTACTAATCTGATGGAGTTACATTCCAAGTTCTTAACCTTTGAGAGACAACTTGAAAAATTTACCAAAATATGTGAGAAATTTACTAGCTGTTGTTTATGCTTTGAACAGATCTTCAGAGATTAATGTACAAACATAAACAAAAGATGGTAAATTTCTCATTTTTTTCCACAAATTTCTCAAGTTATCTCATCTGTACTGCATCAAATACACCCCTTTCTCTATTTTACGGTCAAAAAATTTCATTAATAAACAATATTTCTGTGCAGAGCTCTTCCTTAGAATTACCTCAGGCTAGGTTAGAATGTCAAATACTACATTTCCATGATTTAAAAAATTCTGGGCTTGCTACTGCTATATACATGAACTACTAATTAGGCTATTTTGGCTGCCTGTGTTATGATTTATGGATTTCCTACACTCATGACTGGTGCTTTTCACTTTTTTTTTCCTCCCACCCAAAAATCCCCTCTTTCCCACTGGAGTCCACCAAAATTGCTTGATATCAGTGGGATGGAAGTCAAAAACAAATGATTTACACAAACAATAAAGGGTAAAAAGGCATAAAACACAAGATAACCAAACAGAAAAATAGGAAATGTTTTACATTGTACTTTGGACTTGAAAACTTTATCTTCCTTTTTAAATGTGGGATCTGAACATTTCTGACAATTGTTTCATTAGCAAATGAGTAAGTTTACAGATAAAGAATCCATCGCTATATCCTATAAATCAGGGGACCACAGTAGGAAAGCGGGGATTTTGGGTGGGGAAAAACACAAAACCAAGCAAAATACAAGGACCTCAATCCCATTGGTGTTTTCATTCAGATTAAAATAAGTTTACTGAATGATTTCAAACTAATATCATGCACTTGGGAGTAAAAGTGAAGACTATACTGTGTCCCTCTGGTTGGGCGGATACTAGTTACATGCAAAATTGGCGCTGTGTTTAGTACCATCCACATGGGGATGAATGTAAAAACATAAAAAATAAACAGTAAATATTATAAACATAAATGAAAAAACAAAGAAGAGGCTGTAAATACACTGGTCGGCAACTGGTAGGAACCTGGCCCACTTTAATGGTCTTCAGTTTTACCCACTAGGGTAAGGACCTAGATCTTATGTTAAGTTAGGTTAGGTTAGGTTAGGTATTGGCTGGTTGGGTCATTTGCAAAAGAAATGTTAGAAATATTCAGAGCACACATTAAAACATAAAAAATTAGATTTTCCCATTCACAATGCGATGATGGTTTACAAAGAAATTTTACTGAAAAATATATGGGGTAGTTTACAGTTTAGTTGACCAGGCCGCGGAACACCTTCTGCCCGGACTACAACCACTCTGCCAAGGTAAGTAGTTCCGCGACCAGACCCTGCTCGCGACCCAGTGACCCCACGCTTTCTGGGGGTTCGCCCCCCCGGCCAGGTTAGGGCACGCCGCCCTATGTTAGGTTAGGTTGGTTACATCTGGTTAGGTCAGGACCTGGCACTATAGGAAAAGTTTGTCTTGTTTGTATTCGTCCGCCAGTTTCCTAGTCGGAACCTACATGACAGCCTTGGCCAACTAAACTGTAGGCGCTCCTATGGTTCAGGTATTGGGCTACGATTCAAAATATCATAGTACGCCTATTACCCTATCCTACTTAACATAGGGCTACTTTTGTAAGGCCTGTGTTTGATTTGATCAGTTTTCTCCTGTAATCGACTACTACAAACTGAAAAGATCTTACAATACACAATTTACTATATAGAAATAAAGGCTTTAGGACTCGACATCACTTCTAGAAAGCAAGAGTTCAAAGTTCATTCACCACTCGACTGTAATCTGCCTATAAAAAAATAAGTAATTAAAGTTCTTAAAATACACCACTTACTGAATAAAAATAATGGCTCTAGGCCTCGAACTGCTTCTAGAAAGCAAGAGTTCAAAGTTCACTCACCCGCCTAGGCCTAGACCGTGCCAACCCCAAAATGCTTTAATAGACCCAATTGCCCAAAACTCGGTGGGTACAAAAAAACACCCACTTCCTCACCTTATTTCTGACACCTATATTGTTGATCTGGATAATAAGGGGCGCACACGTGGAGATTACTGATTAAAGGTGGCTTTCCTTGTTAAACGAAGAGCTTCAAATGTTACGATGAACAAGTGCGAGATATAAAATCAGCTGATCAATGTCAACATTTTCACTTGTGTTTGGAAGGGAGCACTTGGGCGCATTCCATTAGTAAGTGGTGATGTTTAACAAGGAACAAAACATTGTACTCTATTGATCTGCCTTTCAATAAGAATTCTCTTATATTATGTTTACTTAATAAGCGAATGTATACCATAAATTTGCAAGTTACTGTATATCTTTTTAATACTTATCAATTTCTTTAGCCAATTTGCAAAGGTATTGTCTCCCACCATGAAGTAACCAAACGTAACTTATTCATAATAGAACGCATCTTTGTCGAGTTAAAAAAAACAAAACTTTCGAACCCGGTCACCAAACACAGTCATTTACTTTCTAAACCACTATTGATATTCAGTCGACTGTGTCTGCTTTGCTTTCTTGCTAGAAGTTTTATAAAACACAGATACTGATTCACTTATTATGTCTGATTGCTTATAAAGCCAATTAGTTATTGCGTCATTCGGTAAAGAGAGACATCTGCAAGCGACAGCGATGAAGCAAAGAGATATCAGGAAGTAATCTTGCTTCTAGATATTTGATTATCGACAGGATAGATTCTACGTAGAATAATAATCATGTTAATTCATTATAATGAAACGGAGAGAAAGGCACTGAACTTGTAAAGCAACAGTAAAGCAACCGCTGTACTGACAGGAAATGGCAGAAAAGTGAAAGTTAATTAAAGTATATAAAAAAAAGTTTTAAGTTGTGGTATGGTATCCACCATACCTGTTCACAAAGGGAGCTGGTCAATTTTAATCCCTAGACTAAATGGAGGGATTTATGACATTCATTTAAATCCCAATGGGTTCCTGTTGTCATAAGCAATAATTACTTGTGGTAGTTAGCAAACTATGGTCCTCACGGCAGCTAAAGTGGAAAGTCATGAGGCTAGCAACTTCATCCCAAAATATTTCATTCTATCTTTCCTGAACATTAAGACCCTTAGTTTCAAATACCTCTTTCACACCATCTATCCAGTTGTTACTGGTCGTTATTGTGCTCTATGTTAAACCAACTCTCCTATGTGGTAGTGAAGTGTTGATATCCAATTGAATCCGCGGAGACAAAGCACAAACTCACTAACCCTAGCCATCCACCCACTTCCAGTGATTTTGCGGTAGAGATGAGTGGCGATCCGTGAAAGACAGAGCACAGGGAAGACATGAATGGGGGAATTTCAGAGGGGCCCCTTTGGCAACACCACTCAAAAGCATAGAAGATTAATCTCAGAGCTATATTGATAATCTTTGCAACGTCAGCCTATTAACCCTAAGTTAACTTTAATCATCATGTAGCAGGACTTCAAGTCGTGGTATAACTGCAACTTTAAAAGCAGATCAGACGAAAATTCCAACATTTTTAATAAGCAATGTGGTATGATAAGCCCTTGGGAGCATGTCGATGGATATTTAAAATGGAATGGAATAAAAAAATTCAGACAAAAGGCAAAGCGCTGGGGACTATGAGGTCATTCAACGCTGAAAGGGAAATTGAAAGTAAAAATGTGCTTTAGAGGTATAATGAGGAAAGCATTGCAGTTGCACTATGAAACAATTGTTAGGAGAGGTGGAAAGGAAGATGGAAGAAAGAGAATATGAACGGCCACCCACTCAAAGGAATGAAGGAGGTTGCAGGTGGGGGCCGAAGGGACGCTGCAGAGAACCATAAGTAATGCCTACAGTGCACTGCGTGAGGTGCACTGACGGCACTACACTCCTACGGGGAAATATTCAAAATAAATCTACGGGTTGAAAGTCATTCATAAAATTTGTAAAACAAAGCTCAAACATGTAGCCAGTAACGAGAAGTCTAGCTACAGTTGATCCATAAGGCATTTGCATAAATGGTCATGATAAAAAAAGTACAGGAGAGAGAGAGAGACAGAGAAAATTTCACAGAAAGCTGAACGTCCTACGTCATTCCTTTTATTGTGAACTGTGTTGTCTGTCACCTAGCATTTCTCAAAAAAATATACTGTGGATGTTGCTATCTCTCTCTCTCTCTCTCTCTCTCTCTCTCTCTCTCTCTCTCTCTCTTTGTGTCTTACACTGCGTTTGTTTAATTTCATTAGACACAAAATCAAGCTTATTTTCTCTGTGAGTTTCAGATAACAGTCATCCTCAAGCATTTATTGAAGTGAAAGTACTTAATACCAAAACGTTTCGCAATCCGTAAAATAAAAAAAAAAAAATGAGCTTTTGAGAAATTTCTGTAGAAGTGATTTTGTCATGTTGTTGAAATGACTAACCGTAGTTAGTTACCGTTGCGTAATAACTAGCCAGATCTCGGTGAGGTCTTTCTTTTTAATTGCAACATCTTCTGGGCTCAACGCAGTAGGAAAATGCCTCTTTGTTCTTAGATGGTATCTCCAAAATCCTTTAACATTGGAAGGTCAAAGACATGAAGAATGTCTATTTATATTTACGTGTTCTTGAAATCTGAGATTTTTATTTCTATTTCATACATGTTTATAGTAAACGAAGGCGTTCTCTTTCACACGAAAGTCATAAACAAGCGTTCACCACACATACACACACACAAAGGAGTAATAAGAATGCCTGGTTTACGCCCCACTTTAATGGCGAATAGTAAGACTACAAGAACATAAGCAAGAGAAGAGCAGAGTAGAGCCACTTGCTATGTTTGTGACACGATGGCTTTGTGTTTCAGCTCCTAGAACCCACGTCTATGGTTGCAGAAATGTCTTTATTAGGCAACAGACGAAGATCAAATTTTCAATTATCATAAATAATAAAGTATAATGAAACCAGGATTATACAAAACGAAATCAAAACTAATACCTGCAGCACAACACACACATATGATATGTCAACGTATGCTTATAGAAACGCATGTGGGAGTTTCATAATAAAAAAATATCTCTTATTGGCTCGAGCGGAAGCTAAACAAGATTAGACTAGCATCCGATAGCCTATTTTCAAACAACAGGCGGGTAGTTATATCTCTGTTTATATTTCTCTCCCTACTGCAATAGCAAATAGCCGATTGCTCATTGGCAAAAGACAATGACTACTTATCTCGACCAAAAACCAGATATGACCCTAGGCCTACGGATAAACAAGTACAGAAACCGCTTGCGCACAAAGACAGTTGCCCTCACTTCAGAGAATTACCATCACTGAAACTTGCACAAATGTGGCGCAGATGCCTAATGTGACTTTTTGAGACAGGAAATCCAAGACTACTTGATAAAACATCCCCTCCGTCATTCCGTCAGTTGCTGTAGGTCTCTCTCAGTCGACAGTCGAAGGTGATCTCCGTTCAGGCTGGAGAAGTTCGTCACTATGTCGAAAACTCCGAACAGTAAGATGCCCGAGTATTCTGGAAAGGATGTCGATCTCAGACGTCCTCCTACTTCGCAGCCTTCTGCTGCCCCGCCGGCGTTTTACGACCGAGGTGTGGAATGGCGGACGTTTTTGTGGAATCCGAAAACTAAGGAATTCCTAGGACGCAACGCCCAGTCTTGGGGTAAGTGCTCCTGAAGGGCCTAAACGCTGAGTTGTGATTGGTGGGGTGATTCCATCTTCTTTTGGTTTTCCTGTAAGAAAATAGATGCATTGACGTGTGTAAGACTTGCTGTCTATTTAGTACAAATCAGATAAAATCTCGCAGCCTTAGTGTTTCTCGTCTGAGAGAGAGAGAGAGAGAGAGAGAGAGAGAGAGAGAGAGAGAGAGAGAGAGAGAGAGATGGCGGGGGAATAATTTATAAGGCTATATAGAAATAGACAAATAGATAAGTTTTCTATCATCATTATAACATCATAATTTAAAAGCTTATAGTTTTCTCACCAAGAGAGAGAGAGAGAGAGAGAGAGAGAGAGAGAGAGAGAGAGAGAGAGAGAGAGAGAGAGAGAGAGAGAGAGTTGGGTGGAGAGGGGAATGATTTATATGGTTTTAAAGAAATAGACAAATAGATATGTTTTCTATCATCAGTATATTATAATTTGAACGCAGATAACTTTCGCACAAAGAGAGAGAGAGAGAGAGATGGTTAGTTTGGTTTGGAGGGGACAATACTTTAAAGAAAGTATCAAATAGATATGAGTTCTTTCATCAGTATGGCATCATAATTTAAGCACAGATAACTTTCACTTTTGCATATATACACACACACACACACACACAGAAAGTTGATTTTTGGGGGGGAAATACTTTAAATGGCTTTGAAGAAATTATCACAGATGTGTTCTGTCATCAGTATAACGTCATAATTTAAGTGCAGTAAACTTTTTCACTCAGAGAGAGAGAGAGAGAGAGAGAGAGAGAGAGAGAGAGAGAGAGAGAGAGAGAGAGAGAGAGAGAATTTTGGGACAAAGAGAGACCTCTTATCATCCTTACATCACTGTTACCCTTCAATTTTTAATGTCAGTGTTGACTAATAACCCATTTTCATGATGCGTGTTTCTTAAATTTAGTTTTCTTAATGACAAAGATTATTGCTTTAAATAATTCCATAATCTTGATCTCTTGTGTCAGTCATATTTGGGCGTATAACCTAATTTAACGTCGTTGGTTTTCAAGAGGAATTTGTTTCAATACTTTTGAAAGAAAGATCTGCTACTTCCAATTTCCTATAAGATTCTGACAAATATTCTCTTCTCTGTGATCATATTCGCTGTGTTCACTCTGCGCTCGTCTTTCCTGTCGCTTCTCTGAAAGATATGACCTTTTTGTCCATTAAGATGACGTCATTTCCTGTCACTGACTCACTGGCAGATACAGAGTTTCAGATACAAAGCGTTACATAATCACGCACTGTAAGGCTTACTAAATCACAAAGCAGATACGCATGAGTCTCCACGTTTCAATAAAACAGTAATTACCCATTTGAATACAGTATTATTCCGAAGATGAACCGTATTCCTATGGAACAAGCCCACAGGGGCCACTGACTTGAAATTCAAGCTTCCATAGAATATGACTTTTGAATAACAGAATATTCGAAAATGGCAATTCATTGTCACGAAATATTTGATTAACATTGAATTAATAAAACGGAAAAAGGTATAGGGGAAAATAAATGCCGGAGAGAATAGGTCTATACACTCGACAAATAATACAGGGAGAATTTTGAATCAAGCGCCCGCGTGTTGCAACACTGATATATCACACCCTTATTTATAAAAGAGGATTAAACGTATTGTTGTAAGTCTAGTTTATTCAAAACATTATATATATATATATATATATATATATATATATATATATATATATATATATATATATATATATATATAGTATATATATACTGAACGCCCTGGAAAATAATGAAAAACGATTGTAACTCATGACCGGTGTCGGCTTTGTTGCTAAATAGAAACCGGTCAGGATTTACAACCGTTTTTCATTGTTTTCAGGTGGTGTTTGATTTACAAGATCACGTCAATATATATATATATATATATATATATATATATATATATATATATATATATATATATATATATATATATATATATATATAGTAATGACCTTTGTCGTCAGCACGTTTACCCGTAACTTTAAAAGCTGGTAACTATTCCTCTCTCTCTCTCTCTCTCTCTCTCTCTCTCTCTCTCTCTCTCTCTCTCTCTCTCTCTCTATATATATATATATATATATATATATATATATATATATATATATATATATATATATATATATATATATATATATATATATATATATATATATATATATATATATATATATATATATATATATATATATATATATATATATACTGTACATAAATATATGTGTATGTATATATATATATATATATATATATATATATATATATATATATATATATATATATATATATATATATATATATATATATATATATGGAGAGAGAGAGAGAGAGAGAGAGAGAGAGAGAGAGAGAGAGAGAGAGAGAGAGAGAGAGAGAGGAATAATTACCAGCTTTTAAAGTTATGGGTAAACGTGCCGACAGGTCGTTAGGCTTAGTCGCTTAGACGTAAACACTAACTCCTCCTTTTGCAGGAAAGATCACAGCTTTCTACGTCGTCTTCTACGCCTTCCTGGCCGGCTACTTCGCCTTCATGATGACTGTTCTGTACCACACGCTCGAAGACGATCGCCCTAAGTACACATCACACGGAGGACAGTCCATTCTCAAAGCCCCAGGTAATTTAAACTGAGATGAGACTACCTCTAGTCCACACGCATACGCCATTTTGCTTAGGTCTACAGAACCACAAAAACTTTTCAGTTCAGGAAACGGGCTCAAGTCGTTTTTCCCGCCTGGGATCGATCGTTGGACGTTCACTGGTGAGGCGAGGCTGATTCTCGTGGTCAAGTGGTACTAGCCTCGGCAAAATTAGGGAGTCCTGAGTTAAATATGGCCGAGATAAGCGACTTGGGCCTGTTTCTGAAAATTTTGTCTTAAGAATGTTGGCCTAAATATTGAATTAGGACTACGTATGTGGTAGCTGGTTAGCCGTGGTGGATTGCAGTCACTTAAATAAGGTCACACAACCAGCAATGTCATTATAAAATGCCTAACATATATATTAGGCATTTTATAGTGAATGTATATATATATATATATATATATATATATATATATATATATATATATATATATATATATATATATATATATATATATATACGTGGTGCGTTTTGTGCGTACCTTTGAGAGCTGAATAACTGATTATTTTGTTATCAGGTTGAATGTTTACAAATATCGTAAATTATGCCCATATATTTATTTTTCCTGTGTTGAACAACGAAAGTCTACGATAAAAATAATAATAATCACTGTTTCAAATACACTTGACGAAGGCCATAACTGAGTCACTAAGTACCTGTAAAGAACTCTATACATACTATCCTATATCATTCAGCAATAGACAATTTTCCACTAGAGTAGTTTCATTCCTAAAACTTCTATTTCATTATTCTTCTTGTGTAAATCAGGTCTGGGGATGCGACCAGATTATCGGCCTTCTGACCTGTACCATCTCATGGAGTACGACCCCAACAACGAGGACTCGTATGTGGAGTACGTGAACTCCATAAACAACCTACTTGCCGGTAAGTTTTCAGTGTTCTTTCAAACCCAGTCTTCAAGTTTTCCTTCTTCACATAGACCTATGACCCATGTTTCGCACGTGAATTCCACAAGCATTTTGCTTGCCGATAAATTTTCAGCTTTCTTTCAAATCCAGAATCTTGTTTTTCTTCTTTTAGGCCTATGACAAGCTTGCCAGTAAGTTTTAAGTTTTCTTTCAAATCCAGTCTTCTTCTCTTAGACCTACGACTTGTTCAAGCTTATACAGACCTCTGCATTTTCACAACTGAATTCTCTGTTATGTCTTGAAGCATGCAGACACCACATTAACATATAATGGAAGTACGTTATGCATACTTTTGGTAGTTTCATATCTATCTACGTTTAAAGATACAAATTCAAGGTAACATCTGAAATCAAATCTTAGCAAACAGTTCAAGTTGAATCAGTTTTTCTTTGTGACATCGAAGCCCAAGCGTGCTGAGAATGTTTCCCGCTTTACTTCAAGGTTACGACGGTAGTAGTGACAATATTCCAGACTGCAAAACGAAATTGAATATTCCCTGTGGTTTCGACGTAACCTCTCTACGAAATTCGCAGTCAACGTGGGATGCCACTACCTGGGGATACAGCGCGGCTTCACCTGTGGTCATCTTGAAGTTGAATAAGGTGGGCTACTGATAGGTCTATACCCTATATTGATTTTCTGCTTTATTTAGTTTTTAGGCATTTCGTAGTCTCATATTTAAAAACAAGAATCATTGTCATTTATTTATTTATTTATTTATTGCTTCACACGCCAGTAATTTCACCTAAGTTGAAAAAAGTCATTTTGCTGTAAAATAACATACAGTAGACTGAGAATCCCACTGGTTTCCTTCCTATTGCCGTAGTACCGTGTGAAGTATATTTGCCCTGTTATGGTATGACAGCCGTTGGAAATTAGCATTTAAAGTACATTTCAGACATTTATCGAGTGTCATTTCTAACTTACAAGGACATCTGATACATTCCAGGTCTTCGATTGGGTTCCAAAGCCTTACAACGCCAATGCTGATGCCCTCCCAGAGGGACTCAGGAACTACATCAACGAGACCATGGACGTCACAGCACAGCCTCAGGTAACCATTCAAACATATATTTTTGCGTTGCTTTCTGTATAAACAAGATAGAAAATAACTCGTATCTATTCTTTGCTCGGCTTTTGCAGATGGTGTGGGTATGGTGCGAGACTAAGGAAGAAGGGGTGAGCTTTACCTACACTCCTTATGCCGGTTTCCCGGTTTATTACTACCCCTTCGTAAACCAGCAAGGGTTCTTGTCTCCCCTAGTGGCTGTGCATATTAAAGATCTTCCTGGTATGTAATTAGTCTCTCTCTCTCTCTCTCTCTCTCTCTCTCTCTCATTTCAGTGAATTGCTTGTATTATGCATATACTTTAATTAGCAAGTTCTGTCGTCTGAAATCAGTGTAACACTAATGAAATTTGTATTTTTTCGACAAAATCATAGGGAAAGTTCAGTTTATTTTCATACTTCAATCTATTTGCTGTTTCTCCAGATACATATGAACATTATTAAGAAATTCAACTCTCGTATTTAATAAACTATATTTACTTCCAGCTGAGACCGAGGTGAGAGTCTCTTGCGAAGCCTACGCCAAAAACGTCAAAGAAGAAACTCTTCTGTTCACCTGGAAAGTGAAACAAGATCCACATTAACCCTTTCTCGTCACAATTATGAACGTTTTAAACGTCAGGTAATTTAATTTCTGTCCTGTTGAAGTCTCCATCTTTGGCCTAGATATCCCTACCGATTTCGGTGCCAACACTTTTCTGGCTACGAGTTCCTTTCTTTGTAGAAAAGGCTGTGGACGAACTATTCCAATGTATGCTTGTAGGCCTACTGTAGATATTGTTTGTCTGTTTGCTTTTTTTTGTATTCAGTGAATATGCGCCCAGTCATTCTTGCAATTTTTGTATGAAATGGGGTTCAATGTACTTTTGTAAATCATATGATAAGTAAACATTTAACCAATGGTGTGATTCTTTTTAACTGCATAATTCGTTGGTTGTACTCCAAGAATTACTAATATCGCCCCCCCCCCTGCCCCGCCATCTCTCTCTCATAACTAGTCATGCGGTTTCTCGGTAAAATTTAACCATACAACGAAAGTCAGAGTTGACGCTTCTGGCACAAAAACTATAGTCTGTGGTATACAATGTTCAATTTTGTTTGGGAACTTACATTCTTCTCTGAATTCTGCGCAATTTTGAAGTTTTATCCGGGGAAAAAATACTTTAATAATAAATAAAAGATGGATGGTTTTAGATTCCTACTGAATTTATGCAGAAAATAATAATACAGCATTTTGACTTTCTTCTACGCCATTTATTCGCGAAAAGTACATAAACCTTACTAGTAAACAAGATGGTGAGAATCATCGCGAATTACGTGAAAGGAGCAAAATACAGTGACATATGATGAAAGTACATTATGAATGATTAGGAAGTAAACATAAATAGGTCATTATAAACGACACACGATTGTTTTCCCGTTAAGTGATGTAACAAAACCCGTATATATTAAGTACAGTGATATAAAAGCTGTACAAAAACCAGCTTTTATAGACCAACTTTCATGGGTGTGGTAGCTACAGCGGACATACCTTACACCACTTGCATAATTGTTGCTATTGTATGGAAATAACTGCAATGAAAGTGACTGCAGGGCAGTCATAAGACTTTTTTATTTTGTACTGCAATTATAATGAAAGCAGATTTGCAACTGCGCACTTTTAAGGCAATTGCAATGAAAGATTGGCAGCTGTACAATATGATGAAAGATAAATGAGTATATTACTTTTGTTTTGTCAATCGTAATAAAAGGAAAGCTTTCACTAGACTTATAAGATATGGGACATGTTAAGGTTATATGGAGATTCTGTTTAGTGTGGTGTCATGAGATTCTGTTAGTATCTATACAAAGAATTAGATTCAGGTAATAA
Source organism: Macrobrachium rosenbergii (assembly GCF_040412425.1). Classification (NCBI taxonomy): domain Eukaryota; kingdom Metazoa; phylum Arthropoda; class Malacostraca; order Decapoda; family Palaemonidae; genus Macrobrachium; species Macrobrachium rosenbergii. The sequence goes on from NC_089746.1 coordinate 14,300,069, forward strand.
TGATACTTATAACAGTAACAAAAATAAAAGGTTTAAATTCATTATGAGAATGTACAGCACATGTCAGATCTAACAGAATGCTGACTCGGATAAAGCTTGTTTGAAAATGAATCATGAAACATTTGTAATAAGATCATGAACTGAAACAGGATTATTTTTTTTTTCTGAAATAATAGTTTTCCTGAATCTGTTAAAAACTCGATCCTTATTTTTTCAGTGATTGCTAAATTATTTTCTGCTAAGAACTACTGTATGTCTGATATTCTTTCATTTTAAAAAGTATTTTTTATTGTAACGCCTTGACTGCTTCAAATATTAATTTATTAATCAAAAAATTTTTTTTAACTGCAAATTCTCGAGTATTAAAATAAATTCGAATAAAATTCGACTCTTAATAATTATGAAGGTGATTTGATGAATTATTACTACTACTGTCAAATGCATTTGACGAATTCTGAATGTAAATAGGTATATATGTTTTATGAAAACGTCAGAGCAAAAGTGAATCGATGAAGTTGGAGGTCTATGAAGAAAAAAGGGAAAAACAGAGTCAGATGAGCTAGGCTGATAATTGGTTCTCTAGTTCTCTGTACTGTCTATCCTATTAAATAAAGGTTTCTAATTATTGCAGCCTAGTAGTGAAAGAGAACAAGATGTATAAATACAACTAGAATTATTCAAGGGATGAGTCAGTCTATCTGAGTTAGGATCGACCTGATTCGACATCTGAACTTGGGATTTCTTCGTAATAATTCCAGTCCTGGATTTCAGTGGTCGTTAGCATAACGTAGAGGATTCCAGAGACAAGATAGACGCCACCTGCTAAGAGAATGGAAGAGGCCCAGCTGCCACTCTGTAAAAATGAAAAATGGGTGAAATATATACGATAGAACATAGGCCTATATTGGAGGGATCTTGGCAGAAGGCGAGATAGAAGCTCCTCCTATGTATGACAATGATAGACAATCTTACATGGTTTTCGTCAGCCATTTTGCAGTAACTAACTCCAAAATACACAAGTTTGTTTATCTTTTAAATTCTCATGAAAATTTAATGAAGTAGAGGGAAAAACATCTATATTAGGGCAGAAAAAAATAAACATTTCATAAATTTAGACCATTTACCTGTGTAATCAATGCATTTGTAACAACAGGTGCTACAAATCCGCTGATGTTTCCAATTCCCAAAAGACCAGAGAGTGTACCTGTGAGCAAAAGTTGAGTTGGTTATCATAGGCCTAGAAATATCTCAGTGCCGATAAGGGAGGTCTCAGTGTACTATCAAAATCAGTTTTTTTTTATTTCATCTTGACACAGTAGCAAAGAAAATGGGAATCATTTATGAAATCTAAAGTACAATGAAGAATGCAATACTGGGATTTGCAATCCAGGTTGTAATAATTAGCCTAAAAAGAAAATAAATCGTGGATAAGTCTCTGGATATATATATATATATATATATATATATATATATATATATATATATATATATATATATATATATATATGTGTGTGTGTGTGTGTGTGTGTGTGTGTGTGTGTGTATGTATGTATATACATATATGCATATATACTGTATACATACACACACACATATATATATATATAATCTACTGGTCACTTGTTACCAAATACGTACGTAATTATAATAGCCACGATAGGTTTTATTGGACACTGTTTTTTGCTACATACGCTTGTAAGTGTAATAACTACAAGTTAGTGTAACATTATATGAAACTTTAACATTTATTTCTAACCTGCATAGTTAGGGGCGATGTCCATAGGAGAGAGGGTATAGGTCGATAGTGAACAAGAGCTGCCTATTGTCAGAATCACCATCATGGCTGACACGGCCAACGAATTGCAGCCGCTCAGTACAATCCCCAGAGTTCCCATTGTTATGAGAACTGTACCTGGAAGCATTGCCGTGAGATACGATTTAACAGTTCCACGAAATCGCGACAAAACATATAAATATGCCACGAAAATAACAAATGGCTGACAAAATAATGCTTCAGGGACATTCTACATTTCTCGGGCCTTACCTGAGCAGTGAATAACCCTTCTGGTATTGAGCTTAGATAGCAGGTGCTTGTTCAGGTTGTCGGAAATCCTGCCGAACGTGAAGGCGCCGATCCAGGAACCAATTTGCATCGTTGTCAAAACCCTGCTCACTTGGTTCATGTTCATTCCAAACTGTTAGAGAGAACATAGTTAAAAGCTGGGTTACAAATAAACTATAAACACGGAGAGAGAGTGTAGGCCTACAGTTATAGCCTGGGTTAAAAGATCAACTATAAACACTACGAGGGAATGAAGGCTTACAGCTACAAACTGGGATAAAAAAAATCAACTATGAACACTGAGAGAATATAGGCCTACAGTTACAAGTTAAAGTAAGAAATAAGCTATAAACACTTAGAAAATGTAAGCTGGGTTAAAAAAATAAACTCTAAACACAGTGAAAGAATGTAGGCCTGCAGTTACAAACTGAGTTAAGAAATAAACTGTAAACACGGTAAGAGAATATAGGCCTGCAATGACAGTCTGGGTTAAAAATTGGACTGTAAATACGGTGAGAGAATGTAGGCCAACAGTTAAAAGCTGAGTTAAGAAATAAACTGGTGGGAAAACTATAAACATGAAATGACCAACAAAGCTCAGAAAACAACATGGAGAACTATCTATCTACAGGCCTACCTTAGCTGTAAGGAAAGTAGGTCCTTCTGTCGTCGTGATGTTCGCCAGCCAAGATGTCGCCACTTCCCCTAAAATGCTCGGGTAATATCTCCAGCATGTCATGAGTTTCCGCCATGGAACGGAGTGCTAGAAACAAACGTAAAGGAGTCACTTGGTCGCACTGTATGTATATATATATATATGTATGTATATATATATATATATATATATATATATATATATATATATATATATATATATATATATATATATATATATATATATATATATATATATATATTTGTAAATACGTGTCATATCCTATTTATACAGGTGAAACTGAAGACTACTACCGCGTTCTAGTTCCCACCGGTCGCCGACCAGAATATACACCATTTTTTTTTATGATTTTGTTTGTGTTTATGCCTTTTGTTTATCTCTATGGTATTTGCTGTCTTTTGCTTTTCTTTTTACGTTCGTCCCCAAGGGGCTGGTACTAAACACGGCGCCCACTTTGAACGTAAACTGGTAGTTACCAAAACCAGAGGGGCGGGGAAGGAAGTCTTCAGTCTTACCTGTATGCATAAATACAATTACGTGTGTGTTTGTGTATGTAGGTATGTGGGAGGTATGATGAACAGAATATACAATTTAGGCCGAAGGCCAAGAGCTGGAACCTATGAGGTCATTCAGAGCTGAAAGGAAAATTGAGAGCGAAAGGTTACAATGGTGTAACAGGAGGAAAACCTCGCAGTTACACTATGAAACAATTGCTAAAAGAGCGTGGAAATTATAGGGGGGAACTCGTGTCTTACCTTAGGTTGGATGGACTCGTTGACCAGCAGAAGCTCCTGTTCGTATTTCGAGATGTAAGGGTGCTGCTGAGGGTCGTTGGTCACGAAGAACAGCCAAAGGGGCGTCCACAGAATGGCCAAGATTCCCCCACCGTAGAATACCCATTGCCAACCCAACACGCTGACTATGTAGCCTGATCCTCCGAGGGCTATGAGACTGCCAACGGACATACCTGTGGATACAGAGGATTGATAATAATTAATCGACTTGTTTAATTAGTGATTTATTTAGTTTTTGTCATTTCTACAAATGGTAAAAACAAAAACGGCTGGCTTGATTCAGCTTTTTTCCCTGTAATGGGTTCAGTTCCATCACGATGTAAACACAAGCATAGTCAGCTAATGAGCTGTTAACCCTTCAAAGCATGTGTGTATAAGTACATGATACAACTAAAACATTTGCTCCTTTGACAAAGTGAAGGTCTTGAAACAATACGGGAAAAAATTCCCAGATATACTGTTTCTTGGTATGGGACTTTTCAGGTCTAATGAATAAACTGCAGTCATTTAACATAGCATCAAATTAGAAAAATATGCAAGAATTCATATTTAAAACTTCAGGACAATAATGAGGCGATAGGCAATTAGAAATCGTTTGACACACTTACTTTGTTTATCGTCCAAGTTTGAACTTAGTAATCACCAACGGTAACAACTGTGTTTTGTTGGGAAACACCATTGTTATCAACTGAGTTGCACTTATGGCCTTTTAAAGTACTTATTGAAAAGTCCAAAAACCGGTTATTAAAAAAACCTACCTGAGTAAGCGACTGTAACCATAGTAGCCAGTTCGTCGGGCGGAGCCCATTTGGCAATGACGAAGTACAGAGCAGGGAAGGCAGGCCCTTGGACAAGACCCATGAAGAACCTCACACCAGCCAGGGCCAAAGGGTGGACGTGGGCCATGAAAGGGCACATCATGCTTAGGATCCCAGAGCTGAACAACGAAACGGCCATAACTTCCCGCGCTCCGAATAATTCGCTTATACGTCCTCCTGAAAGGTTAGTGGAAATTGTTAAGCCTATGTGTATTGGTTTCGCCACTCTCGTTTTATAACGATCTTGCAGTAGCAATTAATTCGATTTTCAAGGGGAATAGGGTTGCATTACCTGAACTTTTGGTCATAAAATACCCCCAGAAAAATGTTCCGAGGATAACGCTTTGCTCGTAGCCGCTCCAGTTGAAATGTTCTTCGTAAGTCTGTGGAAAGAATTTGATCATTTTTGCTTCACAAACCGTAAGTTTGGATAACTTGTTGATTTGGCCGAGTTTGTTTTACTTTTATCAAGCTGTTATATCAAAGATATGTTCTTGACTAACACGTCTATCGAGAGAGAGAGAGAGAGAGACTTACCGAGGTGTCAGTGTCATTATTCTGGTCTTGCACAATGACTACGGGACAGGATTCTTCCGCATTCATGGTTGCATTGTCGTTGTTGTTGACCATGGCTACGATAGCGACGCTCAAACCGTATCTGACCAGATAGTCGACACTGCAGCCCACCATTCCCAGGACCGTCACGACGTACCGGATTCGAGGAGTCCACCATCCTGGTCAAAGATAAGAAGAAAAAGGTCAAAATGTTGATGTTTTTAGGACCTTAACCGGCGCAAGAGCCATTTGGTCAACTTAGCCTAGCAGGATGTTTCTTTGGGATTGTTACAGAACTGTTTTGGCACCCAAAATTAATGAAGTCTTGATTTCGCTATTAAGTAAAAGTTAAAATGACGAACGTCCAGTCTCGCGCTCCATATTGAATGAGGAACATGATACAAATGAAATATACAATTTCACAAATGAGAAACATAATAGCAACGTAATCTTCATGAGAGACATGACAAAAATGTAAGCCTGAAACTCAACCCCCCCTTCCCGTCAAATGCTTTCTTCATTCGAAGTTCACAATGAACGTAGTATTATAGGTCGTGTGTATGAGATCACGAAATTGATTACTATACATCCATTGAACGCATAAATGAACAAACAGTCCTTTTCCCACCAGGTGATCATCAGAAATGAACGCGCCGTCCCCGAAACATCAACAGGTGAACACGTGGCCATGTTTACTGTGTCTTATTATTAGGTCTACCTGTAAACCAGCGTGAAATCTCAACAGAGATAATCTAACCTTGATTCGTCTTATCTGACAAGAACTTATTTTCTACTGTGGTGTTGTGTTAGGGATGACCACCCGAAAGATAAGGAAAATAAGCAGATAATCATTGTCGTAGTCTAGTTTAGCTGATACATTAGTGAGATCGCTCAAGCATATCAGATAAGTCTACCAATGTTACACTGGAATGTGAGAGAGAGAGAGAGAGAGAGAGAGAGAGAGAGAGAGAGAGAGAGAGAGAGAGAGAGTCAAATCAGTGCCCCAAAAGGATTTGCGTTCAAAATAATCTCCACTGTTGGCCTTAATCTTCTTTGGCCACTGACTGCAGGTCAGTTCCGTAAACAGGCGCAGGCGTTGTCAAAACAAAACAATACATACGGACACCTGACCTACACAGATTTCTCAGAGAGAGAGAGGAGAGAGAGAGAGAGAGAGAGAAAGAAAGAATATTTTAAACTTTAATACTTTGTTTACCTTTCTAAGATCGCTAGGGTGGGGCGAGTAAGAAATTCCTGTGGTGTCAAACGTCTCATTGTTATAATTAAAAATTTTGCTTTAAGCCTGTTCAAATGAAATAAAAAAAAATGTTCTTCATTTTAAAGGTAACAATGAAAACATATTTGACTTCACGCATTTTCCGTACAAACCTCCTTCTTTATTGTCTTAAAAACAAAGATGTATGGCATAATTTTTGACCGCCGCTGCCAAACCTCAATTTCGCTGACACGTGGCCCTCAAAGACATTTAAAAGGCCAGCTCGATCAAGAACAACAACGGTGGTCACCTCAAGCAGCCAGTGGACTAGAAACAGTATGGATAGCCCGAGGGATAGGCAAAGCGGATCAGATCTCACCACCGCCCTTAGAGCGTCTTCACTCTCAGAAACAAGAGGGCCGTGTAATTAATGGTTAATTTTTTTTCTCTTAAATGATGAATTTAACCTGCAGAGGCACTGAAAAATCGAATCACGTAACCAATAAATAACTGCTAACGTAGGATACGGATAGTAATCAAATGGCTTGAAGAGCTATTTCTGCTGAACCACCCTCACAAATTTGAGGTGTTAAAGCAATAAACGCATTATGATATTATTATAAGAACTATGATTATTGTTACATTAAGCATACATAGAAAGAAAATTCATTAATATAGGGACAACCAAAATTTACTCAACGCTGTTTCTTTAGAAAACGAAGTACAGTGAATGACAGATATCAGGTAAAGCCATAAACAAGGGATTAACATCGAGGGTCAGATTAAAAGGGATAAATAGATATGGCAGGCTGTATTCTTTTCCTGTCCCCACCCTAGCCATCTTATAGAAAGGTAAACGATCTATAGGCCTTTTAGGGAGAGAGAGAGAGAGAGAGAGAGAGAGAGAGACGGTACAAAAAAAAAAAAAACAAGTAAGGAGACCAAAAAGGAATTATAATTACATTTCTATTTTAGTGGTTGTTGGGATATGGTAAAATTATTTTGAAATTAGGATTAGATTTATCGGGTGAATTAACTTCGCAAAACACCCCAGGATTATTTATATTTATACCAAGTTGGAAATTGAAGGCTTATCTCGTTTAAAGGATTATCGAAGAAAGGTGCGGAAAAAATCTGTTATAGTCTATTTTTCATGGTTTTGGATTACTGCTAATTTCCTATTCTCCTATTGGGAATAGACATTAAACAGCCGTGAATCCTATTCCTTTCAAGGCTCGTTAGAGTAAAGCACAATTTAATAGAATCGAATACCCTAGAGGAACAAAGAAAGCCTATAGGCTATAAGAAAAGTTCCTCGTTGGGCGAGTGGGTTCCGTTCTCATCTAGTACTCTGCTAGCCGCGAGTTCGAATCTCCGACCGGCCAATGAAGAATAAGAATTTATTTCTGGTGATAGAAATTCATTTCTCGCTATAATGTGGTTCGGATTCCACAATAAGCTGTAGGTCCCGTTGCTAGGTAACCAGTTGGTTCTTAGCCACGTAAAATAAATCTAATCCTTCGGGCCAGCCCTCTCTAGGAGAGCTGTTAATCAGCTCAGTGGTCTGGTTAAACTAAGGTATACTTATAAGACAAGCTGATGCTGCAGGCAAGTATCGTAATCAATCTGTACAAATTTCGTTGCTGTGATTCTGACGCGCATATTTGCAAAGACCTTAAAATAAGGAAGGAAAGGAATATGAAAATAATGATCAGGAGGGGGCTAGTGAAAGGAAGAGAAAATAAAAAAAGTGAAAATGGGAAAGTTTAATAGTCCCATGACAAGCATCCAGCTGTCCGCTCTTTGTGACGTCATGCGACTCGGACAAAACATTCTACACCTTATGGATATCACATATCATTATTTGAACCATGACTCATCCATTCGTTACCATTGCACTAGCATGAGCGTTCATTTTGTATCTTCCAGCTGCACACTTATCTCTGGAGTTGCTTGTTGCTACCAGAGACCGTATAAGGGGTCGGTTGCTACATGATGTTTTAAAAATGTTAATTGAAAGCGCGTTGATTGAGGTCGTGTGAATTCTTGTATTGATCGTGAAACTGACAGAGGGGCTCAAGATACAACATTCTACGAAGGCAGGAAGTAGCAAATCACATGATAGTACCGTGGATCGTAACAATACCAAAATAAGTATTTATATCTTTCATCCTATGAGAAACTCAACCACAAATCATTGCAACGCTAGACTGCAAGAGCAGACAAAACATATTAGACGCGAATGCCGAATTTCCCTCCCAAAATATACTACCTAAATTCAGCCTTATTCCGATGCATACCAAATAATCACTGTATATAAATAATGAAATCCTTCTATAGTTTGCCATTTTGGCACAGTCATTTTATACCTTGAGAAACAATATAGACCAATATTACGTACGTTCATCGTCCGAAAAAATAACTGCAAATAAAATAAGCCAAAACAAGTGATCTACGCTATAAATAGATTCAAATCGTACTTACTTGGCCGCGGAATCTGGACTTCGTTCGGCATTTTGCAGACGTCGATGACCGATGAAATTACCGTCGTGACCAGTACCAACAGAAATCTATCAATGCAACCCACGTACACTTATGTAAACGCCTCCAATCAAACTCTAAAGACCAAACCTCCTTATCAAACGACAAGGCACAACTTCAGGAAATTCAAACCTCAGAAGGAAAATAGCACGATTGCTGAACTTGAACTTGAAAATTCTCAACTGAATCTGCTCCTCCCTTTTTTTTCGCAAGACCTACAGTAACTATTGAAATTGGTGTAAAGCAGCAAAATACTTCATGATGAGACGAGGTGATGTGAAATTTTACCATAAAACAAACAAGATTAAATCTTTTCAAACTGAGATTGGGTAAACCACCGGATATATCAGAGCTCAACTGATGAACTTAGATGCAACGTTGGACATCCATGTCATCACACGCCCTTGTGGATGGAGCCTCGTGCCAGACACACAATGGGGCTGCTAGACACATTCCTCTGGTGTTTACTTCTAGACATATATGGAAATCTCCAAGAAATAACATTATGTTTAGAAAAAATCATTTTAAAGTAATTATATAAAAATACTATGGGAAATCCCAACCTAGACCAGCCACCCTTGAAAGAATGAGGATAAAAACTGATCTCCAAAGCAAACCTGAGCGATTGTTTTCTTCAGGGACAAAACACAAACCTGTCTAAACAAACACGCACAAACGGACAACAAACTACAGCCAGACGGTTCGATGAGGTCCCGAGGTCTCGTAGACGGTTAATGGCTTAATGCACCGAATAGGTCCACTGACTGACTTTTATATGTGCGCAAAACGACCTGATAGGACTTGCGTTAGCGCCGCCTCCCGCGGAGGTCAAAGCTCATTGGCTGGATGCGCTTAACGCATAGGCCTACGCCTATACCAACAAACGCACGTACACATTAGATGCGAATATATACGCTTAATAAGGAAAAGGGAAAATATATAATATATATACAGAGATTACAAT